>NC_142356.1:35247843-35574926 GCF_059441175.1 Urocampus carinirostris | reverse complement strand
TCCTCTGCGCTTCACCTGAGCCTGACACACCTAGAGGAGAAGAACACCTATGTGCGGATGCTGTTCCTGGACTTCAGTTCAGCATTCAACACCATCATCCCACAACACCTGGTAGACAAAATGAGACTCCTGGGTTTCAACACCCCCCTGCGGAACTGGCTGCTGGACTTCCTCACTGACAGACCCCAGTCAGTGCGGATTGGTCAGAACATCTCCGATGTCATCACCCTCAGTACGGGCTCCCCCCAAGGCTGTGTCCTGAGCCCCTTGCTGTTCACCCTGATGACACACGACTGCGTCCCTAGGTCAGCCACAAACCACATCGTGAAGTTTACGGACGACACAACAGTGGTTGGCCTCATCAGGGACGACAACGACCTGGCCTACAGAGAGGAGGTGAAGCAGTTGGTGGGGTAGTGCAGGGACAACAGCCTGGTCCTGAATGTTGACAAAACTAAAAAGATCATTATCGACTTCAGGAAAAACCAGCCCAACCATGCCCCACTTCTCATCGACAACAAGGCTGTGGAGGTTGTCAGCAGCATCAATTTCCTAGGGGTGCACATCACAAACAAACTCACCTTGTCTGTGAACACTGCATCACTGGTGAAGAGGGCACAGCAGCGCCTGTACTTCCTGCGAAGGATGAGGAGAGCCCACCTGCCCCCACTCTCCCTCATCACATTCTACAGGGGCACCATAGAGAGTATCCTGACCAGCTGTATCTCTGTGTGGTGTGGAGGCTGCAGCGCTTCCGACTGGGGTAGTGTGAGCAGGGTGACGAGGACAGCAGAGAAAACCATCGGGACTTCTCTCCCCTCAATTCAGAACATTGGCCAGAAGCGCTGCCTATCCCAAGCCAAGAACATTATCAGGGACCCCTCTCTCCCCCTAAATGGACTGTTCACTCTGCTAGCCTCTGGGAAGAGGTACTGCAGTGTGCGGTGCAGGACCACCAGGTTCCACAATACAGTAGTCTTGTCCCCCTGGCCATTAGACTGTTAAATGGTCAATCAAACACATAGTAAATCTAAACTGCTGCTAATCTGTACATCTGTTGGTTTTGTTTGACTTTTTTTGCACTACTGGCAGTTCTTTATAGCTAGCCACTCCTTGCACATCTGTTCTCCTCTGCACTATTTTACTACAGTGCTATTGTTACTGTTTACCTGACTTGTTTACCTGACTGCCCATTTTGCACATCTGGTTAGCTGCTCCTCTTTCACACTTTGCACTACTGTAAAATACTATACATAGCCATAATTATTTAGTATATTATTAGTACTCAATACTCCAACTCAATACAACATTTTATTTATATCTGTACATTCAAGGAAACTGTGCGGGTCAGATGTATCGACATTTCGTTCTGTATACACGTGTACTAGAATGACAATAAAGTAGATCTGAATCTGAATCTGAGTGGTTAGTGCATCAGACCCAGAGCTTTGAGGTCCTGGGTTCACATACAGCCGACTGCTTCCCTGTGCGAAGTGGGCATGTTCTCCCCATGCCTCTGTGGGTAGCTACTATGCAAATGCAATGTTTATTACTTAAATAAGTAATAAATTCAGTTATTTTACATTCATAAATTACTTCAGGCCCATTGCAAACAGCCATTACGCTGATGTGGCCCTTTGTGAAAATGAGTTTGACACTCAGACTATAAAAGTTTAGGACACATTCCCCCAAAATAAAATGGAATACTATATAAAAGATAGTGAAGAAAATGCAGTAGCGTAAAACAGTCTGACGCTTGTCTGGATTACTGGGAGTGGATATTTAATAGAGATTAATGTCTTGAGTTGGTGGACATGTTTGAGTGAGAGCTCTTCATGGCGGTGCGTGACCTGGATGCGTACGGTGCAGAGAACGATGAAGGTGAGCGAGGGCAAAGGCAAGCAGAGCGAAGGCAAGCAGGGCGAAGGCAAGCAGGGCTGCCGACTGAGCTTTCTGGGTGTGGTTCATGCTCGGATTGATGAAGATGAAGTGAAGGCAGTTGAGCGAGTGGCCGGGTCACGGATCGATGGCGGGGAGCACACGTGCAATGTCACAAGAGGAGGTGGCGTCTTGTCAGCAGTGTTACTGAAGAAAAGTCATTAATTACATTTACTCCTTACTCTATTTAAGGTAACTCGGTTACCCCCCAGGTTACTGACATAAAAAAGTAGCGCATTACTCTGAAAGTAATCATGTAACGTACTGTAGATCGAACTGGAATATAGGCCGCATTTTGGAATGAAGTTTATTTGATAAAATCAACCACTAAAAATATACATGTCATCTTAAAAGGCAATGTAAAATTTAAAATAAAATGTCCCCCTAGCATACGTCACTCAAGTAAATGTTACTAAAACGACTTTGTATCTCATTTTGGGGAATGTATTAGAACAGTAAAACACAGAGCAATTTTTACTTTGGCGAAATTGTGCCTTGTGTTCTGAACTTGTCTCTTGTTTTATCTGATGATAATTCAACAGTTTATCTGACTGTAGAGTACGGTAGCATACATAACAGTTTTCAGTACATGTGATATTCGGAATATTACTGTTTCGAATTGCCGGTTAATTAAAATAAAAGCAAATTGTTTACTGGTCTATCGATTGGTAAGAAAAGGAAGTGTCTCTTCACCAAAGTAAAATATTTTCAACGTGCCCAAAAGTGATTTCTTTACAAGGTGCGAATGTTTTGTGTTTTACTGATATAATACACTTACACCAAAAATGAAATACAAAGTCATTTAGTGCAGTGGGACAGGGACACTTTTAGGCAAAACACCAGCAAGGTTGAAAATCTCAACACAGGCCTGGAACGCCGTCTTGCAGTTTAATGTGAATATTACATGTAATATATATGTATATATATATATATATATATATATATATATATATATATATATATATACAACATAGAAAAACTGCAATTTATAATCCGAAAAAAATACTCACATTAACCAAAATCGTGTAATTAGAACCACTGCACAACTGCTATTTAAGGTCAACAAAAAGACATCCGTGAATTATTCATTCGTAAAGAGGGGAATTATAATTTAAGGGGCTGTAGTGAATTCATAATCCCAAAGGTGAGAACCATCAGGAAAATTATGTTTGTGTCTGTGTGTGGAGTCAAGCTTTGAAACGGATTGCAAGACGAGATCAAACGGTGTCCAACTATTCACTTGTTCGGGTTTAGATAAAAAGGAACATTCCTGGTGGAATACAGAGATGAGGAGGGCGGGGTATGAGTGGTGCGGGAGATTGGGGATAGTTTACTATTGTTGCTATTCTTATATGAAAACTGTTATTATTAATATTATTACAATTGTTGTGATATCATTGGTATATTTGGTGGGGAAGATGAAGGGGTACATATTATGTAATGTTATTTTGTTGTTAGATTATTATTTTTGTTCTGTTTTTATATTGATGTTCGAATAAAGTTTTCATTCATTCATTCATAAATTTGAATTAGATGCTAGTATATATACGGTATACGGTAGGGAGAATAACTCCATGAGTAGAAATTCAGCGTTTTCATACTGAGATGGCACACGATTACTGTGTTCAGTTGTATTTTGTAGATAAATACAAGCACCCTTTAGTAATCGGTTTTAGCCATTTGAAAATGTAAGTGAAACAACAGTACTCAACAATCTGTGTAGTAACGACAGTAGGGTTACAAAATGATATTTCATTGCATAACTGTATTTGCGATCCAGGAATGCGTTTCTTTGTAATGTATTAGTCCTAAAACTTCAAGTCAGCAAGCCAGGCAGAAAAAAATTCAATCTCAGTTTATGTTGTACTATTCCTAAAGTAATTATTCGAATATGCTGTATATCTTTGAGGAGCCATTTTAACCACACCCTCTTCCATCATATTTTATTATATAATTCGTTTTGATTGCCGTGAAAATTAAATGAAGTGAAGCTGAGCTCCTTTCCTCGTACACATTCACACATGGACACACAGACTTAATATTTTCCCCCACCGCAGAGATAAGCCATAATGAGCTCCACCGGCACCTCTGACACACCTTTCACAATCCTGCAGCTTTTTTTTACTCTTCATTGCGGAATTCTGTCCATCATCTTATCTTCTGGCCTCCCACCTCTATTACCCTTAACTGTTTCTTTACTCCTTGGATTTTCTCAGCCCTCCCCAACTTTGTCTTTGCTCTACCACCTTTTTCACAACTTTGAAGCTTTTACATGATGTCATGTCCCTGCTCTTAGAGTTCCTTTCCCTTATTTTCACAGTCTGTTGCTCTCTGCCACATTTCGCGGTGAGAATACTCATCAACACTGAATATATTTAGAGAAAACTCTTGCCAAAGTATCCCCCAAATGCTGACATGTCTGTTATTTTTACACTCTTTCTAATGTGCTTGAAGACTGTTTTTTCATGACAGGATAGAATCAGGTACTGTATATTCTAAAATCCAAGCCTAATTTAAGACCATAAAATAAACGTTTAAATCATGAGGTCGGCTTATATGCGCATATTTGCTTTTATGTCATGACTAGCGACCCGTAGACAGGACTTGGGAAGAGGGCGTGGCTTATAGGGGAAAAACAAAGGAGCAGGAAACCTGAAACCACAGAATTTAAGGTAAAAGTGTGATTAATTTTGATTATTTTATTTGTGGAATTTTTTTTGCAAAACACCATGCTAAGAGAAAAAAAAATCCAGCTAAAGTGATAAAGGCCGCTTAAGAAATAATCAATCTGGATGCAGCAAGAACATTAGGTATAGATGAAAGCAATGTCAGATAATGGACAAATGATTAGTCACTGGTAATTCCACCGCTAAACATGCAAATAGATTTTGAAATGAGAAAAATGCCCAGTGTTAAATTATGAGCAGGAATGTTATGTTATATTTTTTTGGTGTACAAATAGAACATAATAAATAGATTTTCCTTTGTGTCTGTATCAGAGATGTGGTAAACATTAGGAATAGTATGTGCCTAATTTAAGGCAGTTTTTAGGGGGTTGGCTTCAACCCGAATATATGCGGAACATTGAAACACATACATTATATTCGGGATGATAGTTTCTTACAAAGTTGATTAAAACAATTCTTGCCATAAAGAAAAGTTTCATGCCAGGCATTTTTCAAAATGCTAGCTGGATTAGCATTTGTTAAACTTTTATTCAGTAAATAGTCTGCAAATTGTGAACCAAACAAAGAACGTGGAACTTTTTCACCGTCAAAGATGTTTCTGGATTTAAGGGTTGCCACTTTTTATATTGCAATAATTTTTAGTTTGGAAGTTATTAGAAAACTATCACAACTAGGGATGAGCTAGTACCGATACCGGTGCTGATATTATGTTGTATCAGTACTAAACTGATGGGAAATGCATTTGTAAGCTTTTCTCCCAGGGCGGTATTATAATCAGGAACTAGAAATTAAGAAGTAAAGGAATAGTATATTTCAATACATTGTATTTTTAAAGGTATGTGATGAGTATTTTCTGTGTTTACTATTGGACAAGTGCAAATGAGATTTCATGGAATGCCAGTTTCCTATTTTTACTGAATTGTTTTCGTAGTTTTGATTCTTGCATTGTTTTAGCTATCAGCCAATCACGTTGTGGTTCTTTGATTCCCACGCCCTTTAGGGGTGATCTGTTTTCTTTTTTTACTTTGGAGCTTTATCAAATAGAGAGAACGGCTTGACCTCAGTCTTTTCACGTGTCAATTTCTACAGCCATTGTTCTGTGGCTCATTGGTGCCTGGAATATTCTTTAATAAGACCTTCGAAGGAACTGACTTAATTTTGATAATATTTTCAAATGCAATATACACTACAGCAACATATAGTGGTAGAATATTAGATAGCAGGAATTTCGCACCCCCGTTTCACACTGGCAGCCCAATGGTTGTTCACAAAGCGTCATGACATGCGTGTTTTCAAGCTCAAATCTACTGACCAAATAACAAAAAACTAGGAAGCCTTCAATTTCGTTCATTGAGAAGATTTTAATAGTTGAGCAAACGACACCGCACAAGAGTATAAGTCTTTTTTTTAAGATATATTTTTTTTAATATGATGGTACTCTGCTCTATCCCTTGTAGTTTCGCTATCAGTATTTTCCATATGATCCTTTTCCAAACTTTGAATCAACAACCCCCCCACACAATTATTCCAAATTGGTCTGTTCTTTATTGTGCCATCAATCCTGCTTAGACTTGTGTGTAGACTTTGTACTTCAACCTTTTCTCCATACACCTTTCCTCATTTCATTTCAATTACCGCTTACCTCCTCCTGTCTTGCAACTGGCCCTTCATTTCCCTATCCCCATATCTTTCCATTCTCTTGCTGCATTTGTGTGTGTGGCTACTAGGTGCTTGTGGTTATTTTTCAGGCAGTGGCCCAGAAGATTGGACTGTCATAATCTATGGTGTTGAGTTATAAGTGTTTCTAAACCAAACCTGTAGACAGGACTTTTTCCCCCTCTTTTCCATCACCACAGATCCTCTTTTCCCTTCCTTTTCTCTTTTTTACCTTCCATACAATCATCACTCACTCTTCCTCCAAGTCATGGTGTCTGAGCATCCATTTTTTCCAGTGGTCACAATTCAAATCCTTGTCATTGATCACGTCACTTTGGATTTATGTTAATACTCATCCAGTAAATTAAGCGTTTACCATTAGTGTCATTTAGTCTTGATCAACTCATACAGTGCCATCACATACTAATATGTTTTCAGAAAAATTGTCCCTGAGTGCCAAAACTTAAAAATTAATTTTTTGTTTTTTCAATTTTTAAATTTTTTTTTAAGGACGGATCAAAGAAAGTGCACTTGTGTTTACGGAAAGCATTGCTTAGATATTAAGCGGAGGAGGTATCACTCAAAGGAGAAAAAATAAAAATAAAAATAAATATATATATATATATATATATATATATATATATATATATATATATATATATATATATATATATATATATATATATATATATATATATATATATATATATATATATATATATATATATATATAGTGCACTTTCTCAGTGCACTTAGAAAGGATGGCCTGGAGAGGGATGGGTGTCACCAGGCTGTACTTGCCCAAGACACACCACAGTAAATGGTGCCGCTACGACCCTAGTGATTAAGGGATCTTACCTGACCGACTGCCCAACTTAGAAACGAGTATTTTTTAAGAAACTTAGCAATGTTTGACTGTTGTTTATTAGACAATGGTAAAAAATAGAAATCTCATTTGTTTCTAATTAAAGATTAGGGTTGAATGTTCCCTTTGACAAGTCATATGCCTATATAGGTAGTGAGCTAATTTTTTTGTAGACCTTCAAAAATGAGTCAAAATTGTAAAATTGTCTGGCACCAGCTCTTCCCATTTGAGAGAAACTTCTGGCATTGAATGAGTTAAGGAGCAAGAATAACTACTTTTGTTCATCTTATAATGAATCTGATTAGGACTGAGGTGCGCACACTTTTTGATTTGCGGGCTAAATAGGGTTAAAACAATTAGCAGAAAGGATTAGCATTAGCATTGGAATGATCAAATTTTAGGTGTTTGTACTCATGCTTGAAATCTTTGAAAATACTTGAATTTTAATACTGTGTTTTGATGGATTAAAACGTGGTTGGATTTTGCTTGCTTGTAATTGTTGTCATGTTTTTTTAACTAGTCTGCTTAAAAATGAAGCAGACACTGCTCTCCGGTGGCTTCACTTTGCTAATGCATTTCTTTCTTTGTGAATAACAGTAGCTGGTATTAGTTTGTACGTCATTGATTTATGATGCAATTTACCCGCTCATTCACACCTAGGGCCAGATGAAAACAAATATCGATTTGTTTTTTTGGGGGGGGACTATTGGTAGATACAAACCAATACAGTCTCCAATCTGACACATCGACAAGACATACATGAGGAAAAAATATATAATGTACCCCTATCCAATTGTTCTCATATCATCACAGCTATTTTTCTGTATATGTTCTATATAAGTTTGGCCTTTTTGTCAATATTCTATTCATCCAATAGATCATAAATAACAAAAAAGTAGATATGTCTTTTGTGAATAGCAGTGATAAATAAATATAAATAAATCTACATGAACAATTCACATTTCATTTTTTATATCGCTATAATGGTATTGAAAAACTACTAAAATTAACGATATCACCTTTTAAGCACAAAATTTGATAATATGCGTTTAAAAAAATCAAAATGCTTTACAGCTTCCTCAGAAAGTTATTTTTATTAAATGTTATAAATATCTTGATAGATACAATTAACACCTGATGAAAGAAAAAGTAGCATGTAAAGACAAATATAGCCATCTATTGATTGTTGGTAATACTTTGGACAAAAGTAGTGCAAAATAAACGCACTATTAGTGCTTTGTTTTTAAAATGTTTTTGTATTATTTAGATTTAGGTTTTTGACGTTTGGCAGGCTAGATTAAAAAGCCTGACTGGCTACATGTGGCCCCTAGGCCGTGGTTTGACCACCTATGGATTAAGATGTGGCAGCTTCTCATTGAAGTTCTCATTAAACGCTAAACACATTAATAGCACTGCTATTTCCTTGAAAGCTCAAATATGTCCCAGTGATATTTACACTCATATTCTTTTCTTTTAATTATGGTCATGTGACCCCTATTTAAACCCCATTCTCTTTTTTTTTCAATTTGACATTATAAATCATATCATTTGCAATCACAGGACATCATCAGGGAAGTGAAAATACAGAGGACAAGCCATTGATTGAACATTTAAGCAGGAGCAAGAGTCCTCGGTAGCTAGATTAACGGGAGATAATAGCACACGGGAATTGTGGGACGTGATCAAAGTAAAGAGAGACATCAGTTTATGAACTTGGGATGGAGACAGTTTTAAAATGAACAGGAATCCGAAAAAGATTCAGGGTTAGTCAAACATTTTCATGGTCAAATTTAAGCACAATTTAGGAAGTTTCAAAGCCAATTTTGAAATTTATCCTGTACCATTAAAAGAAGACATATGACTTGAATAATATGCATATATTTTGCAGATCCCCAAATATTGATGGGATTTACATACAGTATACCATTTTTAATCGTGTGTGTGCAATTATCAAGACACAGATCTTGAGTAAATCACAAATATCATTATTTTTTTTTAACAAATATCTCCCCATATCAGTGTTGGGTAAAAATTATAACATATTGTTTATGTCTTCAAGTTCTTCCTATTACAAGTTATCACAAAGAACGCTACTTTCATTTTTTGCATGGCTCATAATGAATAATTGATACATAGTCCTTGCCCTAATACACATTTCATAGTACCCTGTTTAAGTGGAGCATGCATCTGTCCTCTTGGTCCCACCCACAGGGGGAGATTATGCATCACAAATCAATGACGTACAAACTAATAGTTAGTTTATTGTTATTCACAAAGAAAGAAATGCATTGCAAAGTGAAGCCACCGGAGAGCAGTGTCTGCTTCATTATCAAGCAGACTAGTTAAAAAACATGACAACAATTACAAGCAAGCAAAATCCAAGCACGCTTTAATCCTTCAAAACACAGTATTAAAATTCAAGTATTTTCAAAGATTTCAAGCATGAGTACAAACACCTAAAATTGGATCATTCCAAATATATTTTCCTACTATGATCATCGATTTTATGTACAATTATTTGTGTATTAATGTACTATTTTGTAAAAACACATTTATCTGCAAAGCGGGATTGGGATTATGTGGGATCGATTCATTTATTAGGGGCGTGTATTTTTTTTTATGTTTGTTTAGTTTAATTATTTCATTTTTCATGTGCTTCAAGTGTCTGTTTTCCTTGTAAAATTTATTATGTCCACATGTGTCTTGCCATTCTTCCCCTTGTGTCTTGTTCACATGTTGTTCACTGTCTCGTCAGCAGTGTTATGACTAACGATTTAAAAATCAACTCTTCGTTATTAATAAAATTGTTTCATTTTAAATACAAATAATACATTACAATGTCTTCTGATTGCTGAAATCTCCTGAATAATTCCAATGTCACATACCACCCTCCATCTACGAGCAACATACTCATATGGGGTGGGCATATTTATATTTATCGACAAAGTAAAACTAAATGTAAATGGTAAATGGTCTGCATTTATATAGCGCTTTTCAAGTCAATCAAGACCTCCCAAAGCGCTTTACAATGTGCTTTACACTTACCAATTCACACACACACTCACACACCAATAGCGGCCATGCAGCCATGACAGTTATGACAGTTCTGTGTCAAGGACAGAGTAGAAGCACACTGAATTTCTTCTCATGTAGATATTCTCCCTACTGTATATACTCGCACCTAGGCCTAATAGCCATCTATCCATTATCTGCACCGCTTATCCTCAGTAGAGTCGCAGGAGTGCCGGAGCCCATGCCAGTCATCTCCGGGCAGTAGGCAGGGGACACCCTGAACCGGTTGCCAGCCCGTCGCAGGGCACACAGACACAAACAATTCACTTGCTCATTCACACCTAGGTAAAATTTGGACCGGCCAATCAACCTGATATGAATGTTTTTGGAATGTGGGAAGAAACCGGAGTGCCCGCAGGAAACTAATGCAGCAGGGGAAGAACATGCAATCCCCGCACAGGAAGGCTGGTAGCTCGATTTAAACACATGACCTCAGAACTGTGCCAAAGACGCGTTAACCACTCAGCTGCCATGCTGCCTAGGCCTAATATGAAGCTACAAAATAAAATAAGTCAGCTTATATGCGCATATCTGGTTGTGTGTCGAGTGATAGGCAGTGCATGGTAAAGGAACAATAAACAGGAATTCAATGGGGCACACGTGAGCACAGAATTTACTGTATATGTTTTGGTGATATTTTGATTTTTTGTAAAATTATTTTTGCAGTACACCAGGCCTGGAGAAGTATGAAAATATGGAGAAGAAGTGCTTTTAAGCCCACAGATAAAATTGATATCTAGTGTCTTGGCTATGTGTTTGTTTACAAGTTTGCAAAATTGCACAAATTAAGCAATTTGAAGGCTTGACAGCTTCCACATTTTTGTGAACACGTTTTCTTTTATTATATGGCTATTTCAAAGCAGGTTTAGGGGGTTGTGTACTATGTATGGTAATTTGTAACTATATAGTTACTTGCAGAGTTACGCACTGCTTTTCTGTGTCTTTAATCTTGGGCAGGGGTTTCAAACTTATTTAACACGGGTCCATATGGTGGAAAAAAACATTCAAGGGCATACAAAGTGATGTAGGTACTATTTTTCATTTTTTTTGTCATTTTTGTATTACCACTAAATCGTCTCAGTGACTTTCATTTTAAGAAAAATAACATTGGGATGGGTTTGTCAATGTTCTCTTGCAGATTAGTGGTAGTCGGCAAATACAGCTACAGTGAGTGCTTTGCGAGTGGCACTTGGCTTTGGCGACATCCAGTGAACATATTTAAAACTGCAAGTCATTGTTTGACGCACTAATGCTCATTAGGGCAGCATTAGCTCGTCTTGGGATAAAGAGGTCGCAGGTTCGATTCCCGGCTCCTCCGTGATATATGTCGAAGTGTCCTTGGGCAAGACACTGAATCCCTAATGCCCCCATAAGCAGGTCGGGGCCTTGCATGGCTGCATAGCCGCTATTGGTGTGTGAGTGTGTGTGTGAATGGGTAAAGCGCTTTGGGAGGTCTTAAATAAATGCAGACTATTTACCATTTATATTTTTCTCTTGTGCTTCTCTCAGTATTGTCTCACGGGCCACATTGAGTTTGACAAATATGATCGAGTGGGTAACTAAATTACTTTTTAATGAAGTAACCAGTAACCGTAACACATGCACGCCCAACACTTCTCTTCAGCACAGAATTCAAGTATTGTGGCTGTAACTTCAGCCAAGGCCTCACAGTGACATTTGCTTTAATGGACAATAAAATGATATAGGTGGTGTTTAAAAATGTTGTTCCTGCAAAAGCTCTTTATGGGTTGCCTTTATTTTGTCCCTGCTCATTTTGCCGAGTTTATCGGAGTCTAAGGGTCAGTCCCACTCTTCACAGACAATAAAGTGCATCGTCATAAACCATGAAGTAAAAAGGATGGGAAATTATTTTTTTAATTGCAAGTTATGCATACATCAATACCAGAAAGTGATTGAATCAGGTCATTCGGAAGATTTTTGAAAAATAAAAGATAATGTCCCAGTGTTATACTAATAAATTTAATGATTGTTATGAAGTTTTTATTTTATTTGATAATTATTGTAGGTGGACTTGGGTTGGGAAATACTTTTTGCATCATGTCCAACAGCTACATTCCTATTCGCATCATGTGGACAAAGAGTTATATATTCACAGTCAAGATGTCAGGTGTGGGCGATACTTGGAATCTTAGTATCAATTAGATGCAAGTAATTTCAATGTAGTATCGATCGATACCGATCCGATAACCAGGATTGTAGCAAGGAAAATTGAAGTATCATTGAATTATTAACCCCTCATGTTGAACTATAATTGTGATAAACAAAGCATAAAGACTTTAGGCACTAAGATGTTGAATCTTCTACAAGCCGAGCCGATAGATGATAGGATTTGGTTGCTTGGAGTGGTCGATGGGCTGGAACTGCCGTACCCAATTTGGCCTCCATAATGCGTTAAAGACCCCATGAAGGCAGACCACATCAGAGCAGATGTTTATCGATTTTGTTGGTACTTATCGGGGGTGCCTTGACACCAAACCAAACTAAATACACTCGCAGAGGCTTAAAGTATATACTGTAGACTGGATAAAAGCCTTACAGCAGTCACTGTTGTCTCAGCTCCACACGTGTGTCATTCAGTTCCGCATATGTCAACACCTTATATACCTGTGCAAAATATCTACTCATAAAAAGATACGAATATGGCTCACAAGCCATAGGTTCCCGACACCTGGTCCAAACACAGCATTCTCTTTGTTGAGTTAACACGCGCTATTTACCAAAATCAGTCCACCACCAACTTTTGCAAAAGTTGGTCTGTGCCATGAGATGTTTCTTGTCTGGCTGTTAGGCACAAATCCCCTCTCCCTAATCTGTGACTACTTTGCATCAATGACTGTGTTTGCAATTTCCCCGTGGGCATCCTTACCTGATAATCCTCATGAAGGTTATTGTATACATGAAAAAGACAAAGCAACTTATTCAAACTCCACCTAGGGCCTTTCTTATCGCCACTGTAGAGAATTAAAGTGTCTATATCCTCTTTGTCAATACATACATTAGCTTGAGATTTGTCTTTGCCAGGAGATATTGACAAAGGCATTCTTCTGAATTTAGACAGCAGAGAAGAATAAAAAAAACTTTAAATTGAATCCGAGGTTCAGGGAGCTACTCAACAAGCGAGAGATTGTAGTGACGATAGAGCCGCTCTTTGACGTTTTCCCCGGGAAAAGCTGGGCTGAACAGGACTAAGATAACGGGACGAATCTGGCATCCGAATAAGTATTTGCTTGCACCGTATTCAGACGCAGACTTCACAAACAAAAAAGTCCATCAAATTGTCTCGCCTTTTGTGTCTTTCCCTTCCAGTCGGATCGAGATGTAACAGACATCATAATTCCTCGGCTTTTTTGTCGACATTTAAAGCCAAAGCCTGTACGGAACCGTGCAGGTTCTGGTGAGACCAGGGCAAATCCAATACAACACCAAAGGACACTGGAAAAAAAAGAACATTTAATAGTGTGCAAAGAAAGGCCGGGGTACAAAAAAATGAAAATAATTTTATATATATTTTTTTTTACATGGACATTTGTCGACTCTTACTCTTATAGCAGGTGTTGCTGTAGGAGTGAGCGATCCTGTGAATTTTTATTTTGATCCGTGGTACTATAGAACAATAAAGATCCAAAACAGAAACTTTTTGCTTCTCTAGTGTTAGTTTATAATGACACTAATTGCAGCACGAATATTTGATGCACTAAAATGTTTAATTTATACATTAAATAACTAAAATTGCAAAGTTTAACGGTATGAAAATTAGATAGATATATTTATGTTATAACTTTCAGCAATGTAAGAAAATACATAAATACTTTTGTGTTCACAAACAGTAGCATGTTTACCATTTTTGGTTGGAGCTTGTTGCTCTCTGCAGTGAGGTTTTTAACATTTATGTGAATTTGTGGTGTTGCCACAGTAGCAGACCACTTTGACACACATATTTATTTTCTGTTGTGGAAAAAAAGTCCATCCCGCGATGCAATTACTGTTTGTCTAAATCATTCTTAGCTTCTGGTAGGGGTGGGTGAATCGGTTTGGTCATGTCTTATGCTTGGCAGGCCGGATGCAGCAGCAGCCCAGGTAGGAGAGTTGCTAAATGTATGCCTGTCACACACTCAAGCTTAAACTTAGAAAGAGGATGAAACTGCTGGGTGAGAGAGAAAGGGGCTGCACTATCTACAGAGAGAAAGAAAGTAGAAATTGGTGGAGGAGTGAAGTATAATAGGACAATAGTATTGATACGATCCAAGTAATTTCTTATTTTCCGTAATAGCGATATCAGGATTGACCCCCTCCACACCATCCTCCATTGTCGAGCAAGGAATTCACGAATAAAAATAACATGCTCTTTATTCTATAGTAAGTTAAATATGATATCAGTTAATCTGTAGCAGCAATCTGTCCATCATTTTAACTTAACTCCATTGTGCAAGACAAAATCCCACCAGACGAGCTGTATCAGACATTTCAAATGGAGTGAGTAGCAATTGCTGCCAAGAATGAAAGGATAAAAGAAAAAAAAGGAGATTTATGAAAGGTTAGTGAGGTTTATTAGATTTGGGAGGCGCATTTGTTGGCAGAGAGAATATGAATTTCTATATTAGCGGCAAACAAGGTAATGAAATAGTATTAGCTGATGTGAGCCTGTATCCTATCTTGTGTTGCGTAGCACATAACTATCTTTAAAAGTTCTGCACATCTTAGGGATGACACAGTCTACAATTATATCAATAAACCATAATAAAAACTCAGACCATAAGTTTGACCGTATTTGTCATTTGCAAAAGATTTTTAGCCTCTCTCATATGGTGGTCAAGCAAAGCAGACAAAACAAATGAGGGGAAGAGGAAGCTAACAATAAAGAAGTGACTCAGGTACAGTGTTGGGCACGTAATTTAGAATTAGTTGTTAGTTATAGTTATTCACTACTTTTTCCAAAAAGTAACTGAGTAAGCAAGTACTCTATAGTAAAAGTAATTAATTACCTGTCAAAGTAACGACATCCGTTATTCTAAATATATGTTGTTGTTTGTTAAAGAATTTAAAATGTATTCTTAATACGAAACACAGTGTTTACTTATAGAGAATTCCGACTACTTTTAGAAAACCTTGTTTTTCGGATGAGCTCACTAAAAACAGTTGGCTCTTTCACGCGGTTTTCTTTGCTTTAATTCCTTCGTTACCAATTATTATGTCACATTATGCACAAAATGACTTAGATGAGGATAATAAAGAATAAAACACATACATGAAAATAAAAAGAAACAAAAGAAAAAAATACAATAACAAAAGGAAAATGAGAGATAATAAAGAAAAAAAACTTTAAACTGTATAAATACATTAACTCTGAAAAACACAGGAAATATATTTAAAATAAGTATAAATCTACAAAATAAAAATAAAATACGAAACAAGTTTACATTTTTTTATGCTCAACAAATTTAAAGTCAACAACACATTATCTCAAAAAAGACATATCAATCAATCACATAAGAAAGAAGCATCTCGGAGCGAACCAGTCGTTGATTGGTGGGTGGGTGGCCAGCTCCTTCTGCTCGCTTACAAGAGCCGTCTCATAGAGCCGTTTCGTTCAAAAAGGATACGAGTCGGGTGCTGTCAAAACTCAGCCATTATCGCCTTTTCTTTCAGCACATTACTAAATACTATATTTGTAATCACTATTTAAGTATATGGTAGTCACTGTTTTCAATGGTAAGAAGTCCTAAAAGTATAGGACGTCAACAAATTTGGAGAAGAGCAGAACATAGGAACACTGAAATGGCGTCAGGTTTGCGGGGCATGCCGCCTTCGCATTTCCACTGCCTAAAGTAACGCATCGCGTTTGACCGTCAGTAACGATAATGGCGTTGTAACGGCAGAAAAAATAATTAGATTACCCGGTTACTGAGAAAAAGGCGCAGTTACGTCAGAGTGTTTCAAATGGCATTATTTCCAACATTGCTCAGGCATATGTTCTCTTTATTATGTTTATGTACACTGTTTTTCTAAATGAAACATTATTTTGTTCTCCGTCATAGAAGTTACCTTTTTACAAAGCCATTACAATCACAGAAATGTTTCCCAACACTTCTAAAAAAATTTAGGTACAGAATATCAAAAACACAAAGTTATTGTTGGGTACAACTGGAAAAGATTTCATGGATGGCCGGTTTGAGAAATGTAAAAAGTAGACTGGCATACACTCTGGCACGGGAAAGAGAGGCTGTGAGTTCTAAACAAAGCAGCAAAAATAAAATCCCCAAACTGCCTCCGCAAAAAATCTGATCTTCCCCTCCAAAATCGGGAGTATTTGCATCGACTTATGAAGAATTTAATCACTCAGGGTTCTCAAATCCAATGCAACACAGCATTTGTACTGGACACTATTACCCAGGTAATTGACAAAATAATCAATATTATTCATTTAAAACATATTTCCCAATGACGCCTCGAATAGTACTTTTCTCGCAATTATTCTTTGAATTAATAAAACGTTGAGTTAAAAGTCCATTGAATGTTTGCTGGAAATTCAAATTGATCATAAAGGGACTATGGGCTACAAACATACTTGTCAGGACCAGAACATAAGGAGGACCCAGATGCGTAACGTTACTCACAAGTTTATTGAAATAAAGAGGAAAGTCAGCGCCAGCGATCCGGTGCTCGCTGGACGCGGGAAGCATGCCACTCACGGGATCGGAGCGTGAGTGGAATGCGGAAATGGATCTTCCGGAGCGGGAAATTGGAGCGTAATTAGACGGAAAAACATGTCGTTAGCCGGGACGGGAGATCAGAACGTGGTCGGGTCAAAAACGGGTCGTTAGCCGGGACGGGAGTTTAAAACATAGTCGGGGTCAAAAATTGGGTCATTAGCCGGGACGGGAGATCAAAACGTGGTCGGGGTCAAAAAACGGGTCGTAGCAGGACACAAACGGGGAACGGACCAGTGGAAAACGGGGGACAAAAACGGGGCCGACGGGAGTCAAAAATGCTTGCCTTGTAAAAACAGAGGTTTGCTGTTGGAATGACAACAGGCGAGTGAAAGGACTGAGCTTAAATAGGACGGGGAACCAATCAGGTAACCAGCAGCAGCTGGCGCCAAATGAGCGGGCACAGGTGAATGTAATGAGTAATCGTGACAGTACTCTCTTCGAGAGACATGTTATTTACCCCTGCTCTAGTATTGATAACTATTTTTTTCTGCTTACATGTAGTATGCTGAATGATAATTTGTTACATTTGTTTTAACCACTTTTCCAAGGCTAAGCAGTATGTGAAAATAATTGTTGGAAATGTTAGAGCAGTATGACGTTGACACTGCAAATTGTCCGTTCACATAAAACCATTTGACTGACGTCCGTGCCTAATTCAAATGCTTGTTTGCATTGTTTCCTGTGCGGCTAAAAGACAGTTCTTGCTTAGGTAAGCAAGTGATGTTTTACCACTACTTTTTTTCTTAAGTCTGTCATCTCCATACATGACGAGTCAGCTTGAAAAAGGAAGATATATTATTGCCGATGGCAGCATAATATTGCAATTGGCAGAAAATAAAATGGGACAAGTCTTCCTTTTGAAGAGCCGACGTTCTTGTCTTTTGTGTGTCATTGCCGGTGTGTGCGGGTGCGCGCATGTGTGTTCTCATGTGTAAATGTGCAGATACAGTGTTTTTCTGGTGTAGTCACAGAAATAGAAAATGCTGACCTCCATGCTCATTATGGAGCTTTGTCTCCTACCAATAAGATTGGCCGCACTGACACGAGGTTGCGCACATTTCCACTTGATCCCACATCCACCTGGATAATCTGCTGACAGACGAGAACGTGCGGAAACTTTATCATTAAGTTTAAAAAACGTTTCTTGAAATGTGAGCAGGTCACCATGCAGGGACTAAAATTAATACGTTTTACAGCTTACCACATTATCAACTTTTTCATCCTATCTGTTAAAAGAGGAACACAAACTTGATATTTGAATATAATTGCGTTATACATCTGTAAAAATGTTTTGTGGCTGACTTTCTTGCTTAAAATAATTAAACAAATCTTCCTTTGGTCGAACAACAGGTCTTGTTTTCACCAATCACGATAACTATGGCCTGGGCAAGGGCAACATTTTTTGCATGGACAAAGAGGATGTGTCCTCACCAATATGAAGTAATCATGGTTTGGTCCCCGCGGATATTATAGTAATTTCAAGACTACGAGCTGCTACATGTTTGCTGCATTTTAAACCCTTTGGCTTTTAATAGGCTGTGGCGGCTTATCCCTTTTTTTGTGGCGGCACTGAGAAAAACGGCGTGCTCATCTTTTCCTTGACATAAATCCCTAAATAAAATAAAAAAATCACTGTTAACGTGTGTAAAATGACACCCTTTTTGGGTTGAATTAGTCAATGTTTCTGCCAACATTACCCATAGCATACATAAAGGTAACAAAACAGGTGTTTTAACAGTACTTAATTGAATATGCACAACATACTCCCGACGTTCCAACTTCCCGCTACACTTTTTTTGTGTAATCGTCGTCAATGTAAGGCTATGGTTTTCTTTAATCCTCGAGAAACGATAACAGACAAATGCAATTTGGTCCATTACCGCAGTAAGCACCAATGAAAACAGCACATGAGGGCCAATCTGTTTTTCAATCTGGCACTATTCTCCGCTCTATGGTTGCCGTGGTGCTGTCGTCTAGAAATTTAGGGCTGACATTTTTCAGGACCCAGTCCTCGTTTTTTTTTTTTTTTTCCAGCGCTGTAGTAAATGTGTGTTCATCTTTGTAATCTCGAATGTTCACCTAATTCGAAAACCTGTGACCTAAACAACTCGGATCAAACAGTCAGACAGTACCCAGAAATAGAGATCCTCGAATGGTTTGAAAATTATAGACATGATTGAATTGGCGTGTCTTTTGTAAATGATCAAATGCGAGCTCTCAAGAGTGCACATGCCAAGAATCATGCTTCCATTGGTCAGTGTGTATGTTTACTTCAATATCTTTTAGTATGTGGCTATTTTAAAGCAGTTTTAGGGTGTAGGCTTCTATGCGATGTAGGCTTATATGCCAGTACATAAAGTGGTAACCATACCAAACCTAAGCCCTTGAACAAGGATCATGAGAGACAGTGGCAAGACTTTAACATTAACATTAATTTTTTAAAACACATGAAACTGTTTATAGTTCAGGACACACTCAGCATTTGGGGCTTATAAAATGGCTAAATCATAGTACTAGTGACCATTTGCTCACTAGCACTGTGCTTCAACATGGGAATGACAAAAATGTGCCAAGTTAGTCTTACCTGAACCGTCTTTTCCATTTTTGAAGTGGCCCCAACATAGCCAAAAGGACTTGGTATGCCGTCATTCCTCTAATGTGTTTACTTTTCACTTTGAATTGTCATTAAGAATAACAATAATATTGGTAATTTTCAACTACCCACAGTAGCAACAGTGTTAGAAAAAATATGTTAATGTGTGACAAGTTGGTCTGTAATACCTTGTCAGGAACTCTTTCAGGATGGTGCAAAAGCACAATGTGGAAAACAGAAGTAGTCCCAAGTGATTGTCCTTTATTAGGGCAGTCTTGATCACCAGGAAAGGCAGACAGCGAGGTAGCAGTGTCCGGAACACCAGGAGCAAACGAGCCCACCAAATAGAGAGGCGAAAGATTTGGGGATCTTACAGCAAAGTCGACAGTTCAAAAGTTCATCCGAAGTATCCGAAGTGTAGGAGGTCTATTAGGGGGTTCGGTACACTGGGTACACAACAGCGCTGTTAAATAGTTGCTTGGAACATGACAAGAAAGGCAACAAATTAGCAAGGAACAAAGGGGGACTAATAAAGGAAAGACAAAGATTCGTGATAGGAGGGAAGCTGTGGGGAAATCAAAACAAGTCACAATAGGAGCAAGATGGAACTTTTGAGTGAGTGACTGAATATCAAGCGAAAGAAGAAAGAGAGATTGAGAGAGAGAGAAAACGAGAGAGAGAGAGAGCACAATGTTCGATATTCTATTGATTACTTCAATGCCATTCCTTAAAAATCACTTAGTGTAGAAGGAATATGTATCAAGTATGCATCTCTAAGAAAAAAAAAAAAACCCTGAAAAGTTTATCTTGCTCCCTTGAAGATTTCGACTGCACTTTTTACCAGACCTCAAAATTCCGAAACATGTGATCTTATTAGAGGTGCAAGTGCCCCACAGGTATTTGCAGGTTTCTAGGGTCATCACTTTCCGACACTTGAACGATGCTTTCAGGAAAGATTATTGAAAAAAAACATTTCAGTTTATAGTGTGAATCCCTGAAGAAAACTGTCCTGACATCTTCGATTCATTTTTAATATGGGTTTTCTTTGTAATACTTTGGTATTTATATCCCATATATCGTTTACTTCCACAGCTTGCCATAACTCTTTAAGGAATAGTAAATGAAGTACGAATCTCAGGGGGGACATGAGGCTTTCAATATCTCTTTCTCTCTCTCTCCCTCTCTCTCTCTCTCTCTCTCTCTCTCTCTCTCTCTCTCTCTCTCTCTCTCTCTCTCTCTCTCTCTCTCTCTCTCTCTCTATATATATATATATATATATATATATATATATATGCACTTTGTTTCACTATAGGCTAACAAATCAACCTTCCTTTTAGTCATCATCCTTCCGATATCCTCTTTCTTCCACTCAGTCGCTTTACTTTCACATCCTCTCACATTTAGCGACCCTATGACTAGGGTTTGTGAGACCTTTCGGTTTCCCGCCCCCCTTTCTTTGCCTTACTGTCTCTTAGGGCACAGGTGTCAAACATCCAGCCCTTTGGCCGGATCAGGCCCACCTAGGGTTTTGATCCGGCCCGCCAGAAATCACTGAGAGAAGCGAGAGAGAATAATGAGCTGCAGTTTTAAATATGTCCGCCAGGTGTAGCCAAAGCCAAGCTAAAGCTCTATCTCTATCGGTCTCTCGATCTCTTGCTCTGTTTCGTTCTCTTTTTTTATCATTTCAGTCCTTCTATCTTCTTTTTTTCTCTTTTTTTCTTACCCTTTCTTTCCATTTATTTCACTCTCTTGCTTTCCCTTTCTTTTTCACACTCACTCTTTTTCTCTCTCTCTTTGACTCTCTCCCTTTCACTTCTAATTTTTCTTTGTTACTTTCCCCCTCTTTTTTATATATTATTATCTCTCTTTACCGCTCCCTTTTTCTTTTGCTCAGTCTCTCTTTTTCTCTGTTTCTCTCTCTCTTTTATTATTTCTGTCCTTCTTTCTTCTTTTTTCTTTCTCTCTTTTTTTCTTTTTTCTTACCTTCTCTTTCACTCTCTCGCTTTCCCTTTTTCACACTAACTATTTTTCTCTATCTGTTGGACTGTCACCCTTTCACTTCTAATTTTTCCTTGTTTCTTTTCACCCTCTTTTTTTCTATATTATGCACTCAATTTATCTCCCCTTTTCTTTCTCCTTCCTTCCTTCTCTTTCTCACTCTCACTCCTTACTCCGTCTTCCTTGTTCTCTTTATCTTTCTCTCTTTATCTTCGTCTTCCTCTCTCTTTCTCATAAATCTACTAGGGTGGCCCCCGTGACATTTATTTTCTACCATGTGGCCCTCAGCTAAAATGGGTTTGACACCCCTGTCTTAGGTAGTAGAGATGGAGAGGAGAGGATCCCCAGTCCACTAGCCCCCTTGACATTAGTCGCCTCTTACGACACGCAGCGGACCACGGTCGGAGAATTCTCACACCTCCCAGTGAGAGCAGGCCCCTCACCACAGGGATGGGCAGGGCACCCGTGTGATGCTGCAGGGGTAAACCAGTGAAAGCTGTCGGACCCTGCTGTTTAACAGAAGAGTGTGTTGTGTCACTCTGACGCGAGTGACATGGCCGCTTTCTTGAATCCCGTTGCATCTGGAGGGACGAAAGGATGACCAACCTGGGTGCCGAGGTGCTTGACTTGTTTGGGTGTTTGGGCATTAAGGTTGGCCATGGTCCAAAAGATTTTGTGTGTTTTTTTTTGCTACTTTTTCCCTATTTTATTTTATTTGTTTTTGTATGTGTTTGTCTTACTGTCGGTCACTCCTCTCGAGGGTATATATATATACAGTGCATCCGGAAAGTATTCACAGTGCTTCACTTTTTCCACATTTTGTTATGTTACAGCATCATTCCAAATTGTTAATTTAATATCTTATCTCAAAATTCTACACAAAATACTCCATTATGACAATGTGAAAAGTTTTGTTTTTTTTTACTTTTTTTGAATTTATTAAAAATAGAAAACTAAGATATGACATTTACATAAGTATTCTCAGCCTTTGCTTAATACTTTGTTGATCCACCTTTGGCAGCAAATACAGCCTCAAGTCTTTTTGAATATGATCCAACAAGTTTAGCACACCTATCCTTAGGCAGTTTTGCCCATTCTTCTTTGCAAAGGGTCTCAAGCTCAATCAGGTTGGATGGGAGACGTTTGTGCACAGCCATTTTCATATCTCTCCAGAGATGTACAATCGGATTCAAGTCTGGACTCTGGCTGGGCCACTCCAGGACATTCACGGAGTGGTTCTGAAGCCAATCTTTTGAGATCTTGGCTGTGTGCTTTGGGTCGTTGTCCTGCTGAAAAATGAACCTTCGCCCCAGCCTGAGGTCAAGAGTGCTCTGGAGCAGGTTTTCATCCAGGATATCTCTATATATTGCTGCATTCATTTTTCCTTCTATCCTGACTAGTCTGCCAGTTCCTGCTGCTGAAAAACATCCCCACAGCACGATGCTGCCACCACCATGCTTCACTGTAGGGATGGTATTGGCCTGGTGATGAGCGGTGCCTGGTTTCCTCCAAACATGGCGCCTGGCATTCACACCAAAGAGTTCAATCTTTGTCTCATCAGACCAGAGAATTTTGTTTCTCATGGTCTGAGAGTCATTCAGGTGCTCCAGACGGGCTTCCATGTTCCTTTTACTAAGGAGTGGCTTTCGTCTGGCCACTCTACCATACAGGCCTGATTGGTGGATTGCTGCAGAGATGGTTGTCCTTCAGGAAGGCTCTCCTCTCTCCACAGAGGAACGCTGGAGCTCTGACAGAGTGACCATCGGGTTCTTGGTCACCTCCTTGACTAAGGCCCTTCTTCCCCGATCACTCAGTTTAGAAGGCCGGCCAGCTCTAGGAAGAGTCGTGGTGGTTCCAAATGTCTTCCATTTACGAAAAATGGAGGCCACTGTGCTCATTGGGATCTTCAAAGCAGCAGAATTTTTTCTGTATCCTTCCCCAGATTTGTGCCTCAAGACAATCCTGTCTCGCAGGTGTACAAACAGTTCTTTTGACTTCATGCTTGGTGTTTGTGCTCTGACATGCACACTCAACTGTGGGAGTTTACATAGACAGGTGTGTGCCTTTCCAAATCATGTCTAATCAACTGAATTTACTGTAGGTGGACTCCAATTAAGCTGTAGAAAGATCTCAAGGATGATCAGTGGAAAAAAGATGCACGTGAGCTCAATTTTGAGCTTCATGGCAAAGGCTGTGAATACTTATGTAAATGTGATTTCTTAGTTTTCTATTTTTAATAAATTAAAAAAGTAAAAAAAAAAACTTTTTCACATTGTCATAATGGAGTATTTCGTGTAGAATTTTGAGATAAGAGATTACATTAATACAATTTGGAATGAGGCTGTAACATAACAAAGTGTGGAAAAAGTGAAGCGCTGTGAATACTTTCCGGATGCACTGTATATATATATATATATATATATATATATATATATATATATATATATATATATATATATATATATATATATATATATATATATATATATATATATATATATATATATACACATACAATACAAAAAACAATTCAAAAACAAACATGCAATGAAGGCTTCTTTTTAATTAGAGCGAGCTTCCTTTCTGATTTCCTCGCTTTGTTTGGTCTCGTGTGGCCTCCACTTGCAGTAGCAATCTGTTCATTGTGCCATGATATTAGGTGATTAAAAATCACCATACTGCTCGACAAGGAAAAGAGGGGAAAAAAAGTGAAATAATGCTGTGGTTGCTTCATCTGCACCTGAGGAGATTTTTTTCATGCGCTAGATGCATCTGAACTTCTATTGATATTCTAAGCAGCTTTTGCATTGAGAACATCCTTCACAGAGAAAACAAAAACAAATGAGTAAACACACATAATAATGACATCTCCTAGGACAAACAAAACACGTTCTCCTTCTTCTAATTGCAGTTTCTGGTTGCTCCTTATAAGAGCCATGAATGAGGATCGCATCAGTGCTCAACGGAGATAACAAAATGAGCCTCCTCACAAAAGCAAATAACAAAGCCGCTTGGAAGGATGTCGAGCTCGATTTCAACGCTAAAACAAGGAGAGTGAAGTGTGGAAATTGATAGGATGCAGCAGGTGTTGCTTGAAAATTGGCAGGAACGGAACTAACACGTTTGCTGTTGTTAAGGGATAATGAATTTATTATCTGTGACAGTAACTTGAAGAGTAAATAGAAAGAAAACAGATTGCAACATTATGGGCTGTATCGACAAGGGCCGGCAAATGCGTGATGGGGAGCGCAAGCACATGTCCAACTTTCATGAGCACACGCTGCTCTTTATACACGATGATGAATCTGGCACTGGTGCAATTATGCTTTAGTCAGACATGAGCCCAACCTCAGCAGAACTCTTCTATTTCATGCAATATGTGCATGCAATCACAGGCATCAGAGTCAAAAATGTCACAACAAATACAGATCCAAATTAAACAGCATATTGTAAGAACATCCTTTAAATACTCGATTGCGGGGGTTCTTAAATGAGGTTCCCAGTAGATACAATTAGGCACTTACATAGAGAGGTACTTGAGCTTTTTAAATTCAAAAAGTAACACCAATCCCAAATCACAGAACTTGTATATCTTTCACAGAATGCAAACAACAAAAACAAATACAAAAAAAAACTACGAATGCAAGATATCCTAGATATCAATAACTGCTTTGAGAGACCAAAATTGATAATCGCCACCTATTTTTATTTTTACAAAAAACATAAAAACACACATAAAATTATCCTGATGTGATATTTTTATTTTTGTTTGCAGTTACTATAACAATAAAATAATAAAAATGTCTCTAAAAAGTAATGTTTCAGAGACTAAAGCTTGACTTCATCAGATATTTCATCAATGTTTATGTTGCTTATCAACATTGTTTGGACTAGCATGTTGTAGGAACGCGGTCCTGGAACGCAAATAATGTTATCGGTAATGAGTACTGTTTTTGATGACATTTTGTAACTCTACTGAAGTTACTACTTGATTTATTACTGCGCTACTTAAATGCAGATTATTGATTTTAGTGTCATCTGACTGCTGGGTAAACTTGCTCCACATACATATCGAGTAGAGGTATCTTGGGCCCGAACCCAAGCCTAGTTCAAAACCGGCCCAAAATTTGGGTGGGGCCTAAAATGAACAATAATTACATTAGGGTTGGGATCAGGCAGGGCTTTTCTCACGCTGCCTTTTTAAAAAAAATCATCCACCTTTCTGTTGTTCTTTGTTTCTTTTTCTATCTGCGCTTGTTCGCATGGGCTCTAATCTGCGCGTGCTCTAATAAGCGCGTGCTCGTCGCACGACAGGCTCAACGCTGGAATGCGCTCGTCCCAGTATGCGTTCGTCGAATCCCCCTCTGTCCTGCTGAGTCCCCACAAATGAGATATGAAATTGTGGGTATGCTTCGGGCTCAGTCCCTTAAATCAAGTTGACTGGTTGGGCTTGGGCCGGTTCGGGTTTTTAATAACTGCCGGCCAGGATGTTTTTATGACCAATCTTACCTCTAATCCAGTGAAATAATCTCTGAAAGGTTTTCATACTTACCTAACAAAAACAACTATATACTTGGTGGCACTTTCTCCAGCACAAAATATGAGGACTCTGTGTTTTTATATTAAAGCCCACATTTTAAACAGTAGCGGATAACTCATTGGGTAAAGAGGATAGTCAATAGCTAGCTCTGAGGGCTATGCAGCCTTTAGTTCTAATCTCTATTAACCTAACTAAAACCAAAGCTCTAAATGGCTATTAAAGTATTTGACTTTATAAAAGCGATTCGCAGTCGAGTGTGAAGCTGCTGGGATGAGGATCAGCACCTCTAAGTCAGAGACCATGGTACTCAGCCGGAAAAGGGTGGCATGCTCCCTTTGGGTTGGGAATGAGATCTTGCCCCAAGTGGAAGAGTTCAAGTATTTTGGGGTCTTTTTCACAAGGGAGGGTAGGATGGAACGAGAGATTGAAAGACGGGTCGGTGCAGCGTCTGCCGTCATTTGGACGATGGAGTGACAGGTTTTTGGCGTGGTAAAGAGGGAGCGGAGCCGCAACGCAAAGCTCTCGATCTACCGGTCAATCTACTTTCCTACCCTCACCTAGAGTCATGAACTGTAGGTTATGACCGAAAGAACACGATCCCGGATACAAGTGGCCGAAATGAGTTTCCTCCGCAGGGTGTCTGGGTTCTCTCTCAGAGATAAGGTGAGAAGCTCAGTCATCCAGAGGGGACTCTGTGTAGAGCCACTGCTCCTCCGCATTAAGAGGAGCCAGTTGAGTTGGCTCAGGCATCTGATAAGAATGCCTCCTAGAGGCCTCCCTCGGGAGGTGTTCCGGGCATGCCCCCCCCGGCAGGAGGCCCCGTGAGCGACCCAGGACAATCTGGAGAGACTATGTCACTGGGCTGGCCTGGGAACGCCTCGGGATCCTGTCGGTTCAGCTGGAGGAAGTGGCTGGGGATAGGGACGTCTGAGCTTCCCTTTTAAGGCTGGTGCCCCCGCGACCCAACCCCGGATAAGTAGAAGACAAAGAATGGATAGATGGATGGACTTTATAAAAAGATCACAACGCAAGCTTAATAATTAAATAAAGGTATTGGTGTGAAAAAAGCTCAACATTTTTACAAACATCTCCATCAAAAGTACTTAAATGATTTTCCATACTTAATGAGGAAAACAATCCAAGGAATGGAGAATATAACAATAGGATTGGGGATAAAACATGATCCTATTCAATATGGTACGGTTGAATTAAAGGGACACACTGTAATGTTTGAACACTAGATGTCACTGTATTGTATATTGCAATTGAAAACGAGTGATACAAAGCACAAGGAAGAATACAAACTATGGAGACTAAGGTTGACTGAACCGCTTAATTTTTTTATAATTTCTTTTGTCTAGATTTTCACAAGGTTTTTGTTTTTTCAGGTACTGGTAGCAGCAAGATAGTGGACGATCATGTCATGCCTCTCGGTTAGCCTCATGTTCTCGAAAATAAAGACACATTTCTTTAACTGTAAGTGTTAGAAAATGCACAGTAATATGATAGTACATGATATTTGCTTATTATTCAAATTCTTATCTTTTTTATGACTTTTTTTTCTACCACTTGGAGGCAGTAAATTTCACACAATGTCTCCTAAACGCAACGATGATCCATTTTTATTGTCTTTTCACATACTTGTCCAAACTGTTCTATTTTGAAATACTGTATATCTTCAACAAAATTATGGATTCTGTATCATAGGGAGATTTTTCTTTTTCACTCTCTTTACAATGTTAACTAAATTTGGATCTTCAGCCAATATTAAGGGCAGGTGATACTGGGAACTGTAGTATCAATCTTATACAAGTAAATATACGGTAGTATTGATCAATACCGATCCAATACCCATACTTTCTGCTTGGAATTATCATGATCATTGAATAATTGATCCCTCCACCTCGAATTAAATTTATGATAAAACAAGCACAAAGATTTAAGGTACTAAAAATGGTTTGATTTTTTGTTTGTTAAATAACTTTAAACTTTAACAGTATAAAAGAGTAAATAGCAATGTTTCTATTACAATCTTTTCAGAACAAAAGCCAAGAGTGTCACAGACCAGAAACAGACACAGGACCCAATAGCGCTCGTTTACTCAGTTTTTATTAATAAAGAGGGAGAGTAGGGTTTGCTTTCACAACCCGATGGTTGATGGACAAGGGTAGCAGGTGGCTGGAAACACGGAAGTGGCACTTCCGTGTCGAGCGAGGATCGTTGTAGATTTGCAGGAATACTAGTCGTTAGCCGGAACGGGAGAGCAAGTGCGCTATCGAGTTCGGAAACTAGGTCTGCAACAGGTGTCAGGCAGGTAGCGGGGCAAAACAGGTTGGACGTCGGGATGGCAGAACAGGGCATAATCAGGTCCGGAAACAGGATGGCAACGGGTATCAGGCAGAGAAAAACAGGGCAGGAAAAGTGTCTGAAAGTGAGAGCTTGCCGAGCTGGGAGCATCGGTTTGCAACGATCTGACAGGGATCTCTTGAAAGCTGGGGGTTTGAAAAGAGTTTATTAGCCAATCGTCTCTCAGGGCTGTTGGCGCCAATTGGGCAGTCACAGGTGCCTTGAATCGGTAATCATGACAAAGAGGGTTAATTAAAAGAGCAGCAATGTAACGGAATTACAAATTTGTCAATTATACTTTCCATTGCACAATATTTTAAAAATAAAGTCAGAAACTTTAAAAAATACATTTTAAAAACCTTCAACACTATAAAAAAACAAGATAATTTTACTATATTTACTGTTACAGGGTAAAAGTCAAGTGGGTCAAACCCTAAAATCAGTAATGTAACAAAGAGCCCTTTTGGCTCTTTTGCCATAGTGACGATGGAGTGACAGGTTTTTGTCCAGGAACAGTAACATGTTTACAATTTTGGTTGCATCTCATTGGTCACTATAACTTAAACTTTTTTCTGATGGCACCTGGCATTTTCCTTTTCTGTTGTTGAAAAAAATAACCCACGCCACGCTGTGCGTGCCGTTAGCTTCCCATCAGCGATGTGCGTGTAGATTTGTCTCTCTTTTGCCTGGCAGGAAAGAAGCAGGCACAGTCCAGGTAGGGAGAGCACCTAAAAGGGTGCCTCTCAGTCACACAAACAGGCATACATCTAGAGCAAGGGTCTCCAACCTTTCAAGCTGGGAGCTACTTTTTGTTACGAAATAGCACAATAGGGTAACTGGTTTGAGATGAATTTCTAAAATAGAAACTTAGCTAGATAGCTTTATAAATAGAAAAAGGTAGGTTGATAGTTTGCTAGAAAGGTAAACAGGTAAAAAACTCAAGGGGAGATTGAGAGAAAGCTAAAATACCAAAACGCCTTCTAAATAGCCGTATGGAAAGCTAAAAACAAAGCTCGTTAGCTAACTAGAAAGGAAGCCAAGATTTAGCTAGATAACTAGCAAAGAAAAAGTAAAATGTTAGCTGGATAGCTTGCTAAATACCTAAAAAGGAAACTCTAAGGCGAATGAGCAATTAAATTTGAATTTATTTTGTTGTATTTCCTGTAAGATAAATCAACAAAAATATGAATGTTTAAATGTGGTTAATACACGAATAGATTCTAATTATACTCTCTTAACTAGTGGCCCTAAAAATAATTATCAATAATTAAATACGTTTTTATTCATGCCACCCAAAAACTGGAAATTATTTATATGAATTTCTAAATATATATATATATATATATATATATATATATATATATATATATATATATATATATATATATATATATATTATTTTATAACTATGCTATTACTATGTTATTACTATGTTGTTACCAGAAAATCACGATGGAAAAGTACTGGTGAGCTATTTTCAGAAAATGTTTGGGCAGAACGTTGGAGACCCCAGATATAGAGAGTGGCCAAGGGCGCTAGGTGAGAGAGGACTGCTCTATTTACATAAAGAAGCTGGCTTTGTAGGAAATTGGTAAAGGGGTGAAGTATCTATCCCAGGAAAACAGTATTGGATCGATATAAGTACTTAAAATCGATAATATCGATATTTGGATCGATCCGCCCACCCATAGCCAATACAATCTTTCCTAATTTTTCAGTTTCATCTTTTGCCTTAATATAGTAATATAGGACATTTAAAGTTTTCTTTTGTTTTGTCTTGATTCATATGTGGTGGGTGCTGGGTGTCTCTTTGCATTACATTAAAATGAAGAACAAAGACTCTGTGATGGAAATGTGCCTTTTCCTCTGACAGCTTGTTCCCATGACAACTGTTGTTCTGGGTGACATGGGCGGACACACATTCACTTTGGAGTTGCACGCTTCCGCATACACACAAATGTCAACACTTAGCCCGCCCCTCATCAGAAGCAGCAGTCTTTCGTGCACCTCACATATTTTAAATAATGTCACCCTTTTTCTTGTTTACGCCTTTGCTTTCAGCTCAGGGGTCGCTTGTCGTTTCTGGTTCTTCCCTACGTCAAACGACAAGTAGCGTGTAGGCTTTTGTATTGTTTCCAAATGCCCATGGTTCCTTGCCCGCCTCCTCCTATTTGTATAAATATATGGCAGAACGGCGGTGCAGTAGTTAGCATGTGTGCAGAACTGTTCTGAGGTCATGAGATCAAACCTTCCTGTGTGGAGTTTAGATGTTCTCCCCGTGCTTGCGTGGTATTCCTCTGGGCACTCCGATTTCCTCCCACAATCCAAAAACATGCATTTCAGGTTAATTGGTCAGTCAAAATTGTCCCTAAGTGTGAATGAATGAGTGAGTTGTCTGTCTCTGTGTTTCATGCGACTGGCTGGCAACCAGTTCAGGGTGTCCCCTTCCCACTGCCCGAAGATAGCTGGGATGGGCTCCAGCACCCCCCGCGACCCTACTGAGGATAAGCGGTGCAGATAATGGATGGATAGATGGATATATATATATATATATATATATATATATATATATATATATATATATATATATATATATATATATATATATATATATATATATATATATATATATATATATATATATATATATACTGAGACTGGGAGGTCGCTGGTTCGCGCCTCGGCCGAGTCATACCTAATTGGTAAAATGGCGGCGCCCTCTGTTGGCTGCAGCTGCATCGGCTCGCTACAACGGGTCAGGTGTATCGACATTTCGTTCTGTGTACATTGTTACAAAGAATGACAATACAAAGGAAATTATTATTATTATATTATTATTATTATATATATATATATATATATACATATTTATATACATATATACTGTGTATATATATATATATACTGTATATATATTGGTTTTGTTTTTGTTTACTCTACATTTGTCCCTCAAAGACATTCCACTCTCTCAGGCAAGAAGAACATTGAATATCAACACCATCATTTACATGCAGTCAGGTAGGTTACCCTAGAAGTGAAAGATGCCCCAAAAATGGACTCATCACTTTTGGCTTTGTTGACTTTTTTGAGCATTTTTTCCCAGAAATATATTCCACTCTCCCATGCCATTTCAACATTGATTATCAACATCTACGATAGGCAGTCATGTAGGTTACCTTAGATGTGAAAAACTAAACAAAGCGCTGACTCTGCATTTTTTCCTAGAAAATACATTCGGCTCTCCCAGGCCAGTACAAGTTTGGTCTGGATCACAGTCGTTCATTAAAAAATACCGTAAATTCCGGACTTTAGAGCGCACCTGATAATAAGCCGTACCCACCACATTTCGGGAGGAAAACCTATTTTGTACATACACAAGCCGCACCTGTATGATAGCCGCATGCACCCACATTGAAAAAATGCAACACAAACACAAAATTAACCCATACCCGACACGAGTCCAAAAATTACAGCCGGCATAATGTACGGAAAATGATACTGGGACTTAAGGTTTGATGCAGACCTGCAGAGTCCGGGTGACCGTTGAAAGTAATCCAAGGAAACAAGTGCATATTTCCAAAGGTAAAGGTAGGAAAAATATATATCCACTATTGTCGGCCGCGTCCACAAACACGTCTCACCTTTACTCCACTTCCTGTCAGCCCGTGTTTGCCCCGCCCCTTCTTTCTCATCTGCTCGTTCAAAACATATCAGAATAAGTTTCTAAAATAAATACATTACAAAAAAATACAGTTGCAAATACATATTATACATGGTTACCCATATTTACAAAGAAAGACGGTACACCGAGAGTTTTCAAAGCTTATAATAATAATATTATAACTTTCATCCCAAACTGTGCCTGTGAAGGGTAGCGAAACGCTACTAGCAACACGCTCGCGACACAGTAAACGGGTCTGTTAAAAAACATACCGTACATGTAGAAACCACGGTAAACCATCCCCATCTTCCTCCTTATTACTGACGTCATCAAAGTCGTCTTCCTTCAGTTTGGGTAAAAGACTTTGTCATATAGACGTCGTCCCATGCTCCCTTATTCAAAAACACGCTAGCAAAATGCTCGCAAAGTAAAGATTACGTGCAGTAGCCCTGTTTCCTTCTTTATCGGACAGCTCGATTGTGTTTAGATTGAAAGTTGCGTCATGTGCCTTTCTTTTTGCAATTTGCATGATGAGGATATGTCTACGCTTATTTAATTTATGCACAAGCTAAGAAGTTGCAGTCTTCCTCGGCGCATATATTCCACTGGTCTAAATCTCACCTTTTGCACTCGAGCGCCGCTGGCATCCGTTAGAAAAATTACATAAATTGGCCGCATCACTGATATAAGCCGCAGGGTTGAAATTTTGGGGAAAAAGTAGAGGCTTATGGTCCGAAATTTACGGTAGGTTGGTCACCCTAGAAGTAAGTGCCCCCCATAACTGACTCTTGACACTGACACTTTTGGTTTTGTTGACTCAGCATTTTTTTTCCAGACAAGCCTTTTCACACTCCTAGGCCAGAACGACATTGAATATCAACAATGTCTACAGTGAAAATGGTCACCCCAAATGTTAAAACTGCCCAAAAGTTAACTCGGCTCTTTAAGTTTTACGGGCACAGCAGCTTTTCTAGAAATGCCTTCTACTCTGCTAGGCCAGAACAATTTTGGCTGGCCAGGATCACCATCTTTTACAAGCAATAAGGTAGGTCACTCTAGATGTGAATGACCCAGCCAAAAAGGTAAATGCCAGCGAGAAATGTTTTTTGCTTCTCAATGCAGCTGATGCTGTAATGGTGCACAGTCATTCTAGTTTTCTCTACTCAGTTCTTCATCCTTTCTTGCACACGAGCCACTGGAAAGTGTTGAAATCGACAAGTGGTGCTCAATCAGCCAACAAATCAGCCCATTTATCCGTTTGTTACTCTGCCGTGAGTCACTTTACTTCTGCTTCTCACTCAACATCAGGTTTTTTCTTTAGCCCACACAGGCACCTTTCATAAATATCTGGCAGGCAGCAAGGAGAATGTTTGTGAAGCCGTTGATGTGCTTCTTTAGGTTTTATTTTTTTATTTTTCAAAAAGATTTTGATAGCGTTTAAATCTTTGCCCATTAGCACTGCAGGCGTGTGAACTGCCATTGGGGGAAATCACAAAAGACCTGAGAAGGCTTACCTTTGAAAAACAACTCATCAGGTGAAAGAGAGGTTTCTTGGGACTTCTGTTGGAGCTTATTCTCTCATTCTCATGACTGAACTGTGCACAAATGCATGGTTTTTCTGTTAATGTGTCTTTTCTTATAAAGAAAAGTCAATGCAATCCAATAAGTATTATATTAAATGTGCCTTTATGAGTCTTATGTGCATTTATTTTTGTTCATGTTGACTAGCGAAGATAACTTATCAAACTCTCTGAGGGTATTGAATGAAACCAAGATAAGAGATCAAACCAGAATATTTTTAAAACTGTAGCTCATTTTTGCCTCAAGTTGGTTGCATGAAAGCATGTTATATTTAGCTGTTCTAAGTTACTATGATAATATATTATATACTCTAGACCTATTCTACATACAATACAGCTAGCCTGCTCCAGACCAGGGTAACAACCACGCTAAGAATTTGCCTATGGTTATCTGGCCCTTCTACTGTCAATTCAAAATTAATGAATCTCATAGCATTTCCATGGACATTCTTGATATGTTGCATTTTTTTGATTATCCTCCTTAAAAATACATATAGGTTATACAGTCATTTAGTTAACCCTGTTGGATCTTGGCCTGCCTTGTGGCAGGCAAAATTTATATTATTTAACCATTTCATGCACTTCCATGTGCATTCAGTTTCAATAAGCCGGATTGGTAGTTATCTTAACCAGTGTTTCTCAACTAAAGTGCCATGGCCCTGACACTATACTGTGAGTACTTTAGGGTATTGCACAAAAGTTGAATAACTAAATCCAGAGTAACATAGAGTGAGCGCATCTTAAACTAGTCTGGACGTTGCATTTTATTTTAATCGGTTGCCAATTTCCCAAACCAGGATGAAAACTGGCAGCTTTGTCAAACCAACTGTAGATGGTTGGGATAACTGCTCACTGTGATGAATACATCACCATAGCAACTGAGTCCAGCTAAATTTAAACTACTTTCGTGCAACCAACTTGAGGCTAAATTAAACAAAAAAATGTTAGGACTGCTCTTATAAGCTGTCTTCTCGATTCAAAATTTCAAAAGTAAAACTTCATTTGAGAAAAAAACACATGGTTTCTTTGTTCACAGACCTTACATTTGGGATGTTGCCATGAACAACAAAATAAATAACACCGACCAGCATCATTTGATCTGACATTATTTCACCTTCAGAATTTTTGGGACAATTCTATTTTTCTTAAGTATTTGACACACTCTAAAGTGATGTGAATTTCTGCGATGCATGATATCTCCCAGGGAGACGAGAGCAGCAGCCGTGCCCGAATTAGAAAGTCATTTATTTGAGATCAATTTCATGATACACTTCACCATGGTTAGTAAATATTCAAGACACAGCTTCTATGGGATGAGGTTGGGGGGGTCGAATTTGCAGTTAGACGATGTTATGCTGGACAGAACTTGCTTTAACAGAAAGGAGAATGGAAAGGATAGGCGACCATCGAGTTGTCTGAATATATCGGTAACGGATCTTGCCTGAGGCCCAGTGTGCCATGGTGAGCATTAACAGAAATTTAGCCTGCTAGTTATTATTGTTAACACCAACAACCAATTCTTGGCGGCTGCAGTTAAAGGTTCCAATGCAAGGAAATATAAAAGCGTTAACCAGAGGGATCATTGGCGAGTGCGTTTTTCAGGTTTACACTATTGTCTAAAAGTAGCATATACAATATATTTTTTTAGTTCAGTTAAGAGACTATGCCCCCAGTCGACTCCACCAATTACGAACAGCCATAAACAAGGATTAACCAGACTCTCGAGCTGTATAATTCAATTTTGAAACCCCAAAGTGTTTATATGTAATCAAAAGATGAATGATCTGTATCTCTGTGTCATGTCCATGCCAGGTATTAGTTCACCTTATGAACAAATGAAATTTTTGCCTATTATACACGATTATGATTATCATGAAAATTATGATAAACCATTTTTGGAAAAGCAGGAACTTACCAGTAACAGGATCAACCTACGTGACCTGATCCCTTTCATGAGCGTGCATACACAGCTTTCTCGCACTCTTCTTCCTGTGGACTTCACACGTGCTTGGAGGGCGTTGGGGGAAGGTTTTGCCAGCCTGCGCCGCCTGGGTACAATAACAACCAACAAGGCCAAAGGCCACAGCCTTGTCTCCCCAGCCAGGAAACATGGCAAAACCAAGCCATGGTTCTCCTTTTCCCCATCCCTCGGCTGAGGAATGTGACCAAAAGGTTAAAGAGACTTTTCTGCCGAAAGGGGGGTTTTCGCCATGCGGCCACTCACATTCTTTTTTCCACCCCCGAGCCCGCCACCCCTTTTGCTGCTTTGTCTGACCCTAAGATAGGCAAGCGAAATGTTAGGTCTGGTTAAGCAAATGCATATAAGACCTAAAGTAGCACATCAGCAATTAAAAAGGCGCAGAAAGGATGCCACACAACTGTATATATGAATTTATTTCAACCAGCTGTTATTCTTTGAAACTTGGTTTTCATCTATGGACAATCTGCCCTTTGTACTATGCATGAAAATCGACTTCATAGGTGCAGTCCAGAGCAGACTGTGAGGAAAAATTGAAGAAGGACATTCAAAGACAAAGAAACCATCGTGGACAACATTGGCATCAAAGCAATTGAATGGTTTGACAATAGAGGGTTTATTGCATCCAACACTTCTGCCAGTGCCCAGCACGTTTCAAACATTAATCAATGGAATTGAAAGCTGAGAGAGGTCTCGTGGAATTCCCTAGCTTAATTTTCTCTGTACAGAAAGTTCAATGGGTGGTGTTGGGCTCTGGCTAAACTGTTTGGACTCTGCAGAATACAAATTAGGTGCCCAACATATTACTAGGCAGGTACACTCTTTAATCGCTGATGACAAAAACTTTGAAATTAAATTTGCGTTTTTCATTTAGACAACATGCAAATAAAATGCTACATATATATATATATATATATATATATATATATATATATATATATATATATATATATATATATATATATATATATATATATATATATATATATATATATATATATATATATATATATATATATATATATAGGGGTATGCCTTACAGACCACAAAATATTCAAAATTCATAGACTGTTGTGGCCACTACAATATACTGGAAGTATATACAATGCACAGTAGCTACACACCACAGTACCTACACTCCAATCATTCTGTAGTTTTAATTCCATGCCCCTTAAATCGCCTTATATAAGGAAAATAAATGATAAAAGTCCAATTTTGGTGGATGCGCCTTATAGTGTGGAAAATATGGTATACCATGCAGTACTCTATTTATATAAAGTATAAAAACATATATGCCATCGCTGATTCAGGGATGTGGAGGGTTGTGCTGTATCATTTTTTTACAACTCTGCTAAAACCCTGTTTAGACTCAGACTAAAAATTCACTCTCATGTCATAATCCTATAAACTAGCATCATCATATTCCTGGCCAAGTTTCAAGAAAGCTTTAGCCTGGCGAGTGAGAATAATTGCAAGGAGATGACAGCAAGCGTGTCTCCTCACCTCTCCGAACTCCCGCGGCTAAAGCTTCCCGCCTCCTGCCATGTCATGCATTAACCCCAGCAGAGAGACTGCGAAGAGAGAGGAAGTCACGGAGCGGAATATGGCGGAAGCTCTTGCACTGCAAGGGAAGGAGGATTAATAAACAGATTGTGACAATTAAAAGACAGGATGTGAGAGGTGTGAAGAAGACTTGCAGGAGTGAATTTGTGACTATGAGTCACGTTCAGAGAACAAGGAAGATGAGATAATGGAGGATGTTTTGCAGTGTTGGGCGTGTTACTGAAAGACAGTAGTTACCCCCCAGATTACTGATACCTGAAAGTAGCGTGTCACCCTCGAAGTAAACACTTTTGATTAGCCTTATGATAAATAGAAGAGAATGTTTCCACCAACATATTGAAGCGGTGAACCCTTCATATTTCTTGAGATGTGCAATCTTGAGAGCTTGCAAACAAACACTTAGCCGAGACACTCCATATCCATTTTGTCTCTTGACTTCAAAGTACTCAAGGTTTTCCTGGGTACAAGAGCTTTTTTATCCATGCATGGTGTATAGCAAGAATGTCAAACATATCAATCCAGCCCGCTTAAAAAAGCAAGTCTCAAGGTTATTCCTATAGAAAGTTATGATTCTTTAATAAATGCAAACCAAATGCTCCCTCGGCTGCTAGAGGGCAGTGTTAGGTTGGTATGTGGTGAGTTTTTTGGGATGAGAAATGCATTTGCTCAATTGCTAAAACAAATAAGTTACCACAATTCAAAGGAAATCTTTTTCCCCATGATTTCTGAATAAATATGTTGTGTCTTGAAAAGATCCCTGGTTAACCGTGAGTATAAGATGCAGGGTATGTTACTGATGTAGGCTGAATGATAAAGCATAATCCGGAAAAACAAAGCTAAACATTTTGAGTTGATATTTTTTTACTGATCCGGCCTGCCTCAGAACAAAAATTCTGGATCTGGCCCCAGAGCCACACTGAATTGGACATCCATGGTGTATTGCAAAAGTAATTTTACAGATAAATATACCAAAATTTAGCACACTTTTACCGTAAATTCTGTGATCACATTTGCTCCATTGATTCTGTTGTTCTTGTATAAGACATGCCCCTCCCCACTACTGGTGACACGCAACCAAATATGCACATATAAACTGACCCCCTGGTTTCAGTATTTTATTTTCTAGTTTTAATTACAGGTTAGGGCGGCAAGGCGGCTAAGTGTTTAGCGCGCAGCCCCACGGTGCAGAGTTTCAGGGTTTAAGTACAGACACTCCGTTTTCCTCCGACGTTCCAAAAACATGGTTAATTGGCCGGTCCAAATTGTCCCTAGGTGTGAATGAGCGAGTGAGTTGTCTGTCTCAGTGTGCCCTGCAACTGGCTGGCAACTAGTTCAGGGTGTCCCTTGCCCACTGCCTGAAGATAACTGGGATTGGCTCCAGCACCGCCGCGACCCTATTGAGGATAAGCAGTGCAGATAATGGATGGATGGATAATTACAGGTTCGATGTGAGTATATACAGTCGGGACAATATCAGTATGAGAGGAAATTCAGCGACCTCATACTCTGTGTTTGGGACGGCGCCGCCATGAATGTTTTTAGTTGTAATTTATAGGCAAATATAGATACAACCACCATTCTAAAGCGTTGCTGGCGTATTAAGGGTGGCTGTTACATTATGAGTAAAGGAAGACCAGCTAGAATTAGATGATATTAGAATTCATAATTTGTTTCAACAAGTAGCGGAGTAACACACCATTTATTTGCCTTTCTGAGATCTTTTTCAAAATATTGTACAGTTTAAGGTATTTTATTTCTCTTGTTAAAATTGTTATACATCATATTTGTATTTTTATCACATTGCTGCTTTTTTGTTAGACACTCTTATCTTTTTTCTAAAACTTACTCGAGAGGGGAAGGGTTGAATTTTTCAATGATCATGGCATTTCAATGCAAAACGTAGCGGGATCAATATCAATCGATACTACCATGTATTTAACTTATTTGGATCCATACCAAAATACCCCCAAATCACCCACCCCTACCTGGAATGCATTATTTTGTCACTCGTTACACTGGTGTTCTGGTATAAAGGCCATGTCTGACCATAGGAATGCTCGTCTGACAAAGCCAACATGCTTGCACACATGTGATTATTTTCCCCCTCTTCACCCGTCGCCTTTGCAGCCTTTTCACTGTGGCTGCTGAATGTCTTGCACACACAATGTGACTCAGCCGGCGGAAAAGCTTCCTGTTCCCTCAGTGAGCGGGAATGGAGGGCCACAGCTCCGCGACAGCCACAGGCTGTTTGCAATTCTGTGTGCGAATATGAACGGCCTTTGGATGGCAGTGTAGCACTGCAAAAGCACCATAGTGTCTGGGTGTCCTACACAGAGGAAACCAATTCCAGCTCATGTGCCGCGTGACCATTCATGTTTGTAAAATGCATTTTATGGTATAGAACAAAGGAAGTTGTCGGACGGTTGCATTGACAGCTGTCATGTGCCGATCGTGTTTTGTACATCTTTGTGGTTCTATCACTTCTCTTGTTAATAGAATCTATCACCATGCCTTCGGCTTTGACAGGTTTTCAAGGTCACCATGAATACGATTGGGAGAGTTACTACTGGAGTTTGCCTGATTGCTGTCCTTTTTTTAATATAGCCTTATCACATTATATAGGGGTAACACGGAGACGGTTGTAACAGTTAAAGTTTGTCCAATTGGACAAGAGTTTTAATGATTCCAATCAGGATAGGATACCCCACTTTCCATTAGTTGTGACCTCACACAATATGTTTGAAGACTATGAGGGACATTGTCTCAATTTTATAGTCAAAAATCCGATTTTTAGGTTCAAGATTTCAAACGTTTTCTTTCTTGCTGTTTTTTGTTTCATGTCAAATATGCTGAAGATTGACACATTTCTGGCATATGGTTGTAATGTCCACATTTTTGGCTTAAATCCTGTGTTTTTTTTCATGCTAGCTAAAACACATAGTTTTTATTAACAATAATTTAATTAATTTTCACCTCTAAAGTCTATGCCAGTGTTTTTAGAGCCAATGCACACTTTTTTTTCAGCAGATGAAATCCAAATATATATTTTTTAATGCCTGCCAACAATTTCATGTTTTTTTTCTTGTCGTTTTTCTCTAAGATTATCGTTAAACATAAGAATAATCCGAAATTTTTGTTTGACACAATGGCGAAACTTACCAGACAACAACTTAACCCAAATAGTTCTACTTATTCTTTTAATGACATTATGGCATTTTTAAATAAAAAGATTCAACTAATTAGGAATGAAATTTGAAAAGAACGCTCTGTAACCTCCTCTTATCTCAAAGATGTGGATGTGTTAGGTAAGGACCGTGTCGGCGGTTGTTCAGAAACGATCTCCAGTTTCAAAGATTTGTCCTTTGATAGTCTAACACGGATGGTTTAGGGCCAAACAAACTACTTGCCTGCCTGATCCGTTTCCAGCTTCACTGGTGAAGGTTCTGTTTGGGATCTTAGGACCATCAGTTCTAAATATTATTAATATATCGCTATACTCGGGTATTGTTCCTGTAGCCTTCAATTCTCCCGTCATTAAACCTAACCTTGACCCAGAAAGCCTAGGTAATTAAAGGCCAGTGTCAAATCTGCCATTTTTTGCAAAATTACTTGAAAAGGTCGCTGCACCACAGTTAGATGACTTCATGTCAGAAAATAACCTCTTTGAAACTGTCCAGTCAGCATTTAGGGCAAATCACTCTGCTGAAACAGCCCTGGCTAAAGTAACCAATGATCTCCTTTTAGCAATAGATTCCGGTGCCTCATTAATGTTACTGCTGCTGGATCTCAGTGCTGCTTTTGATACTGTCGACCACAACATATTACTTGTTCGTCTGGAAAGCATTGGTATCTCAGGAACTGTACTCTCGTGGTTTAGGTCCTACCTGTCAGACAGGATGCAATGTGTTAACTATGGCAATCTGACCTCTAAACAATCTAATGTCCCCTGTGGTGTTCCACTGGGCTCTGTACTTGGCCGCCTTCTTTTTATTATTTATATGATCCCGCTTGGTGACATTATCCGCAAGTATAATATTAGTTTCCATTGCAATGCAGATGACACTCAACTGTATATGCCGCTGGAAAAAACTGGACATTTAAGTTGTAGAAATCCGGAGGCTTGTCTGACTGAGATTCAAAGATGGATGTCACTTAATTTTTTGTGCCTTAACACAGAAAAAACTGAAATGTTGATTATTGGTCCAGCTCACTCTCGTGAGTTGTTTTCAAACACTACCCTGAACCTAGACAAATGTAATATCACCCATAGTGACTCGGTCAAAAATCTATGTGTTATATTTTATCCCAATCTGTCGTTTCAGTCACACGTGAAAAATATTACTAGAATAGCTTTCTACCACCTCCGTAATATTGCGAAGATTTGTTCGATGCTGTCCCAATCAGATGCAGAGGTTTTATGCGTTTATTACTTCTCGGCTTGATTACTGTAATGTATTGCTTTCTGGTCTCCCGATGCCTAGCATCAAAAGTTTGCAGCTGGTTCAGAATGCAGCAGCTAGACTTTTGACTAAGACCAAAAAGTTTGAGCATATTACTCCTGTATTGGCCAACTTGCACTGGCTCCCGTCCACTTAAGATGTCACTTTAAGGTTCTCTTATTAACATACAAATTTTTGCATGGATTTGCCCTCTTATCTCTCTGATTTGATTTCCCCCTATGTTCCTGCACGGAGTCTGCGCTCGGAAAATGCCGGTCTACTGGTGACTCAGAGAGCCAAGTAGTCTGCAGGCTTGAGAGCGTTCTCCATCCGGGTCCCGGTGCTATGGAATGCCCTGCCTCCGGAGATAAGATCTGCAACCTCAATGGAAGTTTTTAAATCAAAGCTTTAGACACACTTCTATTCCAAAGCGTATGATTGATACCCACCTCATATTCTGTATTGTCCTGTCTTTTTCCAACTGCCTGCCTAGTGGTGATCCAAAGGAGAAGGACGATTGGAGATGAGTCAGTGGACCAGCGTTTGACCTGAAGCATGTGAACGTCTGCATGGACCAGCTGGCAGAGATGGGAAGCTGCATCGTGGCCGTCATAGACTTTCTGGACTAGTTTTTCAGGCTGGGGGCGTTGCTGCTGTCATGCACTTTCCGGACAAATTTTCAACATGTTACCTAGTGTTTACTATGTTTGTGTACTGTAATGCTAAATGCAATTCACCCTGGTCGTCTTGAAAGGGGAATACCACTTGTGAGATCCCTTCTCAAGGTTTCTCTTTTTCCGCACGCTGAGGTTTTTGAGTTGTTCCTTGCCCGCATGTTGGTTTAAGATCAGGAAATTTTGTCATTGTAATCCTGTGCAGTCCTTTGAAACATTTTTGTGATTAAGGGCTATATAAATAAATTTGACTTGACTTGACTTGTCCAAATATTGCCCGATGGAAGGTATTTTAGTTCTGTTTAATGTTTTGTTATACATTATTCTTATTTTTTGTCAAATTTCTGCCTTTATAGTTTTACTCTCTTGGCTTTATTGTGGAACAGTTGTAATAGAAATTCGGACTAGAAGCCACAACTTTTTTCCCAAGCTTTCAAGCAATGATCAGGCTAATTAATGTGTTTTTTTCTGACTGCCATCAGGGCCGCCCGAGCAGTAAAACTAAGAGTAAGACTGGTGGAATGATTATTTGTAAACAGAAATAATGTGGCGAAATGAACGGATTACAAGAAGCAACGTCTAACGTAGCAGAAATGTTTAAGGTGGATTCCTATTTATCTGTCTGCATTATCGTATATTTTGGAGTAAATATTTTACACGTTTGGATTTTATGGATTTTCCTTCATGTAACGAAGTCATTTTTGCAGATATTCAAAGACGTTGAATACAGCCAGGGGGCGTAATGGTGAGTTACCTCAGCTTTCTAATTTTCAGGTATCTTGTCTCAGACTGATTGTGATGTTTCTCCGATGAGTATATTTTGAAATGGTATATCTTGAATCCCAAGAGTTTAAACTTTACATGTGGCATGACATATTTCAGTGACTGGGGACAGCATATGGACCCATATTTGTTTTTTGAAAGTCTGACAGCCCATCGGCGGGCCGGCGGAATGTTGAGGGGTTCCCGGACTGTATATTATTAAAATTATTTCTGTGTATTATCTTTCTTTGTAAATATCTTATGTTTTAATGTTGGCAATGCGGCTTATAGACAGGTGCCGATTATGTATGTACAATAGGGTTTTTTCCTTTAAAATCTGCTAGGCGCGGCCTATAATCATGTGCGCCTTATTCCATATTTTATGGTACGTCTATTTATTTTTTCATACTGTTCAAGTTTGCAATGTAGTTGTTTCGGGAAAAAAGCAACAATTAACTGCCTTAAATCTGTGTGCTGTATTAATTCTATCTATAAAACAATTTAAGGGGCAAAGGTTCAATTATTTCCAAGAAAATAGCTGGGTATTGGATCGGCAATTTTGTATTTGCTTGGATTTATTGATACAAAAATTTCCAGTATTACCCACACCTCGATGAAGGCTATGGCATTTTTGTATGTATTTGTATGAGGCTTGTTTGTAAAAAGTCAGGCCAAAAACAATCCATAGTTTAGGAACTTGCTGCTACACAGTATACAATAGAAATCATAGTGCATTTTTAGGGGCTTTAAATATTTTTATTTCGACCATACCAAATCCAATGATTAACCACACACGTTTGTGAGCTGTTGCAAATTCCACATGCATGTCTGACTGTCAACCTTCGTCTTTCATGTCTTCCGATCCATGCCGAAACACAAGCTAGGTCCCTTTTCCAGGCTGCAGACTTTAGAGGCGCTGAGTATTGAGTTGTGTTGACGCCAAGAGAGGGGAAGGTTGCTGAAATAGATGACACGCTCAGGGCGGAACACACACTCAGGAGCAGATGCAACCGCAGCACTTCTGTAATAGTTTCTGGCCCAGTAATGGCGGAGATGTGTCTGCAGGGGTGAGCATGTGCGCTCCCGAGTGTGTCTCAGCAACCTTTTGCAACTTAGTGGTACGATGATGATAATCGTGATGAAGATGATAGGAGTCATATTTGATGACTACCAATGATCCAAAGTCCCCGTCGATGTCACAATGGCCAGTATGTTTCCTTTAAACCTAGGTTTTTTCTTTAACAAACAAGTTAGTGTGTTTAAAATAAAACACAAAGGTAAAAATTAGTTTTTGTGTATTTGAGCTTGAAGTAGACTATTTAAGGGTTTTTCGTGTCACTTCTGGTTCTGTCAGCTCAATATAAAGACTACGGCAATGGCTGACAAGACTGTTGCATGTTGCACTGTTGCAGATAACTGTTTGCAAATCTGCTACCGGTGATATTGAATTACTGTATTAAACTTAGAACTTCAATGGATAAGTTAACATGCCGGACTAGCGCATGCATACAAACATTCTCGAAAATGGAATTAGTTAACATTTAGGAGTTTGTTTTGAGTCCGAGGCCAATCAAAGCTGTGTGTACGGTATTTTTTAATTAACTGTCCTGACCTTGACTGTGTAGAGTTAAAGAGTGAAGGTTTCAGAAAAAGAAAATCAACATTTAATTATACATAAAGAATAAAGTAGTCCCCGTCATGTACATTTCAAGTGGCTGTACTTTGTGTGGTGTTTCATTTGTGTGTTTTTTTTCTTGAATGTGCATCTTTTTTTTTAATGTTAGGTCATTTAAAGGGATATTGTAAAATTGGACCACTAAATTTGCTCTATTGTGTAGTGCAACAGAAAAAACTACAAAGCACAAGGAAGTGTACAAACTATGGAGACTCAAGGTCACCAGACCACAACAATTCTCTTCTCTTTTATCAAAATTAATTCTATTCATAGTCATTGATATAAACATTGTGAAAACATTGTATGCAACAACATTGGACATGGAACTCCAGGATCATATATTTAATGAAGACTACGAAGAGAGAAACAAAAAACTGTCTAGATAAACAGGCAAAACGTATTCACAATATAGTGCCTATAGACTGGGCTAAGTTATAATAATAGCAGAATGTTTTTGAATGAAATGTATAATATCATATACTAAAACATATGTTAAATGAGTCTATGCCTGCACATTACCTTTTACAAACGAAAATACCAACAATTGATGTTTGGCAAACACAACATTGGTAGATAAGACATACATTTTTGCCCTGAGTTTAGCACATGCCATTACAGCCGATAAACTCAACTTGGGCGATCGCACAAAAATTGATTCAGTTAAGTCCACCATCAGCATCTTACTTTAAAACTTTTCATTCATCAACATCAAGTCGTCATAAAATATATTGAATAGTCAAGTCTTGAAAGTCTATGGAAGAAATGATGCAACCCATACAAGCCAACCTTTTTACATTAAAAAAGCAATCGATTTTATCGCGCACTCCATTGTTAGACAGGACACACAATCTCCAGAATATTCAAAATATTTTAAAAACATGTGTTTGTTTAAAATCGGGAGTGGCAAACATTGACCAAAACAGAAATCTGATCGGATCGTCAAAGCAGTTTATTCACGCACAAAAACTCAGTCTTGCTTCAAAATAAGGCAGCTGTAGACTAAAATACTAGTCTTATGTCAAAATGTTTTTGTTTTGTTTGAAAAACCGGTGGATTATTATTTTTTTGATAATTTTTAAGAGGAGAGAAGCGCTAGTCTAGTTGAATATCAAAAACTTGCATCAACAAACACAAGTTTATTTTTGAAGCAGTAATGGATGCTGAAATAAATGTTTTTGCACATCTTTTATTAAGGTTGAAAACAAATATCAAAACGTATGCACGTCATGACCATGAAGCGCAGAAAAAAGAAAAAAAAAATCAAATGTGCTAAAATGAAGTGGATGAAATATTAGCGCACGGATGCTCTACTACCACTGTATGTTTAAAAGCTATACATTTTTGAAAAGGTTTATCCTGATCTGATCTTCTCTTGAGATAGACGAACACACTCAGCATGTTTGGCTAGCCCTGAGACAACTGCTTGAGAACAGCTTGTTCGTCAAGACTGAAACGTCTCCAGGGTGGTGTTCATGGGTTCCATTTTTGAGCAAGGAAAGCTGCTGCCCGCCGACACCCAGTTCAAAAAGGCAATTATGCAGTCTTTGAGGTTTTTAGAACTTCTACTGCCGGTTCAATCCGGGCAGCAAGGTGACTAAGCCGGTGACAAAGCTCACCTCCGTCCTCTGTTACTTTGCCTGGACTGAGGAGGCAAAAGCCGCCATCGGGTGTTTTTTTTACTATTGCCCCTAAACTATGTCACCCAGACCCGGCGTGTCACTTCATGGTGAAGGTGCACGCCTCAAACACCAGGGTACACAGCCTACTGTCCCAGCATAGTGCATAAGACGGCGAACTAACAGCTTTTGCCTTTTTCAGGCGACATCTTCCCCCGGCCGAGGGGAATTATGATGTCAGCAATGCAAGCTCCTGGCCATTGAATTGGTACATCAGGAGGGTACAAGGTGGACCCTGTTCCTGGCTTGGTTTAACTTTATGTTGCTATACCTTGCAAGCCAAGTGTTGGCCGGGTCAGTCCTTCTCGATCCCTGGCTGATCCTCCCTTTGACCTGGGTGGTCAGCGTGACTTCCTGGCAGATAGAGGAGAAAGTGAGGGAAACCAGGCAGAGTGCAAGAGGCGTGGGCCCTTTCGAGTTGGAGCTATGGTTAACTCAGGGGCTTGTTGAGGAGTCTACCACACCTTCCAAATGTCTTACGTCAAGCCCCCAATAGATCCGACTTTGGACTCAGCCTGATATGACCCTTCCTGGTCTGGTTTTTGGATGGAGTCCTAGCGTACAGGGTTTGTGAGATTCTGAGCATCCGTCGAAGGGGGTACAGATTTTTTTATTTTACATTATTTTATCATTATTATTTTTTAGACCTGAACCCGCGAACATGGAGCCACGAAGTAGCGACGCCCCTTCAAAAATTATTAAAAAAAATAAAAAATAATAATAATATTTGTTTTAAATTATTTTGTTTTATCATTATTATTTTTTAGGCCCGCAAAGCTCTGAATCCGCGAACGTCGAAGCGTGAAATAGTGAGGTCCCACTGTAGTCAGACGAGGGCAAATAAATGCTGATCACCAGCAGGACAGAAAGCAACAGCAGCAGGGCTAGCTTGTTACATAGATGCAGCAGGTCTGACAAAACTGCTGCATCTATGTAACAAGCCAGCCCTGCCAAGCTAATATCTCACCGACGCCAGATCCATTTTCCATGAAAAGCATAGCCCGGAGCTGCAAGTCGTTGAAAGCCGCTACATTTGGTACGGTTGTATTTTAATCATCATGTAGACCTCGCTCAATTCTGAGATACTTGTTGTCAGCATGCAGCTATCCTACCACTTTCTAAATCGCTTTCTTACATGGAAATGAGAAGATGCCCTCTAATTTTGTTTGCATAATGATAATAAAGACCACTCGTTCATCTGCAATGATGCAATTTTATTTGTAGATCTGTAGTTGTTATTTTGTTGCATGTGTATTTTCTCAGTCAGTAAGGACGTGGAGGAGAAATTGACCCTTGGGGGTGTCGCTTCTTTGTGGAATTTCACATTTCACCGGCGTTCTGGTCCCTATTAACAGCAATGACAGAGGGATGACTGTATTCTATGTAATTTTAATCATTGGGCTCTATATCTAAATCTGGATATGGAATTAACATATACAATTTTTCTCAAAGTGCCTAGGCATGTCACATCAGGCAAGAAGCACATTTTGCTTGTGAAAAATCTCACAATTCCTACTTTTGTCATCACAGTACCTACATTTATCTGTGTTTTTAATTCTTCGTTATCCCCTAACAACTATGACATTCACCCTCCAAAATATGGGCTGCTAATCTTGAAGCTTAAAAAAATAATGTTTGATGCAAGAGACACCCTTCTCCATTAAAGTTAACTGGTTATGGGCTCCAGCACACCTGCGACTCTGATGAGGAGGAGCACTATAGAAAATGGACGGATCGAGCCAAATCAATAACATGTTCTATTTTGGGGCTGCCTTTGAAATTGCACTCTCTGTGCATTTATCTGTTTAGGTCTAATGTGAGCCATCATGTTGGGCAATAGATCCATTTAATTCAAATTGGCTTGTTTCTTTGACCAAATGCCTAAATTGTTCATTGCCTTAGTCACACTCTTGAGCATAATTTTCTTTTTTGTCATTCTCTTCACTAACCCTCCCCCACCCAATTTTTAAAAAGTTTATATCACGCTTTTATCTCTTCAGCCTTTTTAACTGTTTTCCTCACAGTGTCCAGCACTCCAGCTCTCCTTCCTTTAGTTCTCCTCAATACACTCTTCCATCTTATTTTAGCGCTTGAGCATTTATTTTTTTGTTTTCATCCATATTCATGTAATTTCTATATGGCAGCCGGTGGCTGCCGTCAGGGACCGAGGGGACTGTAACTTTCCGTTATCGGTCTTAAAGCCTGCCTGATTTACAGTAATAACTTGGGATATATCCAGAAATGCCATTATAGAAGTTCCCTACCGTCCACGTGCATGCACAGAGAGGTGTTTTCTGCCTTATGTTTCCCAACAAAGCTTGTGTTTGAATTAATATCGTGTTTGTAGAATGTGACTCAAGAACCAAAACCCTCGTGTTTTTATCCATCTGATGTGTTCATTTTGCGTTATACACACACACTCACATATATATTTTATATATGAATGAAACATCTCCAGGATGCAACTGGGACGCATCATCAGTGATGTATCCTGGGTTCATTGAGTGTTTCGGGTCTCGCAACATCAACCACTCTCGCCCAGGTGACCCAGCCGAGGTTGATCAGGCCTCAACTTGCGTCCCAGAAGCAGTCCACGGATCTGCCAATTGAGCCAAAGCCACCTGGTGGCTTTTTCTGCAGCTCCACTAGCGGATTTAATGACTTTCTTCTCGGCTGCCCCTGTCACACCCAACCGTCCTAGGACTTTGCAGTAGGATCGTCCAGCAAAACCCCTGCAGCCGACCTTTATTGGCTTAAAGAAAACTTTCCAGGCCCTGCCCCTGCACTCCTTGACCAGCTCCTGGCATGCATTTCCTTTCATTCGCTTCCTCAATGTGCTCTTCCCACGGGACTGTGAGTCCCAGCATGATCAGGTGTTTTGAAGTCTCAGAGGTGATTATCATGTCTGGTCAGAGCGATGTTGGTGATATGTGTTGGGGGAACGTTTGTTGTTTCCCAAGGTCGACCTGCAACTGCCAATCAGAGGCAATGTGGAGGAGTCCTGATGTTGTGTGTGCACAAGCCCTGGGTTTCTCTCCTGCCTTGATGAAATTGACTGTTTTGCTTGGGGCTTGATGGTGTTTGCCCCTGTTGATTGCTAGGGCGATGCACTCAGCAACTGCTTTCAGAACCTGATCATGGCACCAGCGATAGCGACCATCAGCCAGGGTCTTTCGGCAGCTGCTGAGGAGGTGTTCCAAGGAGCCTCTTCCAGAGCAAAGGGGGCAGGAGGGTGTCTCGCTCTTTCCCCACACATGAAGGTTCATTGGGCTTGGTAGGACATCGTAAACTGCCTGCACAAGGAACCGCACACGGTGGAAGTCTGCCTGCATGATGCTTGACCAGGTCACTTTGCGCTGTAATGTGTTCTCCCACCTTGTCCATGCTCCCTGCTTCCGGAGTCCGACTACCCTGCTCACCCGCTCTTCCTTCACACCTGCTCAGACCTCACCCTGGAGAAGATGGTGTCTCTCCTTCCCTTGGGCTTGACTCACTTTGGTCTTTGGAAAGGAGCCCAGACCTGCTCTTCCCAATGCCAGGACCCCAACCAGTGTCTTCTGCCTCAGTTGTGACTCTGCCACCTCCACTTCCATCTGAGCTCTCCACTTCCTTCGGGTTCTCACTTCAACCCCAGCTGATGACACCTTGCTGTCCTTGGGATCCCTATACTGAAGAGACTCTCTAGTACGTGCCACCTTGAACTCATCAGTGAGCCCACTGAAGGGTAGCTGTATATATATGTATATCTGTTGTGGGCACAGAGCTGGACAGCCTGACAATTGTAGCTGAGAGACGGGCATTAAAAAAGTTGCGGTCAATTATGGACAATTCATCATATCCACTACACAGCATCATCTCCAAACAGAAGAGCAGCTTCAGCGACAGGCTGCTGTCACAGTGTTGTTCCACGGACAGACTGGGGAGATCATTTCTTCCTCATGCCATGAGGCGCTTTAACTCCACCCTGGGGTGTAAAAGCCCACATTAAACCCCACCCCCACATTTGCATATCACCCTATTTTTTATGAGAGTGTATTTTATGTAGCACAATTTAAATACTCTATATGAACACGTTACATTGGGTATTTCTGTATTCTATTTCTTTTATTTTATTATTATTTTATTTTCAACACAAGGATACTGCTGGAAGTGTGAATTTCCCTACGGGGATGAATAAAGTATCTATCTATCTATCGATATATATTTTTTTAATGACAAATTTGGTATTTTCTTCTCTACTCGGCGGCCCTACACTAAACACTTTCAGGCTTCAACCCTAATCAAGATTATCTAATAATACCCTAGTAACTTCGTGTATTGGATTTTTAATATGTGTTACATGACCCGTATTTCAAGAGTTATTCTTACAACTATGATCTTCAGACAAATTCCCCTCTGTATTTTTACTTTCAGAAAAAATGCACCAGTCTGGTTTCAAAGAGTGTTTTATGTTTATTGAAACCTTCTTGCTTGTATTCAAATCTTCCTTCCTTGCTTGCCTGAGGAATCGGTGAGCAAATGTTGATTGAGCAACAATGATGCTACAATAACTCGACTCAGCTTTATTTCATGTGCTGCTTTTCTCAACAGATGCAACTATGAAAACACACTTAACTTCATATTTTTATCTATTCATCTACTTGAATTTGAAGAACTTTTGTCAAGCTTCATTTAAAATGTTGTTGAATATTCATAAATGCAGTACGTTAAGCTTTTTGTAAATCTCTGCATTTCACCTTGGGATTCATCTTGATGGTGAAACTAATTGGGCAGGTCGTAAATGGCAAGGCTGCGTCAGTTACACCTAGAGTTTTTTCACTGAAAACATAAAAAGCATTCACACACAAACACTCTTTGAATAATTAAATAATAAAAACTTTATATGGAAAAGGGTTCAAACAAACAGAAAAAAAACACAAATGAGATGAGCTAGGAGTTGTAATCGGCTGCTTCTGAACAGTCGAGACTCAATTAAAAGTTTTTTCATTCTCATGACAAATTGAATCAGTAATGCAGAGTGTGATTGAAATAAAGCGAAGCAGCAACACTTCTGATTGCTTTTCGAACGAACAACTGAGGTCAGTTTGGGTGTACCGTTTCATTTTGCACAAATGTCCTAGTCTAAATAAGTAAAGGTATCGCTTGTTACTTCACCATTTGGTAATTATTGGTTCACTGCATCGCGCATTTTGAATTGTATTGACTTTTTTGTCATTGAGATCGGCGTAGCGTGCATTGTGTTCTGAACAGACAGCACACAGCAAATGCTATCACGAGGGTCAGGTTGTTTGAGTGTGTGTGTGTGTGTGAGTGACTGTGTGCGCGACTGTGGTAGGTTGACTTTTGCAGTCAGCCAAACAACAAGGGAGGCGCAAAAGTCAATGTGTCCACCAAAACAAAGTGGGAAGATGGCGAGAGCTACTGTATGGCATGATTGCCGATTGAGCGCAGCTGCGGCGGCTTACTTGGCGCCAACAGCCCAGACAGCTGATTGGCTGTCACTCTCTTTTTAAACCCCCGGCTTCCTCTTGGAAGCCATCAGATCGTTATGCAAACTGTTGCCTTCAGCTCAGTAAGCCATTTCGTCCGACTCCGTTTTTAACCTTGCTTTTTTCTGCCTGATCTTTGTTGCCAACCTGTTTCCGGACCTGACTACGCCCCGATCTGCTTGGCTGTTACCTGACCTGTTTTGTCCTGTTACCTGCCTGCCTCCTGCTACCGACCTTGCTTACGAACTCGACACCGCCTTTGATCTCCAGTCCCGGCCAATGATTTTCTATTCCCGCCTGTCTCCGATCCTCCTCGCCAGACACGGAAGTGCCACTTCCGCACCACCCGCTCCTTTTGTCCGTCAGTCATCAGATCGTGGAAGCAAGCCTTACTCTCCATCTTATTCAATAAAAACTGAGAAAACGAGCCCTATTGGGTCCTGGGTCCGTTTCTAGTCTGTGACATTATATTGCGATTCGTTACATCAAAAATAAATTCATCAATTAAATCTGAGTCTGAATCTGAGGAAAGCAGGAAGAGTGAAAAATGGTGATCACCAGCAGGGGCTCTGTGGATTGGTATTGGGTCCGGAAAGGAACTGACGGAGGGATAAAAGGTGACTGCAGTTCTGGTCTGCTGCCACAGCTAAGCTCTCTTAATAGTCTATTGTATCCAATGAGGACGCTTGCTCCTAATTGGTGGGGCAGGTTTATTGTTTCTGAAGTTAATGCCACCTCATGTGGCTTTGGAGGGCAACTTTGGAGGCACACACTCGCCCATAGATGAAGCAGCCATGTCGTGATGTTTGAGGGAGGTTGTTTTATGCCTGCTGATGTTGCTGTCCACGTTTTGCCATCCTTTTTTGACTGAAAACGTTGTTTATTATATTTGTTGCCTTCCTGCAGGTGTCTCACTACAGCTAGGTTCTCGAGGTGGCCAGTGTTGATGTTGCAGCGCCTTAGGAGTTTATTTTGTATAGTTCATGTAGTGTTTTTTCTTGGTACTAGCAGCTCGTTTCAACGCGGTCAGTAGTCCATCAAGAACTAGGCGTGGGAGACAGTACGCAGGCATACGGATGGTGAGGCCAATCCAGTGCAGATGTTTTTTGGCCAGAGCTGCTTTCCAAGCTAGTTGTTTTTCTCTGGATGATGATTTTTTTGAAGACATCTGATATGGTACCTTTCCAGGTTTTAATATGACGTCTGTATGACGTTCATGTTTTAGCTCCAGTCAGAAAGGATGAGATTGCATTATATACTGCAACTTTGGTGGTGGTTTTCAGGTTGCAGTCGCTGACCCTTTTGAGGAGATGTCTGAAAGTGAATAAAGCATTGCAAACACCATGGTGTATTTCACTGACAGCTAACAACCCTCACAAGCTACGCCTGCGGGGCCTGTATCTCACCAACGCCAGAGCCAATACCCATGACACAGATGACCTAAAGCTACAAGTCATAGGAAACCGCTACATTCAGGCTCAACTCAAGCATACCCGATGCTAGCATACAGCTAACCAGTCGCAGAATAGTCACTTTCTTCCTCTGAAAGGAGAAACACTCCAAACACGCCGATTTTGGCTAACCTGCATTGGCTCCCTGTTAGCCTAAGATGTGATTTCAAGGTTCTTTTAGTATTATACAAAGTCATACATGGACTTACTCCCTCATATCTTTCAGATCTGATTTCCCCCTAGGTTCCGGTCCGAAGCCTTCGTTCTGAGAGCGCCGGTCTTCTGGTGAGCCAAGAAGTGTTCCGCTGGTTCGAGAGTGTTCTCCATCCGGGCACCGGTGCTGTGGAATGCTATTCCCCCTGAGATCCGTTCTGCAACCTCAGTGGATATGTTTCAATCTAAGCTTAAAACACACTTTACTCTATAGCATATGAATAACCTATACTTTTCTTGGACAATATCTCTGTATTATTTGTGATTGCAACATCCTTTGCTGTCTGGTAATCCTGAAAGGGGGATGCCACATGTGCGGTCTGAAAGGGGATGCCACATGTGCGGTCCCTTCTCAAGGCTTCTTCATTTTCCTCATGTTGAGGTTATTGAGTTTTTCCTTGCCCTCATGTAGGTTCCAGATCAGGGGATGGTGTAATAATAGTCTGAAAAAACAGTCTGTGTAATAACCTGTGAAGCCCTTTGAGACTCTTTGTGATTAAGGGCTATACAAATAAAAATGACTTGACTTGACTTTTGCAACAATTCTTTGAACTGCAATTTTGTGTTATGTGTTTTTATTTGTTTTAAGTTGTTGTTTTTTGTTACTGTCGTATAGGCTCAGTCCGTAAGGACATAATCTTGAGGTAGGTTTGATCGTTGAGGGAGTTTATGGTGGTGCGATTCTACTCTGCAGATTTTCACCGCGATAACCGAAGGCTTGCGGTACATGCAACCATGTGCATATATACAGGGTTCCCTCACCATACTGCCTTGTATATTTTAAATTGATATTTCATAAACTCTGTCTCAATTCTAAAGGCAAATGCCCATCACTTGTAATTGACAAAAATTGATTTGGTAATTTTTTTTAACATCCTGCATTCAATGTATTTTCTGGAAGTAGATCAAGGTGACTGTATTTAGTGCTTCACTTTATTTTTTTTTCCTGACCTTTAAACACAACTGCCTTGATGTGTTCAAGGTTTTCGTAACGTTTGATGACTGCAATTTATGTCCAGCGCTACTAAGCAGCAAATGAAGCGAGGCATCCATTTGAAAACATTTTCTTTGAGCGAAAGTGCAGATAAACAATGCTCCTTTTGTCTTTGTTTTGTCTTTGTATTATGTATGAGAACAGTGTTATAGAACTATTTTTCATGACCATTGCATGGTTTTAAAGTGTGTTGCAGGTGTCGGTACAAACCCGCAACAACTTTTACTCTTTTCACCTGTGTTTCATGTCAATTGCATCTTCTTACATTTTGAGTTTGTTCCCAAACTCAATTTTCACATATGTCTGTTACTCGCTTCGCTTCTATCACACTATATCCTTGTCACCACAAAGGTTTTGATATTTTTCTTAGCACTTCTTCCCCTTTGTAACTTATTCTCTTTTCAAGTCGTTGTCTCACTTATTATGTCCTTGGTTTGCCCAGGCTTGCGTGGAAGTGAGATACATGTGCTGCGGAGAAACAATAACAAAAGGCCAAACAGGGCCTTTCTTTGTTGTGTTTGATTTTTGCGTGTTTGTGTGAGAGTGGGAAACAAAGATTGTCTTCTTGAAATTATTTTTGCCCTTGAGATTGGAATAAAACAGCCACTGATGTTTCAAACTGACTGCAGAAGCTCCTCAAAGGAGGACAAGGGCTTTGCGAAAAAGAACTTTGATGAAATCCTCAGTTTGGGGCACAACCAAGTCAAGTCATTACTTTTTCATAACAGGAAATTTATCCTACATTTATGAGCTTGGCATATTCACAACACCGCAACACAATCCATTTTTTTTTAATTTCGGCGAAGAAAAAAGATCCTGTACAGAGGTAATACCTTGACGAGTCTGAGGTTGTTGTCTTTTCTGGCCACATCAAGGTTTGCTAGACTGAATATTTCCGATTTTATAAGAACTTCCAGGATTGGATTTCATACATGTACAGTGGTATCTTCAAACACAAGCTTCATTCGTTCCAGGAGTGATGGCGCACTACTTTTGATGATAAGCAAGTAATTACACATACAATTAAAGTTACTGTATCTTTAAATGAACATGAACACACACGTTTTTTTGACATTTATTCTTTGGGCGTTTCCAGTTTTCATTCATCAATGTTTTGTCCTTTTAGCTGGACTTGCAATGCTATCTATAGGTCTTTTGAAAAAATAAATAAATGAAAACCGTATCCAAATGATGAATAAGATATAGGTTCGTTTATTTGTAAATCACCAGACGCAAACTTCACGCCCCCCTTGTTAAGGAGTTTCATTTCTATCCTGGCCTATGAGCTAAGCTTGCGAAATTCCAACGGCTTCTATTTTTCCAGTCGCAAAGTTCTGTCATAAATAAACAGCAACGAGAAAAAGTGAAGCCTACATTATTCAGTCATGTCAAACTGCCGACTTAGGCTGCTTAATGTGGAATTGATGTACCTGACCCGAGAGTATGCGGGGCTTGTATTCTCCTATTGGCCCCCAGCTTGTGGCATGAGAAGAAGTAAGGTCAGTGGGTTGGAGCCAAGCTTTCAGGCTGGCAGTGGCAACGAGGCCATGATTGATGCGAGAACAGGAAAGGGTCAAGCCCTACCCTTTCCATCATGAGGTCAGACTGAAAATGTGATGCCGGATATTGTACACATGCAAGTAACACCTTTACCTCCAAAAATCAGCTCAGCTTGCAAACGTGCTTCTTGAACTCTAGACTCAAAGTGTCCATCAACCACATTGGCGCTTGACGCTAATCAGATCGGACAGCCAAAACTCACCTGTCTCTCTGCTCTCGTTTTTTTCTCCCTATGCTCGTCCTTCCATCAAAATTTGTGTCCACAGTTTTTCTTGCGTCTTCAGCTGTCTTTATTGCTCTCTACTTGCCTCACAGAGTCCACATTTAAACCTAAGATATTGTTTCATTTCTAACACACCCTTTTGGCACAAAGCAGAAGTCATATATCAGGGATGTCAAAATCAAATGGAAAGAGGGTCAAATAAAATAAAGGCAACAAGACAGGGGTCGGACTGATCGAATGTTGACAAATTTTCAAATGACGCATTGATAGTCGAGTGCATTGGATCTCACTTCAGGAGTCACCATCCCAACTTAATTACAAGGTGCATAGCCCCCCCTTTCCCCACACCCTAATAAATCCACTTATAAGATTGATTAAATGAAATGATCGCACATTTGAGGAGAGATAGTAGAGTATGTTCGCCTTATGTACCAAAAAAAGACTAGCAAAACAAAAATGATTTCTGCTTTAAAATAGATACTAAAACAAGTTTGTACCCGAAATATTAATAAAATATTTACTTAGACAACGATAGTTATTTAATCGTGTAGATGGAAAGAAAATCATCATACTGGCATACAGTGCTTCAATAGAAGACTCTCGAAAAATATTTTCGTATTTCACAATCATTTCCTTCTTCTACAGGATCATTGTTGTCACTGTTTTCCACCTTTCCTCACCATTTTCACTAACTTTCTTGGTACCCGCTATCATGGGCAGAGAAGGGAAAAAAAACAACGAAATACTCCAAAAATGAGATGTGGTTCCCCTTAAACATATTTGTCATGGAACTGATTGAATGAACTGGAGGACAACATTGAGCAAGTCATTATCGCCATCTACTGTGATGATGAAAATCCCCCCTCCCAACCAGATATTTTTTCTCCTTAGCTATATTTTGACAAGAAAAAAGCCCGCGATTCACTGAAAACAGGTCCTTGACCCGAATTAGGGTCCAGACCTTCAAGTGGAAAAGCACTGGGCTGGGAAAGTTAAGTGAACCTGCTGAAAACCCAAGAAATACAGTATATTGAGGTATAATCAGATACATAAAGCTATATTTCCTTATGGTTCTGTCAGTAATGTGGATTTTTTTATTAGACCCCAAAGGACACATTTCCTTAATACTAAAATCCCTGTAACCCAAAAATTTTATGAAATCAGGTGCTAATGCTAGCTGTTAATATTGTGGTCGTTAGCACCAGCAACCCCTAACGCAAGTGAAAGTGTCTGACGTGATGTTCCATAAGCATCAGGACAACTAAAGAACTCAGGGTGCAATTACTATTTCAAATAGGGCCAGAAAGATTTTGTATTTTCTTGTCAATAAATTAATTCAGCATTTCAAAACAGTATTTTGGATTTCCTTGGGTTGTCTCTGTGTGATATTAAAATTGATATGATGATCTGGAACCTTTGTTATAGATAAATACGCAAAAAAACAGAAATCAGGAAGGGGGCAAATACTTTTTCACGGCACTCCATGTCATTCTGGCCTGGGAGAGTGGAATGTCTTTCTGGAAATAAGTGCTAAATTAGCAAAACTAAGAGTGATGAGTCAGCTTTTTGGGCATTTTTCACATGCAAGGTAACCTACCTGTCCACCTGTGAAAGATGGTGGTCACATCTTAAGAGCATTTTGTGACTATGCGATTGACAAAAGTATTCAACCCCACAATCCATTACTCTAAAAAATATATTCTTAAATGTTAGGGTTATTTCTAATTTACATGACATTATTTGTTGTGACTAGGGATCGACAGAAATTGTTTTTTCGGGCAGATACCAATTACTATTATCAAGTGGAGGCTGAAAACTGATATTTGGAGCTGATAGTCATTTGCTGTAAAAGCTTAAGCGTTGGCAAAATACATTTTTGATAATGCAAAATAAACTACAGTGGAACCTCGGTTCTCGACCATAATCCGTTCCAGAACCCTGTTCGAGAACCGATTTGTTCAATCACCGAAATCGATTTTCACATTAAAAATAATGTAAATCGTTTTAATCCGTTTCAACAGCCTGAATGTTTACCATGAATGTTTAACATAAACATGAAGCTAACCCAGGCTGATCGTACATTCGCGTTAGCGTAATCTTCCGTTCGGAAGATTACGTTAACATGAACGAGTAAAAATAAAAAAATCAGGTCGTTTACAAGTCATTTAGCACCACAAGTGGCTAGCGCTTCATTGGAAAGGGGGCTTCGTTCCAACACCCTGAATTTTGGGCTCAGTTCCAACACCCTGAATGTTTACTTCGAATCATAAAGCTAACCCAGGCTAATCGTACGTTCGCGTTAGCGTAATCTTCCGTACGAAAGATAACGCTAACACGAACGTGTAAAAAAAAAAAAAGATAAAGAAAATAATTATGAATAGGATTTCTTACCTTTGTGGTTGTCAGCAGAAGGCGCATGCTGTATTCCCTTAGCAAGATCGGAAACTCGCACACCACTTTCATATTTAGCTATTATGTCTTTCTTAAAGGCAATAGTTGTAGGAACAACTTTTCTTTTTTCACCTGTCTTGCTTGCACCGACCTTCTTTGGAGGCATAGTTAGGGGCTAAAACACTCCGTTCATCGATATCAAAAGCGAAAGCAAAAAGAGGCAAGCTCAGCATCCCACTCTAGCGTACGCACTCACGCATTACCGGGGTTCGAATTCCGAATTTTTGACCGAACAGCAAAGCAAGAATTTCTCGAAATTTTTGGTCAAACGCCGATTTGTTCGAACTGAGAGGCGTTCGAAAACCGAGGTTCCACTGTAATAATTTTTGTTATTTATCTCTGTGTAACCTATTACAGTAAATGTATTACAATTTCCACACAATTGTGTTTCCTAATCTCAAAAACATAGACAGCTGCCTGTTTTACAAAGAATACATAGAAATATCAATACAACCAACATTACTTAAATTAACTTAAAACAAGTGCATCGAAATTTCAACAGGGCTGGCGAACAGAAAAGTTTGGGCACTCCTATTTTCGAGCCAGCTTGATAAACTAATGTTAAGATAAAAGCTCATCACTTTCACTTAAGCCTGCTTTTCATCTCGCTCTCTCAATCACAAACACACCAACTTGATTGACGAACTAATGTCATGATAAGAGCTAGTATATCCGTTTCCAAGGGGAGCGTAGGAGAACGATATAGAGTCTCTGCTGCATGACACAAAATAATCAGCACATCGATTAATAAAAATGCCAATAATAATATCAGTCAAACTCTTAAATAACGTTGCTGATAATTGGCTCGTCCAAGTTGTGACAATAAAAACAGAAGAGACATTCATCTCAACTCACTTCAACTGTGCACGTTGAATAATTTCAACTACAATTCTATATCAAATAACGTGTTTTTTCTGGTTTTGTATATATATATATATATATATATATATATATATATATATATATATATATATATATATATATATATATATATATATATATATATATATATATATATATATATATATATATATATATATATATACACACACCGTATTTTCCGCACTATAATGCGCACCTAAAAGCCTTTATTTTTTTCAAAAACTGACCATGCGCCTTATAAGACAGTGAGCCTTATATATGGATCAATATTAAGTCGCAAGGTCTCGCAACAAAGGCAAGCAGCCGCCGACTAGATTTTTCCTCGTAGGCGATGTGGTCCGCAATGTATGCTGGGATACATATGCCAGGGTTTCATTTCCCAGCCAATGTGTCAATCATCATTTGAATCGATCACCATTGGCTAAAGTTATTCGGAAGTAAAGGGGGCGGATCCTTTTTATCATTTACAGGCTCGCATAGGCTAAAGGGGCAAAACAAAGCCTGCAATTGGCCGAAAAAGATGAATGTGAATAGCAAGTTTGGTTGTCCACGGCATAGAGCAAACATGTTTTACCATTCTGTATTTGTAAATATTTTACTCTCCTGAATTTACTACACTCACGGATATAAGAGGACCATGGTTGCACATTATTATTGAACGCAGCGACTTCGGTAAGCTACTCCGGCTATATATTTTCCCAGTATCTTATTTCAGAGTGATCTTGATGTTTCTGTGATGGGTCTTTTTTTTAAATTAAACTCAATTCCAAGTGTTTATTGTCATATGCACAGTAAAGTTGCGAGCGAAAATGAAAATAAAAACTAAGGAATGGTTGGCATTTCTTGAATCCCAAGACTTTAACCTTCCGAATGATATTTGGAACGATGCATTTGAGTGACAACGTACGGACACCGCATCCGCACGTGTCTACGACATGTATTTGCTTCTTTGCAAGCTTTCGGAATGTTAAGGGGGTAATAAGTTTGACTGAACTATCTGACTGTTTTGTCCACGTTCCCATTGTAGCGCCCTATAACCCGGTGCGCCCTATAGTGCGGATAAAAACTAATTTTTTACTTTTCTTTGGTTTTTTAAAAATGAGTGTCAAATATATATATATATATATATATATATATATATATATATATATATATATATATATATATATATATATATATATATATATATATATATATATATATAATTACACTTGTACAAATAATGGCACATGCGCACGCCACTGTCTTTCCATGTTCATCTTTTCAAGGAGGCAACACGGCAGCGGCACTTAAGGACACTACAGCCGATTGAAATTGCTTTTTGGGGGTTAAAAACCCTATAGAAGGCGTACACAGAGGTTTTATTAGAATCTGGAAGAGGTACAGCAGAGGTGATGAGGCTGTGAAGATGTCATGACACCACTTAGGGATACTCTCCCACTGCAGGAGAGTGCATGTCCAATTTAGAAGCATTTACATGTGTGGCCCAACAGCTCTTTCAGGCTGAAAGACTTGATTGAAAAACCCAATTTGTTGGAAGTTTCTGTGGATGAAGACCTTGAAGGAAATGAATGCATTTAGTCTTTTTTATCATATAAGTCTATCGTGCTTATAACAAGCTGCCAATCTCCAAAACCTTTCAGATATTCAAAAAGTAATGGTAATAAGTGCCACAAAGCCTCATTTGCATAAACCCTTCACATACATGCCAGTCATGCATGAGGATAAACAAACAAACCAAGTGGATCCTGACATTCAATATCCTGTACTCCTCCTACAACTTCCTCGATGCAATAAAAATGTTAATTGCAACAAAGGCAGCGACACGATACCTTAATTGCTTTCATGCTTGTTTATTGTACAGTGCTTGAACCTAACTGTAACCCTCGCAGCGGGAGTGGGTGGATCGATACACATATCAATATTATTGATACTTAGATAGTATTTGGATCAGAACAATACGATCAATAATAATTTCCTCGAAGCACCACTTTCTATGTAGATGGCGCAGTCTTCTCTCTCTTTCACCAAGCGCCCTCAGCCACTCTTTAAGTTTATGCCTCAGTGTTTGACTGACAGGCACACTTTTGGCACCGCTACTTAACTGGCCTGCTGCTGCATCTTGCCTGCCAGGCAGAAGAGAGGGCCAAATCCATACGAACACCCCTACCAGAAGCTTAAAATGACAGAGACCATGACAGGGCCGAATAGTTTCGCAAGCCACTGTACAAATAAACTAACTCAAGTAGTGAAGCTTTCAATTCAACGGTTATGGCATTTCTTAGGGGCCGGTCACACAGACATTTGCGGCTGAATCACGGCCAGAAATTTCTGCCTGTGAGGCGGACGCTATTGGACGCTTTGAGATCGCAATGCAGACGAGATACAGCAGTGCTTAACACGCGGTCGGAAATTCGCGCACGGGTGGCAGCGCAAAACTTCGCGCTGCTCAATTCTTCAGAGCGCGGGTACACAACCTTTCACGAGCGTATCAAGGCTGAACCACGGCCAGAAATTTCTGGCCGTGAAGCAGATGCTGTTGGGCGCTGTTGGACGTCTTGAGACCGCCATATAGACGAGATACAGCAGTGCTTTACTCGCGGTCGGAAATTCACACATGGTTGGCCGCGCGCAAAACTTGAGCTGCTCAAAAGTTTGAGCACGTGTTAAACCGCGTGCCGCACACGTGGTCAACACGAGGTAATGACGCGGAAATGATGCGGAACGACGTGCTCTGGCCGCGGCCAGGGCGTGGTTACACATTGGTAGGACGGGAAATTTCAGCGGGTAATCGTGGGTGGAGCATGGTAATAGCATGTTCTGCGCCTGTATCGCAGTGTTATTACGTGAAATTAGCGTGTTACGCGTGTGACAGTCAAACGCCTTTCTCCGCGTATATACAGCGCGATTTGCCGAGCACACGTCAGTTGTGCTCGAGACGTCAAGGGGGTGAACATGGATCCCCGTCAGCGTAGTGACCTCGTCTTAATCCATTTTTATTTCTTGACATTTCTTTTCAAGATAATAAAATAAAAATGATGCCATAGCTTGAAATCTTGATCTTCACGGGACTGTGTCTTGAGCGGTTATGATTTCTACAGCCCGGTGTTATCCGAGAAATGCATCCCTGCCGAGATTTGCATCCCCTCGCTACTACAACCACTTTTACCTCGTTTTATCTCACTTTTAGGGAATGTAATGGCGAACATATAACCAAAACCACTTCGTCTTGCATTTGTTGGGAATGTAATACAACTTAAACCATTCCGTCTTTGTTTTTGTTGTTAACGTAATCGAACGGTAAATTCTCCCCCCCTCGCGTGAACGCGCATTCTGCTGTGCTTCCAACAAAAGCGATCGTATTCTATATAAAACGCTTATTAAAACTATAAAGCGAGCTAATTATAACAATTGGGAGATCCTAGTCTATATAACGCGTTTATTTAAACAATAAAGTGCGATCGTATTCTACAAAATGCGTTTGTTAACGCGGATGAAAAAGTCACCAACGTCAATGCACGCTTACAACAAAAGCGATCGCAGCAGAATGCGCATTCCCGCGAGGGGGTGGGGGGGTGGTTCTGTTGCGTAGGAGTCGGATTTGGGCACAACACCGGCTCGGGAGCTTTTATACCCGTGGTCCACACGAGAAAATGACGCAGAAATTACGCGATGAGGAAGCGGAACAGTCGCCGGTGTCTGTTTTGCGGGCATACCACCGATGAACAGCGGGTTGGCCAATTTTGCGCATTTTCCATCGCGGGCAACCACGGGCAAAAAAAAAAAACGCAAAATTTTAGCCGTGATTCAGCCGCAAACGGCTGTGTGACCGGCCCCTAAGCAAAACATATTGGTGTAAATCATTTTTTGTTTTTGACAGTTACCACAAAATGTGTTTAGGGAAGTTATAGGGACACTGTTTTTTTCTGTGGTGTGAAATGTGGGTATCAACTAAAATTTGCAGCACATTATCGCCATCTGCAGTTATGGAGTGTCATTGACCCTCAGCTTTTTTAATTTTCTTAGCAATATTTCACCAAGTAAAAAGCCTGTTAACCACTGGAAATGGGTCCAGGAACCACATTTGGGTCTCCACCCACTATTTGAAAACCACTGGGAGGACGGATGGATGAGATGGGATGTATGGGAGTGTAGTGAAATGTCCTCCCACAAGATGTCTTGAATTATTTTCCTTCTCTAATTGTCTCTCATGTTCCTGCCGCTTTACTCCTTTATCGCTTTTCTTTTGACATTTGACTGTCAGCTGATATAAATGCCCTCATATTTATAATCGCTTCCACTGGATCAGATACGTTCGGGCAAACACTCGAAAAGTGTTTAGTAATTTATAAATCCTTTGTTTGCAAGCACTTATCTTCTTTGGCTCATCGCTCTGTAACCTTGAGATAAAGAAGTGAATGACATTGGAAGCTGCCGATGTGTAATTAATCACAAGTGGACGCGCATACAAAGAGATACAATTGCACATGCATAAATATTTGTGCCCATGTGCTCGCACCAAATATTCTGGTATTCATTCCCAGGGGGATATTTTGTCTTGCATGAACAGGTTATGACAGGCTACTCTAGCACATTGACAAATTATATGATGAAATGTTTATTCATGAACTTGGCCGTAAAAGTCAGAGACACAACACTGACAAATGTTTACTAATGTAAAATGTCATTCTGTTTTTTATCAGCATTTACATCGCATATAGGTGCACGTGTTAGGTTTTTACGGGTGGGCCCAAGTAAAGGGGAAGAAGGAGCTGAAGCAGGAGTGCTCCAAAAAAGAATGGGATTCAATAACAAAACCAGGAACAAAGTAACAAACAAACAAAGGTAATAAAACACCATTGGAAATGCAAATGAACTGACCCCACTGTTCAGGATCATTAGTTGCAGGTGTGTGATGATTTGAAACACGGTGCCATTACATTCCATTAAATAGTCTTTCTTGTTGGACTTTTTGCATATTCGTTTGGATCATTTTTTTAACCTGTTACAAAATTAAAAACAATTTGTTGATTGGAATTTTTATTTTCATCTTCCGAATAATGCTTTTTTTTTAAATAAATTGGCCCCTTCTACATACAAGCGACTTGAAATACGGGAAATTCAAGATACGAGATGTCTTCGGAGTATAAATCCTGCCCGACCTCTGAGAGGAGATCCATGCAGCTGGAAGTGTGAATTTCCCTACGGGGATGAATAAAGTATCTATCTATCTATCTATCTATCTATGTTACAAAAATTTCCAGACGCTAACAATACAGACCGCTGAAGACTGCTCACCGTCAGCATAAACGACACCGGGCAGGATGGAGGTAGAATCATCCTACTTATCCTATTACTTTTTTGAATGTTCAATTACTATTTAAATATGTTTTTAGTGATCAAAAATATGTGTTTCACAGCTATTTAGGGTTAACTTGGATGCTTTGGGGAGGCCGGGAATAGATTAATTGGTTTTCACTCATTTCTTATCAGGAAAATTTGCTCTCCCCTGTCACACATCATGCTCCTCAGCAAAGCTCAGTCTAATTTTTTCGTTTCTTTTTTTTTTAAACTTTATTTATTTATTTATTTTTGGGATAATGAGAGGTTTGGTCACTGCAGTGTGGGCCTTCAGTCCAAATGCTCTCAAACAGCGAGACAGTGTATGGCGAGACAGAACCTTACCTTGTTGAGCACAGAACTGGCAAGCAATTCAGGCTGCAATGTGGAAACAATTACCCATTGACATCTCCTGCAGTGAACTGTCCTCTCTTGAATTTATCCTTCATGGATGACCACCCTTCTTGGGCGACTTGAATAAGTTTGTGGTTTTATAAAGATTCAATATTCTTGAAATCACAGATTTGGAACGACTAACTGGTCTTACAATGGTTGATAGGGTCTAATTTTTGGTTTTCATCTGGACAACCTGCTGCCGGATGTTTACAGTTACTTTAGAATGGCCGGGTATCTTGCAAAGTCAGTAAAACTGGCAGTTGGACTGCCAGTTAAATAGGGGGTTGACAGATAATCAAGGAAATTAGCACCTTGTGCTAGATTAGCACCATTAAGTTGGAGGCGCCTGAAAGTGTTATTTAAAATCTGATCAGGGCATTTTTGGCAAAATACAGTTTTTTGTTTAAATGCCTTATATATTTTGTGAAAAAGTGTTTTAGTAGCATGGCAGAGAAACAACAAAATGTCCATAAACTGTTAAATAGTGAACCTGGCATTGTTTTCAGAATGTCTTCAATTGTTTGTAAATTGTTCTCTAATATGAGCTCCAGTGTAGAATTCATATCTGCTGTACATTATTTAAATCTAATGTTTTATTCATTTTAGTCAGACTTGTAATTATTGGATGCGTGTTTTGTGAAAATCCGATTTCTTTACGTTACATATTTGGGAAGTGCTTTATCCCGCCACAAAGATGCCAGTCGTTATGTTCTCAGTAAGGTCACTCGGGAGTGAGCAGCAGCCTTCGGCAGCAAATTTGTGTAAAAGGGAGGTTGCAGCACGGTGACAGGTACCAGGAAAGAATTACTGAGATTCAGTATGGTCCAGTAAAAGTTAAGGAAAAAATGAAAAATCTATGGAATGTCCAGGGAATCAGCCATATCTCTGTAAACACAATGAGCTTTACTGTCATTAGATATTCTTTTTGTTGGCAAGACCTCACATCTGGTGTAATGATTAATGTAAGAAGCCATTAAAATCTCACATTTTTTTAATTCTCTTGTTCACCTCGGTGTTGGCTGTTTTTCCTTCGTTTGTCTTTATATGTTTTACAGTAAGTGAGCCGATGGGATACAAAACTTAAGGCGTTGTAGGTTGTAGTTTTAGTTGGGCATCATAAACAAATTGCAAATATAAAAGTCAACTGTGCTTAAAATTCTCCACCAAAATATGAATTCTCCAAAATAATATATACATACTAAAATGCAATTTTTGAGCAAAGACATCCATATTGGATCTTTGAAATAATAAATCCATGGTTGCTCCCATTCTGCATACGGTGGTGTTTAAAAGTTTAAGTATGGCCAAACTTTTCAATACTACAATTTTTGGATGAGTATTATCAGTAGAAGTACTAAACTCTTTAGCAGTTACAGAATCAAAAGGAATAATATTCGCTTTTATTAAATTTTTTAAGTAAACCTTAAACTCTTTTGAGAATAAACAGAATAAAAATGAATGAAGACCCCTCTTAAATATGGCTCTACATACCTACCTACCAACCTACGTAACTACCTACCTACATTCGCACCCACCTACCCATCTACCCACCCAGAGTCTCATCAACCATGACATTAAAGTTTTGCTAAAGGTCCTACTAAACAGACTGAAACCACAGGCTGAAAACATCCTAGTTGAAGAACAAGCAGGTTTTAGGGAGGAAAGGAGTACAACAGAATATATTTTTTGTGCATCCCATGTGAGAAGTTTCCAAAAAAATCAGAGAAACCTCTATCACATTTTGGATGATTTCAAGAAGATGTTTGACAGAGTATGGAAAGCTGCTTTATGGGCCACCATGCGGAAGTAAAACATGGGCCAGAAACTGGCTTAGACCATTGAACAAATGTATGCCAATACAAACAGTGTGGTATTAATGAATGGTACCATTGGAGCTTGATTTCAAACTGCGGTCGGTGTGATACAAGGCTGCATTTTCTCTCGAATTTTATTAAACGTCTTTCTGGAGAAGATCATGTCCGAAGCTCTGTAGCAACATGAAGGTACAGACAGTATTGGGGAACACAAAATCACTAACCACCGTTTTGCTGAGAATAATGCCGGATTGGCAAAAGACTAACAGAGACTCAGAGATCTAGTCAATCACCTGGAAAAAGCATCAACCTTGTATAGGATGGAAATCAGCACAGAAAAAAACAAAATGAATGACCAGCAATTCGCAAGTTATCACTACAATCATCACCATCAACCTCAGAGAGCAAATAACCTGTCACAGAATTTAAATATCGTGTAGCTGTCATATCAGAAGAGGGATCAGAACCATAAATCATGGCCAGGATAGTTCAAACCACAGCCGCATTATCCAGACCAAAACGTACCTGGAGAGGACGAGAACATAGCAGTGACATCTGGTCAGACTAGTAGAGAAAGCTGTCCAGAGTTGCGTCCTCATCGGTGTTCAGACGACACATGGGCTCTGTGAATCGTGATCTTTCTATCTCCAGTATCTATCTTCAGTATCTATCTCCAGTATCGTTCTACCTAACCTCATCCATCAATCCATCCATCCATCTGTCTTTCCACCCAAATCACAGGCCTCTGCAAGTGTCTTTAGCTTAAGTTTTCATGCAAGGGCATCCCCTTGATACATTTTAACAAAATCAATACACTTCTGATTTCATGGGGTCTGCATTCATCTGGTATTGTAGCTCCCGACCACCAACCATTCTAAGCAGCTGAATCCAATCTTCTATCACAACTAACACCTTGATGGTTGCAATTGCTTCTAATGTTTGTTTCAACAAAACCACGGCCCACAAGGCTTGTATTTTATAAAATAAAATGGTTTAAGTGACCCCAAAAACTTTGTAATAGTTACCGTCTATGGATGATTCTGACAAGTTCCTGCTTCCATTCAGCCCGTTGTTGTCTGTCACCTTTCCTTCAAACTCAAGATTGTCCCCATTGGGGACTCTGTCCATAATGAAAAAGGATGTCTTTGAGTGTTTGTCAGTGCACATTAACACCAAGATGCACCTGCTTGTGCACACACGCGTGCACACACACGCGTGTGACGTGTTCGGTAATGAATAAGGATGTGCTGTGTTTAGAGCTGCTCGTTAATCACTGGCAGCGCTGGCAGCTAACAGATAAGCAGATTGATCCAAGGCCACAGAGGGAGCATAGCCTGGCACCGGCCATTCATCACATGCATGCAGCCCCACCAACTCTCACACAAGCATGCTGTACTTCCACAGACCAGACTAAATGCTGGCTAAAGTGTTTGAGATCGTGGTGTGCCGCTCACTCTATCATCCTCTTTGAGAATTATGAGAGCAGGGATGTCAAACTCAGTTTGTCTCCAGGGCAGGATCCAGACTTTTTGTTCTCAAGCGGGCCGTATAAGTAATAGAATGCAACTAAATGTTTAGCTTTTTTTCCGTACTATGCTTTATCATTCAGGCTACTTTAGTAGCCTACCCTGTGGTCGATACACTTTCCCATACCAAATACCGGTTCATTGTCTGACGATATTTTCATGCCCTGGACCAATGGCAGCATGTGTGTACTTTTCTAAAATAATACCAATGAGAATACTGAAATACCAACACTGAGCATAAATCCACTGTGTTTTCTTGTGGAACATCTGGATGTCCTCGTAACATCTTGCCAAAATCATATTCATTAATTCATTTTCCAAAATGCTTATGCTCACTAGGGTCGTGCGAGTGCTGGGCCCATCCCAACCATGCGTTTGGATACCAGTGTGCCCACAGACATGGGGAGAACATGCACACTACATACAAGGAGGCTGATAGCTGGAATTTAACCTGGGACCTCTGAACTATGAGGCAGATGTACTGATGGTCAAGTCAAGTCCTGTTTATCTGTATAGCCCTTAGTTACAAGAAGGGCTGTACAGACTACAGATTTTTATTACACCAAATGAACCAACCTCACAAAAATATGTTTGTGGGGTAGGTTCTTTTGGTTTATGTGGTCTCTGTGTTGTGTTCTTAACGTAAGGATCCCTGCATCTTGAACCTCTTGTTTCCAATTGTTCTAGCATGATGTGGTTGACCATTCTCCACGCTGTGTGCATGGTACTGGTCTCTTTATTCAGATCGTGAAAAAAAAATGTTTCTCAAGGTAATTTTTTACGCTCAGTTTGCTCGTAACCTGAAATATTCGTATGTAGAGAGGTTTGTAAGTAGAGGCATGACTGTACTTTTCATATGCCTGGGGAGACCTGACTCTCCCACTGTGAAGAGTTGTATCACTTTTATGTATACTTTGTGTCATTTTCAAACAGACTTGTTTTATTTTTCGTAATTTCATGTGTGGTTATTTGAATCAGACTGCTGAGAAACATGGCACCAATTTCAATTATTTACCAGCATTTCACCCAGTGTTGCAGCACTTTTCAAACCTTGAAAACACAACATTAAAATTTAACCATATTCAAGGATCTCAAGCACTGGTATGAACCCTGCTTCGGAATATCATTTGGTCTGCATTTATAGAAACATTTACAACTTCTGATAGAAATTACAGTAATCCCTCGGTTATCGCGGTTAATGGGGACCAAAACCACCTGCGAAAAGTGAAAATTCACTAAGTAGCGACACCCCTTCAAAAATGCTTTAAAAAATTTATTTTTAATTATTTTATTATTTTATTATTATTTTTTATATCCGCGGAGCTCAGAACCCGCGAACGTGGAACCGCGAAGTAGCGAGGTCCCACTGTACTTGCTTTTTTTTAATCAGAAATTTATGACGAGATACAGTTATAAAACGGGCCGTATGTTTGGCATGCCTGTATTTGAGCATTTTCAGTATGCGGAAAAAAATAAAATAAACGTTGTGTTGTCAGTGAAACACAAAACATTTGAAAACAAACACACCTGACCTGATATGGAATGGGAATCCGTGCCTTGGTCATCCATGAATCCCAGTGGAGACGAGACCGAGGGCCTTTGAGAAGAATGGCTTGGTGGATGGATGTGAGAAGACAAGTGATAGGATGACAAAACAGAGTTAAGGACACGCTCTAGTACAATGTGACAGCTTGGCAGGCCCACGAGGGATGCCAGAGAAGAGGGCCAGTAAATGGGAGAAGGGAATGTGGTCAAACATCAGTGGTTTCCTATCCTTTTTGTGGAATCTGAGTGCAAATGATGGTCAGCAACAGTGATGGATAGAAGGATATACATATGGATATCACAAAAGTATGAGAAGAAAACATCTTAACACAGACATATCCAAACTTGGACAAGGGGGCCAGATACTACCCATTATTAAATATTTACTGGCCCACGGGCTCTGTCATAAAATTAATAATACGTGGCCCACCAATAATGTTGACTGCAGTATAAAATGAAGGTAACATTTTGACTTTTAAGATATTGTGTCTTTTTTCATGTTGTGTTCAGAAAGAAATAGTTTTAAAAATTCTGATTACTAATTGAAGTAAACTCAGATTACCAAAAGAGGACATACATTTTCCACTACATAAAATACTCATCAGTCTCATCATTTAGAAGGAGCTACAGTTTAATTTTTTAATTTGCGGTTGATTAATTTGATGACAAATTACAAATTTGGTCAAACTCATGCACACATTGGTCGATAAAGTTTAAGCTGAATGTATTTGAACTAAATTCAATGATCCAATATATTATCAAGACTAGCAAAGTATCTCTCTGCAAAAAAGTGCATTTCTCATCTAAATATATGTCACCCAGCAATGTTCAAGCAAAAATGACGTCTCTCCAGCTAAAAACTATTTAAACAGTTAAGCTAGCTAATTGTCAGCATCACAAAACAAGACCTCAACAAAAGACCTACTTACACAACAATTGCCACATGGATTGGGATTTTTTTCGCAAAACAGATGCACACGTTGTGATTGATCTTCAAGATTCTCGGTTTGAAAAACCTATATTGGTATCATAAAGACCTAGTGAATACAGACAGCACAACATGTAATTTTTGGTAGATATATCCATTGGTCTATTCCCAATTGCAATCATGTATTTGTTCTCCACGATTAGAACAAAGTGAGAAGTAGCTGTCCTCTTTTAGTAATCAGGAGTGTCACTGGTGGCATCCAGCTCCTTTTGAAGCACATTGTTTGTTGGGAAACACAGTTGAAGGGCTTGGAATACTGCCCTGGCATACTTTATTGGTGGGATTTATTGTCCTATTCAACGGAAAGTTGACTATGTTGCTCAATTTTATGAAGGAAATATTCGTAAAATATCCCCCAAAACTCTCCCAACAACCGTGCCTATTATACATCTTTATTATTCTAGAATAAAAACAAGAGAACATATCTTATATGAAGAAAAAAATTACCCTGTTTAAAATTAGCAAAATTACCTGACAGAGGGTGACATTTAATTATTTTGCAGTGTAGTGCCACATACCCCTAACCTTATGAAAGTGTGTTTGGCAGCACTGTGAAGCACCTTTGCTTCAGTTCTAACTGTAAAATGTCACTAGATGATAATGAGAATGATTCAATCTACATGTGGCCTGTAACAGGCTGTGGATCCTTCAGTATGTAGTTAGCTGTCAATTAACTCAGCCTATTCTGGACATGTGATGTCGAAAATGGATGGATTGATTGTTGAAGCACACTATGTTACCTATTCATGAGAAAACTTCCTGACTCTGCAGCAACCATCTCTGAAATATAGCTTTTCCGATAGTTGCTATGCATTTCTATCTCTGTGGACTCAGTTTGTTTACTTGTTTGAGTTGTTGACCAGTTTGATGACTGCCAATGAGTGGTATCAAAATGGTCCTTCTGTTCCGCCATAAATAAAAGGCGGCTCATGTCCTGAACACTAAAAGACCTTCATATTGAAGTAATTTGTGTAGGGAATAGAGCCATAGTGTCTGGGTGAAATTTGAAATTTTTATCAGTTATGATGTTTAAAAAAAACATGTCACATAAATCATAGCATCTATTACAAAAATCAAAAGTACTGTCATCCTTCGCTATAACGCGGATTATATTTAACGGTCTCACTGCTTCATGGATTTTCAACATGCATTGTGTTATGCATTTTGATTAGCTAAACAGTCCTTCAAAGAGTAGGTAAAAAAATGAATAAATATATAGTTTCAGCCACAGTAAACAGGATTGTTTTTCTTAAATTAATAATTAGGCCTCTCAAAACATTTTGGTCTATGGTTTTAGTGTGTAGGTTTCTACTTCACGTTTTTTTGGGTCCTTTAGAACGTAAATCGTGATAAAGAAGGGTTAACTTTACATACGTAAGAATATACTTGAAATCAGAAAAAATGTCTTCACAAATGGCATGTTCTTTTGCACATTTCAAGTATGTTTGTTTTCAAATATTGGGAGAATTTATTTTTTCCACTTATAGAAAAAAATCTGCCAGAGAAGTAAGCACATTTTACTTGGCAAAAATTTGTAAAACTAAATTAAAAAAACTAGTCCCTATTAAACACCAACAGTTATTAAAACTAATAAACTAATACTATTGTAAGGGAAATGTTTTTATTTAAAAAAAAAAAAACTACCCCAAAAATTTTGATGTAAATGAATCCACCATTCTAAGATTAAATCATTATGTCCTGAATTTAAGAAGTGATACCAACCCAACCAAAACATTTTTGTGTTAAATCTGGTATTTTCTTCCTACAAATGGAAAAAAAAAACTACCGTCAATTTTATTTCAATAAGTCAGCTATCTTAAACAAAAATAATTATTTTTTTAATGTAGTAAATTCTACCTTCTTTGAGAAAATACTGCAGAAAATGACCATTCTAGAAATGAGCCAAATTTTACTCTTGGTCTTTTTGTTTTCGGACATAAAATTGTACTTTACGGTAACTCTTTTCCCCCCATTCTTTGCTCCATGCAACCCTGAAAAACATTCAAATACTGAATTTAAAAATATTTCTCTCTTGGGGGGCATTTATGAATGGATTGACTGGCCCAGCATGGCAACCATAGCAAACACTTAGGGTAACTGAATAATTCTCAGGCCTCACCCTCAATTATGTGCCAATGTGTGACCCAATGGTATTAACTGGTTCAACTGCTAATGTGTGCTAAAGTTCTTTTAGAGAGGAAGGCGTCAATCAAGGACAATCACAGCAACCCGGCGGATCATCGTAAATGTTCTAGCTATAATCTGAGAGCCTTATTCTGACATTTGGAATAATCATTCATACCGCAAGTCTCTCATTGCTTTGGGCAGGAAACATAACCCAGATGAGTTAAACTGAGCATGGGCACAAGCAATTGTGTCACTCAAATGAGTAAACATGTACGAGCAATCTTAAAATGAAGACTAACCCAACCATTAAAACACTAATCTGATTTCCGCGGGGGGCGGCAGTAGCTCAGGAGGTAGAGCGCTCGTCTTGGGATCAAGGGATCCCAGTTTGAATCCCGGCTCGTCTGTGTTACATGTCGAAGTGTCCTTGGGTAAGACACTGAACCCCTAATACCCCCAATAAGCAGGTTAGCGCCTTACATGGCTGCAAGGTCGCTATTGGGAAATGTGGAGCACATTGTAAAGCGCTTTGGGAAGGGAAGTCATTGACTTGAAAAGCACTATATAAATGCAGATCATTTCATTTCATTTCATTTCTATGCGCGTTTTCATGGCTTTAGATAACCGAAAAACCGGTGACGGCCCTTATCCAGTTGATTATTCTCTGCATGTAAAGTTACAGAACGTGACGTTGCCCTGCACAAAGACAGCGCTAAAAACTCAAATTACTTTGGAATTCTTAGTTATAACTGCATCGAGAACAGGGATAGGGGCAATGTAATAGCTCACAAGAACAGATCCCATGTTAGTTAGTACTGAAAAACATTTCCATATGTACATGTACGTCTTATACCATAATCAAGTTGTTCGCAATTAAATACTCAATTTCAATACCTTAGATAAGTAATCAGTTGGTTGCAAAATATGATTAGTCAATTGAACTTGCACTGTGAAACAGATTTCACGTTGGAGTGAGATACCTTTCTGACATTATTGGGTTAGCCATCGAGGAAAGCTATTTATTAAAACAATATGCCTCGTGATTATACTTGCACTAAATGTATGAAAGACCATTGATACGACAAGATCGACAAATACATCTTGTAATAGTTGGAGCATGGCAAGAATAATAAAATCCAATTCCATCACGCTGTCGGTGGTTGAACTCAACAAATAGCTGATATATGGAGAAAAACAGGAAATGGGTATGAGAATGACAGAGATGGGATGTGTTTGGAATCAGAGAAATACAATAGATCAACACACGCTCATAAACAATGTCCCAACCCCGTGTGTATCACTTTTGATTTAGTGCTGTGGGTTGGCAACTCTATGACTTCTAAAGAAGAAAAGGAAATGAAAAGCTGATAAGAGAAAATATGATATAAACACACAGCAATACAAACAAAAGTACATGCTTAATATATTGCATTCAGCTACTGTAGAATTAACCGGACAGTGTTTATTATTCAATGCCTCCATGTGGTAAAAAGAAACATCAACATTCAAATCACAATATTGATTTAGAAATAGGCCAAATGCACATTAACTATCATTGAATCTTGCCTTTTTAAGATATTTGTATGTGAAACTATTTGCATCTATTTTAAATAACTGGATGCTCAGCTAGAGGGGACATAATTATCGGCCATCTTGCTGCTACGGGCACCTAAAAACCTTGTAAAGGGTGGGCAAAAATGATGAGAATGAAATTTGTGCTTTTTGGTTGCTTTGAGTCTTCATAGTTTGTGTTCTGCTTTTTAGCACTCAATTGTACTACACAAGACTTTAACATCTCGTGGTGAACTATTACAGTTTGACCACTCAACGTCGCAGTATTGTGTCGTGAAAACGAGTGCACGAAGAAAGTTTCTTTTTTTTTATTAAACAACTACAATAATAGTTTTAACAGCATAAAACAATTGATAGACATATTTCCATTACAACTGTTTCAGAACAAAAAGCCAACAGAGTCAGATAAAAATGGAGCAATGCCCGTATCTTTGCCCAATTTTTCGGAAATAAAGTCAGAAAGTGTAAACAGTACAATCTTAAAATGTTTGAATGTATACAAAATACAATACTCATTCTACATCAACTGTTACAGAGTAAGAGTCAACAGAGTCAATCATAAAAAATCAGCAATGTACCGAACAAGCTCTTTTGGCTCTGTTGCCAGGTTTTTGTTCAGGAACAGTAAGACATTTACATTTTTGATTAGAGCTTGTTCCTCTCGGTATGATGAACTTTTTTCATGTGTTTGTGTAAACACTTTACCACACTTATATTGTGATAAATGTTTGCGCATAGATTTGACCCTCTTTTCTGCCTGGCAGGCCAGGTAGAGAAGAATTTGCCAGTCAGTCACACACACAAGCATACACTTATAGAGCAGAGCTCTCATACTCTTGCGGCCTGAGGGCCAATTACGATGGTAGTTTGAGGCCCCTTCTTTAATATGATTTTAAAGGGACAGTGTGTATTATTTGCCCACTAAATGGTTTTGTATTCTGTCGTGGCACTGAAAACAAGTGTTAAAAGCACAATGGGAGAAGATAAAATACGAAAACGCACAGTGACCAAAACACACATTATTACTTTTGAAAATAAGAAAGAAATAAGAGAATAAAAAAGAAACAAAAGGAAAAATCAACCCAAAAAGGAAAAAGAAAGAAGAAAACAGAACAATAAAAAAAGAAATAAGAAAGAAAAAGGTAAATAAAGTAAAAAAATATATAATACAAAATGATAAAAAATGAAAAGACGAAGAGAGACATTTGCATGTTTTTGTCCTTTTTCTCTTTAAATTTTTGTTTTTTGTATATCTATAGTTATTTTTTTACAGTTGTATACCCTCAGTCTGTCAGATTGACTTTGAGAGTGTTCTCCATTCGATCCCTGGGGCTGTGTAATGCTCTACCTTCTTAGACTTGCTCTCCAACCTCAATGAAACTGTTTAAATCTAGACTTAAACACTTCTATTCTATATCTAAGAAATGACTGATGTAGCATGTTGACAATGTCAGTGCACTATTCATTGCAGCCTGGGTGATTACCTCATGTGTGGTCCCTTCTCAAGGTTTTTTCATTTTCATTAAGCTGAGGTTTTGAGTTTTTCCTTGTCCTCATGTAGGTTTTAGATCAGGGCATAGTGTAATAATAGTGTGTAGTCTGTAATAGTCGGTGGTCTGTGCAGACATTTGAGACTTCTTGTGATTAAGTGCTATACAAATAAACATGACTTGATTTGAATTTGTTTTCTTTCTTTTTATCATTTTTTTCTTTTTCCGCTCTATTTTCCCCTACTTTTTTATTCTCTGTTTTCCTTTTTGCCTCCTTTACTTATTTATTTTTCCCAATGTTTTCCTTTTTTCTTTTTATTTGATTTTCCCTTCGTTTTGTCTTTCTTTGTGTAAAACTTGAAAGAAAAAGAGTGCTTTTTGCTCACTTTCAGTCCCCACAGTTTGTAGTTTTCCTTGGACTCATTTTTGGTTGCACTACACATTACAACGACATCTAGTTGTTGTTGTTGTTTATTCTGAAAATGCATTACAAGTAGTGCGAGGCTTCCGAGTTGTTGTCAAACTATTTCTCGAAAAACAAAAACATGGACAAAAAATGAGGAAGCTACATAATCCAGAAAAAAAGGAAGAGAAAACCAAGGACTTATACCCACCAGTGGACAAATATAAAAAACTGTCCCTTCAAGAACAGCTGAATGTTTTAATCAGCACTGTTTTTGTGGATCTCCCCATTTGGCCCATCTTCACCCGGACCCTAGCTTCAGCAGCCCCCAACTCAATTGAGTTTGAGCCCCATGCTATAGAGTGTCCGAGTGCGCAGGGTGGAAGAGAGTCTCCCTGCACTATCTACATATAAAAGCAGAATAACTTGAATAGAATAGAATATACCTTTATTGACATTGTTCCAAAATGGGTTGAACATATTGTGACAATGAAATAGGACGTGGCACACCAGTTTTATATTTTAAAGTGAGGATAAAAGAAAAGAAAGAAGATAAAGGAACAAAGAAGATAAAGGTAAACATTTACACAATATTTAGACAAGAAAGTGTGGGCATGCAGGGTGTTACATACAATTTTGGGATCGTAATAGTGCAATATGGGTTAGTGCAAAATAGGCAACATTGTGCAAAGTGAGCATAGGCATGAATACAATTTTACATCTGTATGACGTAGTGTGTTTGCAAGAGTTTCAGTTTTTTGCGCGGTATGTGTTAAGGGTGGTGATGGCTCTGGGGAAGAAACTATCTCTGAGTCTGTTTGTTTTTGTTTTGCGTGACTTGTAGCATCTGCCGGGAGGCAGCAGGTCAAAGAGGTGGTGGCTGGGATGAGAAAAGTCCTCGATGATGTTTTCTGCTCTGCTGAGTTTGAGAGAGCAGGCGATGCCCTCTAGACTGGGTAGAGAGCAACCAACCATTCTCTGGGCTGTGTTGATGACCCTCTGAAGTGTTTTCCTGTCTGCTGCCGTGCACCCAGCATGCCACACCGTAATGCAGTATGTCAGAATGCTCTCCACTGTGGCTCTGTAAAACGACACCAGCAGCTGCTGTTTCAGATTATTTTTCCTGAGAACTCTCAGGAAATGGAGTCACTGCTGGGCCTTCCCTACCACCGCTCTGGTGTTTGCAGACCAGGAGAGGTCATCAGAGATGTGCACACCCAGGAATTTGAAAGAGTGGACTCTCTCTACACAGTCTTCTTTTAAAATGAGTGGTGCTGGGTTCCTGCCTTTCCTCCTGAAGTCCCGTATGAGTTATTTTGTTTTTGTGGTGTTCAGTATGAGGTGGTTTTTCGAACACCACGTTGTCAGTGACTCCACCTCATCCCTGAAGGCCGCCTCATCCCCTTCAGAGATGAGGCCGACCATGGTAGTATCGTCAGCGTACTTAACAATTGTGTTTGTGAGGTGGGTCGGTGAGCAGTCGGAGGTGTAGAGGGTGAAAAGCAGGGGGCTCAGTACACATCCTTGGGGAGAGCCAGTGCTCAGTGTTGGGGTGGGAGAGACGTGGTTGCAGAGTTTCACGGACTGTGGGCGGTTTGAGAGGAAGTACATTATCCAGTGGCAGATGGAGGGAGAGAGTCCAAGGTGAGATAGTTTCTCTATAATGGTATTGAAGGCTGAGCTGAAGTCCAGAAAGAGCATTTTGATGTAGCTCCCTCGGTGGTCCAGGTGTCTCAGCGCGGTGTAAAGTGCGGTGTTTATGGCGTCGTCAGTGGATCGGTTTGCTCTGTAGGCAAACTGGTGGAGGTACAGTGTGGGTGGCAGGGAGTCCTTGATGTGCTGGGACACCAACCTCAAAATCCTCAAAATCATCCTCAAAAGCAGCGCTTTGAGGAAATTGGTGGAGGGGTGAAGTATTGATACCTGGACAATCCCAGTACTTGTATCGATAATCTAGCTATTTTAATTGGTTCGCCCACCCCTGATATCAAGTTGAGGTTGTAAAAGGGAAAGATTTCACATCAAGCGAGGAAAAAAAGTTACGACCTATAACAAACACAGGCCCAAGCACAGGAATTAAACAAATCATAACAAGCGGGTGAGTAGAAATAAATCAGCAAAATCACTTCTCGATCCTCATTCAGCAAATGATTAGTCAGCATTTATAGCACAAAAGAGGAGATAGAACAATACATCGAGGATCGGCGGTAGCTTTAATGTTTCAGCGTGATTTACAACGGTTGCTACTGCACATCATTCCCCAGTTACTCGCTATATAGTTAACAGTATATCAAATGGGATTGTGTTTTTTATTGGAATTTAAATAGACGATATGAAACAATTACTCATGGCACAATAGGGGTTTTCTAGAGGCCTTAATCATGCCGGAGTTAAGTAAGGACAGGGTATCCTCACTGGTTGTCGAACAGCTTTCAAAACAAATGTAATTTCTTCCTATAAAAATGAAAGCTTCAATTGCAAAAATAAATAAATAAATACCTCATTCAATGCTAAACATTTTCTCACATTTTTTCCATTTTCAATCATTTTTAAAGGCCTACAGAAAATTCCGTTCCTTAGCTACAATAAACAGGCTTGGAAAAAAAAATCAAAATAAAGCTTAAACCCTCATCTTTCATCGTAAAAAAGCATGTTTCTAGCCTTTACTTTTGTTTAGTAAACAACAGTTGAACACAAAGTTTCTTAAACAAATCAGTTTCCGAGAAAACATTTGAGAAAAACAGCTTTTTATAAAAGGATGCATTTCAAGCAGAACCTTCACTTCCATTCTTCTTTTTTAGCATTTGTCATGCCTCCAATTTCCAAGCAATGGTTTCAATAAAGACAAGGGCACTTTGCTTGAAAGGTTTTATTGCAAGAACAATTAATTGAGGCATGAACTAAGCATGAACAATTCATTACGTTCATGCAACTTTTCAGCACCCAAAATTTCCTGTGAACTTTTCCAGTAATTTTGGCCGTCCCCATCATCTTTCATTGAACAGACAATGATGAGGCCCCCCCGCGACCCTAATGAGGATAAGCGGTATGGCTGATGAGATGAGATGAGATATATATATGTATATATATATATATATATATATATATATATATATATATATATATATATATATATATATATATATATATATATATATATATATATATATGGCATTCCGGTACAATGCGTCCGAAAACATATATACATTATAGCTAACATTGAGTTGGATAGAGTCAAGAGAATGAATCCAAAATTCCTGAAAAAGTTTTAATCTTTCCAGCAGGAAAAAAAAGATTGAAACTGTACTAGAGAGGAACAAAAGTGATTCCAACATTTGTTCTTTGAGGCATTTAAATAATATCTGCAGAAAGAGCATTCATTATTAAAAGTACAAGGAGACTTTGAAGCACAAATAAAGAATGGTAAAAGTGAAGTAACAGACTTCCTCCAAAGATGAGGTGCTATAAAATTAAATATTTCCCAAAGTTTTTAAAGGAATTTAAATAACTGTCTCCCAACCTTTTTCAGGGTGGTTTACTGGTGGCTCCTTAAACTGTTTTCATTTCTATTTATTTATTTTTTATTTTTTAATGTAGCAATACTTTTTTATACATGGTAGTGGATCTCCATGAACCGAATATTTTGATTTATTCATGCATACATACTTTTTTTTACATATTTACGTTGAATTCAATTGTTTATAAAAGTGAGCTCCCGATCAATTTGTCAAGGAAAAAATGATGTAGAAGGCAGCCACTTTTAAATGTGAGCCCCAATCGTGTAAGAAATGGCAATGTTCTATTTCTGATCTCATGTGAAAAGTTATCTTTCTCCATGTCAAAATGAATACATTTGTAAGTGTTTCTATGTTAGGTAGCAAAATAACCTATTTTTGTGGGTTGTAAAGGATTTGTTAAAAAAAAAATAAAATCACAAAAAAATTCTGACTGTCAAAAGCCCACTCTGAGTGGTGCAGAAGCAAAGTGCAAAAACAGTGATTAGTACAGCAACCTGGTCTTTTATTCGGTTAGGCTTTAGTACAATGGAGGTCAGCGAGCTCGGCAACTATTCTGGATCAAGATTCAGGAGAGGTTTAATGTTCCAGTAAACCCAAACAGCCAAGGTATAAGAGTCAGGTGGATTTGGAATGGCAGACAAGGCTTCTGTACACTGAAATACCAAGAGGCTCGGACTAAAGTGTTTGTAATGTGACAAGCAAAGCAATGGAATTAGCACACAGCCAAGGGGCTAGAGTGTTTAAATTGTGATAAGAGTTGGTAAAGAAAGGAGGATCAGTGTGGAGGAAAATTTAACCTAGGAGTGATTGACCAAATAAGGTAAGATCAAGAGAAAGAAAGAGAGACAGAGAGAGAAAGAGAGAGGAAGTAGAGAATTAGGAAGAAAGAAAGAATGCTAGTAAGAAAGGAGAGGGCGAGGAAATGAGGGAGAGAGGGAGGGAATACAATTTAAATGTGCATTTACTTATTGGCTGCTTAATTGTTACTGCCGGATTCATGGCATCATCATGTCTACCAATCCGCCATTATTTTTTTGTCAAATTACATTGAAAACATAAATACTTAATAACTTTTCTTTTAGAAGTTATGGAGTAAATATGAACATGACCATTTGACCTGCTTATAAAGCCTCCAGCTTACAGTATTATTATAATAAAATAAGCGTAATGTGTTTTTTCTTAGGATTTGATGCGAAAGTCAACCCGAAAGTTTAGCTAACAACAATATTTCATTTGAGCCTAACGAGTATAATCAACGAAGTTTAAGCATGTTGTGTTTGACTATTGTTTGCTTATGCTGTATTCGTTTCACATGGTGTCATTTGTTTTTTATGCTAGTACCTTGTGATGTGACTCTCAATCTAGTGACGGTACTTGGCATCAATCGATTTGAATATATTGAAAAAGCTCGCAGAAGCCCAGGCGCTCTCCAACACAGCGAGGAAATTATTTCCAAACGTCTCGAGTCGAGGAGTCTTCATCGAAGCTAATCGTGCCCTGATGAAGTCCCGATGAACACCGTTTGAGTTGAAACACGTTGCCTCTCTCTCTCTCTCTCTCTCTCTCCCCCTCTCTCTCTCTCTCTCATTTTTTCCTCTGTATTTGTATTCTCTTTCATTACCCCTTTATTAACGCTCTTCACTCCGTTCTGTCTCTTTCTGTTTTTCTCTCTTGCTTTATCTTTCTATCTTTTTTCCCTGTAGCATTTTCTTCCTTTCTACCTTCCTTTCTTCTTCCCTCCTTCCCTCTCTTGCTCTTTCTTTCTTTCTTTCTTTCTTTTTTCCTTTTTTCTTTTGTTTTTTTCATTTTTTTTCTTTCTTTCTTGCTTTCTCTAATTCTTTCCCTAATTATTTCTTTATTTCTTTCTCTCTCTTGTTCTCTCTTTTTCTCTATTCTACCTCTCCCTTTTTCTTTGTCCTTCATCAACTAGTCCGGCCCCCATGAAAGTTTATTTTCTACCGTAAGGCCCTCGATCTAAAATGTGTTTGAAGCCCCTGGGATAGGGGGCATTCGATGATTAGACTTGGCAATGTCTATTCAAAATAATTTATTAATGAGTGACCCTTCTCAAGATTTCTTCATTTTCTTTTCCCTCATTTAGGTTTTCGATCAGGGAATGGTGTACTAATACTCAGTAGTCTGTAATAGTCTGTGAAGCCCTTTGAGACTTCTTGTGAATAAGAGCTATACAAATAAACATGACTTGACTTGTCTAAACCTGCATCACACTTTCAAAATTAATTAACTTGAATTTCGACACTGAGAGAAAAACAAAAGTCATTTTGTCATATCCAATCAGTCCCCTCAAAGTAGTAATATTTGGACATTTAATAGGCATACAAAACATCACTTCAACGATTAAAATTGATGTAAGCCGGTGCTAAGTTTTGACTCCACAAAACATTGTATGAGCTGATTAACGACTGGATAACTAATGTACAGCCTTTATTTCTTTGTATTTATTATCATTTTTGGACATCATCTTGGGTTATTTTTATATATAGCAATTTCCCACCTCTGAGGCAAGATCGAAAACACAGGAGTGCACCTGTTGTTTTCAATTACATCCCCCTACTAAACTCTATTTCCTTCTTTGCTGTTTTGTACATTTATTCATTTCGCATAAATATGTCAAGCTTTCCCCAAGGCCATTCACTGTTCTTGTATTTTACAAAGAAGTTTTGAATGCGTTGATATCCTAAAGGCAAAGTATTTAATTCCTCGACTTCATTTGAACTGGGGATTGAGGAAGGTAAATCACAATGGTAATTCTCAAATACAATCATTTTGCAGCCGAGACAGTATAAATTAAGATGCATTTCAATTTATTTTAAAAATGTATGGTAATCATAATGAATAATAACAACAATAAACACTTAATGCAATTATATTTGGAGAAACAAGATAATCGAACAAACATACACAAAAGTCGGGCATAAATCTACATTTGTCGATTATGTCAAAATGCATTCTTGTAGAACAAGAAGGAAGTATAAACTTAGTAGGTCCTAGCCTATCCATCGGAAAAACAATCAATAAATATGCGTACATGTGTACATCAGTGGGACACATATGTATTGATAATAGAGTACAAAAAAAAAATTGTCACCAACAAACAAGTAAGACTTCTAGCTGTCAACAAGGCTCAACTCATTACCTGTGTTACTGTTTTAACTCATTTTTGGTACAAAATACATATTTACAACAACCTTGGTCAGTTACACACCAAACTCCAATACGGCTAACACCAAAGAGCTCTCGAAGGAATTCAGAGACAAAGTTGTTGACCTGCACCAAGCTGGGAAGGCTGAATCTGCAAATGGTAACATGCTATGTGTGAAGAAATCAACTGTGGGAGCAATCATTAGAAAATGGAAAACATACAAAACAACTGATAATCTCTCTTTATCTGGGGCTCCAGGCACAGATCTCACCTGTGGCGTCAAAATGATAACAAGCAAAGTGAGCAAAAATTCCACAACCGCCCCAGGGACCTAGTGATTGACCGGAAGAGAGCTGGTACCACAGTAACAAAGGCTACTATCAGTAACAAAATGCCAAGCAAGGGACTCAAATCCTGCACTGCCAGACGTGTGGACCCTGCTGAAGCCAGTACATATCTAGATTCTGGGAGAATGTTTTATTGTCAGATGAAACCGGAATTGAATCTTTTGGTAGAAACATAAGATATCATGTTTGGAACAGAAATCATATTGGATTGCATTCGAAGAACACCATACCCACTGTGAAACATGGGGGTGGAAACAACATCCTTTAGGGCTGTTTCTCTGTAAAGGAAATAACAAATGTGGTCATGCATTGAGAGATTTAGTGTGATAATCTCCTTACATCAGCAAGGGCATTGAAGATGAGACAATGATACCAAACACACAGCCAGAGAAAAGTACTTGCGTTCCAGAAATTCATTCCTTTGTAACACGTCAGTCCCAACATTGATCACAACAAACTTTGGCATATCACCAAACATATATATCAGGAAAAATCAAACATTTTGAAATAATCATTGACTTGTAAACCAACTAAAATTTGACTTTGGCATTTACTAGCACAAGTTCACTGAGCACAAAGTTGATATGGTTAACTAGAAGGATGTACTGACATATTTGAATGGCACAAATGTAATTGTTTTATTTGCAATCTGACATTTTCAAGGTTCTACCATTTAATAGCCAGCAGTACAGATGGAGAAATAGATATTTCTCAATATTGAATCATAGTTTTCAGACAAATCCATCTGGTAAAATAGAATTATTCACTGATCCCCAGTAGTACAAGTCGTTCTCCAATTTAGATAAATGTGGGGGTTTTATTTGTTAACTAAGTCAAGTCAAGTCACATTTATTCATATAGCCCTTAATCACAAAAATGTCCCAAAGGACTTCACAGGATTACAGTTACAAAATTGCTCAATTACCTGATCCTAAACCAGCAAGCACTAAGTGTCTTTTTCTTTTGTTTATTGTTTTTCCAGTCAGTCTTTAGAAGACTCTTTGATGCACAATCATCTGCCAAAGAGAAATAAAGTCAAGTCAAGTCATGTTTATTGTGTATAGCCCTTAATAACAAAGAGTCTCAAAGGACTGCACATATCAAAGACTAGCTACAGGGTTTTATTGTCAACATAAAATATAGGTTATTCATATGCTATAGAATAGAAATGTGTTTTAAGCTTAGATTTAAACATTTCCACTGAGGTTGCAGATTGAATCTCAGGGGGAAGAGCATTCCATAGCACCGGGCCCAGAATGGAGAACGCTCTCGAATCTCTTCTAGGCTCGTGGGATCACTAGTAAACCAGCATTTTTTAGAGCGAAGGCCCCGGACCGGAATATAGGGGGAAATTAAATCTGAAAGATATGAGGTAGCAAGTCCATGCATGATTTTGTATACTACCAACAGAACTTTATAATCACATCTTAAGCTAACAGGGAGCCAGTGCAGGTTAGCTAAAAACGGGGTAATGTGGTCAAACACTCGAATGTCCTCAATTGCCATACTGCTTCATTGTTCTCCGTAGTAATTAAGAAAGGGGCTTCCACAGCAATCCGTATCGTGCCTTTAAATGACATATGGAAGCATAATCTCTGATCAGAGTTAACAGGCCCAAATCATGACGGCCAAAATCATGTGCTTTCCAGTAGGGGTGGGTGGATCAATCCAAATATCATTATTATCAAAAAGAAAGCACTTGAATCGGGTTGATATGATTGTCCTGGGGTTCAACACACCTCTTCATCAATTTTCTCAAAGTGCTACTTCTCTATGTCAGCTTCCCCAGTAACTCGTTAAGTTTATGCCTCAGTATGTGACTGACAGGCACACTTTTAACACCTCTCCTATTGGCCTGCTTCTGCATCCTACCTGATAAGCAGGAGAGAAGGTCAAATCTACGTACTCACCCTGATCAGAAGCAAAAAATGACAGAGGCTAACAAGAAGCACAGTGAAGGGTGGACTTTTTTAACTGCAGAAAAGGATAAAAGCAGGTGTCATTTGTGTGGTAAAGTGGTTTACTACCGTGGCAACACCACAAATGTCCATAAGCAAATGAAAAACCTTAAAAACTGCAGAGAGCAGCGATTTGCAAAAATGAAAACTTTTCCCGTAAAGCCGTTGTTCCCATGGCAACCAGGAATACTGACACTTATTTTGTCTTACTGACTTTATTTTAAAAATATTGCGCAATGGAAGGTAGTTTAGTTTATTTTTTTATTTTTTATTTTACGTCCTGCTTAAATTTGCGATGTAGTTCTTTAATAGAAAATGAACAATTTTTTAGTTCCTAAAATATTTTGCCTGTGCCTAGAATTATTGTAAATAACACAAGGGTTGATAGGTTCAATTATTCAAGAAGCGTGATATCACCAAGCAAAAAGTTATCAGTAATGGATCATATCGATCGATACTTCCATGTATATAGTTGGATTAGATCAATATTAAAATTCTCAGTGGACGCATGACTTGAATGGTCTTTGCTGGTGAACAGGAGTAAAAAGGTGTAAAACAAGTCAAGCGTTTATTCTCTACACAGCATGCTACAAACCTAGGATCATATTTTTCCTAACCTAGGTTTTCACCTTTTTTCACCCTTTTTAACACTATTGTGCTATCTATCTTTTGCTTTCTCTTCATCTCTTTCTTTATTACTCTCTTGCTTCGCTCTTTTACTTTTTCTCCTTCTCTCTTTCTCTTAAACCTACCAGTGATGCCATTTTTATTTTGAGGACTGAAAATAAAACAACAACAAAGGTGCATAATGTGCTTGTCTGGCCAACAAAATGTATTTATAGAAATAAAATAGCAACCTTTACAAAGGTAAAGTAAATACATATTAATACAGTTTAAGTTTGATTTCGGTGGAGTTTTTTTTCTTCTCTCTTTACCTTTGGGCTTCATGGCCGATCACACACCAGCAAGTTTGCTTTAAAACAGCCACCTGCTTGGTATGCGACGCTGCCCCTTTAAAAGAGGCGGGGCTTGGTCCACACTGTAGCACTCGCTGGAAAGAAGAAAAGCAAGCGAAGGACTCTGAGAAATGCTTGTACCTACGTGGAGGGGATTTAAAGTACTTAGTATTGACGGCTTCGATTTATCATAACGCAGCAAGTCAGAGTAGAGTTACTTACTACACAAATCTACTCAAGTATAAGGAAAAAGTATAGTGAAATGAAAATACTACCAGAAGTACAAAATGTCCCAAAACGTATTCAATTAAAAACCAACTCGTTACTTCCCACCTCTGGATTTGACACCGTGGGTTTGAATATCTTGTGGATGAACAGTGTAACAAAGAAACGACATTTTCCGCGCTCATCGATTCAACGCCGTAAATTACATGAGTTTGTTGTTCAGAGCGCTCCTACATACAAAGCATAATCCTACAACCGGCATGGGCTGATCGATCCACAATGTTAACATTAGCAGACTGCTCACCCGTACGATTCCAGGTAAAACCTGCTAATTGTGCTCCCCTGCTTAATCTCTGAGATATATGCCAAACACACACATTTTAGTGTACCCAGGATTCATGCTCCAAGCATCTTTAAGGACTTTCGAAGCCAGTTTTTTCAGATTCTCCAGTAGGCTACCCTTAAAGAAAAAACCCAGTGTGAATCATGTATTTTGCAGTGTCAGCAATATATCTGCAATTAACGTATATCTTCCGTGTGCATTTAAAAAGACATATCATTTTCACATCTCAATAAATTATGAATATAACGTTTATTTTACATAAATATTTCCCCATTTAGACGTTGGGTATAAATGGTGTCCCCTGCCCACTGCCTGGAGATGGCTGGGATGGGCTCCAGCACCCCCGCGACCCCACTGAGGATAAGCGGTGCAGCTAATGAGATGAGATGAGATGAGATGTTGCTTACCTTGTCAGTGAAATCTATTAAAATTTACCACTGAAACGTGACCTGCTTTTTTTGCATGACCCATGATAAATTCCTGTAAGTGTGGCATGCCCATTCATTTTGGGCGTGATCCCTAGGGGGCAATAAAACTTCATAGTACAATTCCATACAATCTAACGCTCGCTTCTGTTAATCACGAAGGAAGAAGAAATGTAATGGCAGCCTCCAGAGAGCAGTGTAGGCGTCATTTTTGAAAAATAATCTCAAGCATTTACGGGCATTTCACACAAATTCAAGCACTTTCATTACTTGAAACCACAACTCAAAAATGTAAACATTTTCAAGGATTTCAAGCACCTGTACAAACCCTGTGTAGCCACTTGAAGGCAGCCTATGTATATGGTAAATAATACTATATAAGCATTTTAAAACGAGGCTGATCCATGAATGAATTCAATTGTCTTTCAGATGGTTGAATAAAATGGATAAACCTTTGTGAATAATATTTTAATTTCTGTAATTGAAAGATTAAAGGAAAAAATGTTGCATGCAGTTCTTTAAGCCTAATGTAGAGATACGCAAAGAAGAGAAATCCCGACTCTTCAGTGTTGTGGCCACCCTCCAGGGAGCTCGATCGTTTCTGCTCTTATCTTTCCATCCATATCAGAAAGATTTCCAGTTCTTACAGACGGCATTGGTAAAACTATGTGTTTCTTGATAGTAACACATGTCTTTATGGATCTAGGTGAAGGCTTATCACAGTTGTGAATGTCAGGATACTGATAAAACATGCCAGTAATTTTCCATTTCCTGTAGACTGCCACACAGCCTATATTGTGTGTGCAAAGTTTCAACTTTGTTACATTAACCTTCAACCTCTTTTGTGGTAGCTCTGTTGGAAGAGCAATTAGCGGTATTGACACAATGGTCACAACATGGGTCAAAACATTCTTTTGGAAAACAATACTCAGAAGACAACATTTCAATATGCAACCTTCCTGGCTTTAGCGTAAGCTTTAGATAACATTTGATAAGGTACGAATTGTACTACCGAGCAATTGGGTTTAAGGACACGGTGCGCCTTGAACTTGCTGTGAACGACATGGTGAGCCTATTATTATTGAGCTTCTTTTTAAAAATGATCATAAAAAGAGCTTCAAACTAAATTAGAACAGGATTTACAGCCTTGATTCTGGCAAAGGGAATGATGCAGATAAAGGATTTCGAGGATGAGGAGGACGAAGTAAAGTATCGCTAGTCAAAAGTGAACGTGTGTCCCACCTAACACATTCTTACTTTTGCTAAGTGGCCATGAGGAATCACTTAGCAATGGGTCGGTGAGGTGTCATTCGCCTTGTTACCTCAACAACACACTGCGTGGCACAGTGTGATACAATGTTACTGAATACTGACACTTGATGAATAGCAAAAATCCATGCTGGCAACCTATTCATATAAGTATTCTGAACAAAAGCCATAGATTTGCTCATCTCTAAAGAGCGGAATAACGCTTTACACCAAAAGAGATCAGGTGATAATGGTGCTGATCTGAGTCAGATCATGAGGCCGCTGCTGCTGCTGGTAATCATGGAAACTAGTACTATCTGTTTGTTGTTGGGGGAGCAAACCCCTACCCCAGAAAAAAAAGGTCTGGCAGGGGTTGAGCACAGTCAGACTGTACTTGCCCAAGACACATAGAAGTGGTGCCTCAATGACCCAGGGGGTTAAGGGATCTGCAAACATTCATGTTGTACTGTCTAACATTGTTAAATAGTATTGACACACATTATTGTCATGATTTGCCCATTGCCATCACCTGTGCCTGCTAGTTTGGCTCCAGATGCTGCTCATTTCCTGATTGGTTCCCTTCCTATTTACACTCAACACTCGTATTCACTCTTGGTCAGTCCGTCAGCGAACTTCCCCACTTGCAAGGCAAGCAATTTTAACTATGGCTCCCGTTCTGTTCCCGACCTGTACCCTGTATCCGGTATCCTGTATCGATCCCATGTCCCTGGCTTCCCGTTCATCTGCAATTACTTGACTTGTTCCGATCTCCGACCATGCACTGATCTCCCGCCCCGTGTACCTGACTTGTTCCAAACTCTGACCACGCTCCGATCTCCTGTCCCGGCTGCCTTACTTGTTCTGCCCACCGACCACGCTCAGATCTCTTGTCCTGGCTGCTTGACTCGTTGCAGCCCTCCGACAATGCTGGGCTACCTGCTTCTCCTGCCCATCGATCGCCAAATTTCTTTTCCCGCGCCCGACTTCTCCGCTTCTGCAATAAAGCTTGATGTGAAACGTTATGCGTTTGGGTCTACAGTCTGTTTTGGTTCTGACAGTACAAACTGACCAGAAATTGACCCAGCAAACGCTCACACAAGCGCTGTTCGGGGAGAGACCCCTACGCCCTGCAGCGTTTGCACTGGACTGAGGGCGAGGTCTGACGACTGTAAGGTGACGTCGCCGCCCTTCTGCTGCAAGGCCAGCAATGACAACAGCTCCTGCAGCATCAGCATGAGCAAATAGCTAAACTCACGGAGCTCCTGTCGCGGCAACTGCCATCACCGGTCCCGCTCCCCAGGAATTGTCCTCCTGCCGTGCCGTCACGCTCACCGCCCATCCTGCCCATGGACTTGCCTGGCATGGGAATTGCTGAGCCTCGAGTGGGCTCTCCTGAAAAATTCAGTGGGGATCCAGCTCAGATTCGGGCGGTCATCACCAACTGTCACCTGGGTCTTGACCTGAAGCCCAGGAACTTCGCCTCTGAGGCGGCCAAGGTGGCGTTCACAATAAACCACCTGTCCGTTAGGGCTTGGCTCTGGGGAACGGCAGAGTTCAAACGGGGGGCTGAATGCCACCAAACCGGCCAACGCACAGCCTCTCATTCTAGCCGTTCTGGGCCCACTCCCTCAACGCCCGATCTGTCCGAGGTGCCCGTCCGCCTGCCTGCCACGCCCGCTTGCCTGCCATGCCCGTCTGCCTGCCTGCCACGCCCGTCGGCCTGTCTGCCACGCCCGTCGGCATGTCTGCCACGCCCGTCGGCCTGCCTGCCACGCCCGCCGGCCTGCCTGCCATGCCCGTCGTCCTGCCTGCCTCGCCTGTCTGCCTGCCACACTCTGTCATGATATGCTCGCTTGTTTGGCTCCAGCTTCGGCTCTTTTCCAATTGGTTCCCCTCCTATTTAAACTCAACACCCTCATTCACTCCTGGTCAGTCTTCCGCTCTTGCAAGGCAAGCATTTTTGACTCTGGCTCCTGTTCTGTTCCCGACCTGTCCTGTATCCTGTATCCGTTATCCAGTATCGATCCCCTGTCCCTGGCCTCTCGTTCGTCTCCAATTACCAGACTTGTTCCGATCTCTGACCATGCTCCGATCTTCTGTCCCGGCTGCCCGACTTGTTGCTGCCCACCGATCACGCTCCGATCTCCCGTCCCGGCTGCTCGAAGGAAAAAAATGTGCTTGCTCTTCCTAGTTCGCGTGTAAACATTCTATACTGTCTATGTCCATACTATCTCCAGCGCGTTGACATTTTTATTGTGTAATACCTCGTGCATTCATTCAATGTGGTTGATGTAAAGTGTAAAAAAGAGGCGAGCCTTTTCTTTTGAAATTAAAGTGGAATAAGAAAGATTGATGCGGTTTGGAAAATGGTTGGATCGCTTTTTTTCCGGCCACTTTTGCCTAACCTCTAAAGCTCATCTTCCAAAAGTAAGTTAAACTTAACTTACTTATCTTTATAGAGCATATTATTTTATGAAATGTTTATTTTTAAGTACAAAACAATACAGGTTCCTTATACAAGCCTTAAACATACTTTTATAAACCTTAAACAAAATATTGCAATGAAGCAACTTACGAACAAATTCCAGAACCTATCTCGTTCTTAAGTAGGGAAGCGTCTGTAATTCCAAAATGCTGTATTCTTACAGACGATGGGGTGAGGTGAAAGGCACAACAATGAAAAGAAATGTATTGATGGTGAGAATGCTATGTGTCAATGTGAATGTTTAACTGGACTGAACTATCAAGGCTACCAATGTGACAATACATCCTGTCTGAGAGTCTCCTCCAAAACGAATACAGAAAACAAACTAAGTAAGCCCCAAATTAACTTTCCAAACACATCTACTTCCTTTTCCTTTCGGCATGTCTGTACAGACACGTCCCTGCACCTGTGTGCACATAGTCAAAGTGTCAATAGTAATAATAGTCAAACACCGAGGTCTGTCCCCCCAAAAATATATAATATTTTCATTCAAGTTCTGATCGGGAGACCACATCCAAAACGAATTGAGTCGAAGCCACATAATCGAGGCCAATTTCCGTGACGAGATCGGTACATCGCACACTGCACCCTTCAAAAAATGAACTACATTTACCCCGTTAGCAAAAACTGTTGCTTATTTTGAGTGTATCTAATCTACTTATAAGGTATTTTACTTGTTGTTCTAGTAAAATAAGGAAATTCATAATCAAAATAAGCAAAGGTATATTTAGCTCTTAGCCTGTTTTAAGTATTTTTTTTTTTAAATCTTTGTCAAAAATATGACCAGTTAAAGACAATCCTGCTTATTTTAAATTGTGTTTACTGTTTATTATTTGACCAATAGGTGTAGATATACTGTGTAATGCAACCAAATTGAGTGCTAAAAAGCAAAAGGAAGAATAATAACTACAGAGATTCAAAGTTACCGTCCCATGCATATTTTTTTTCAATTTTTTTGTCCAGGCTTTCACAAGGTTTTTGATCTTTGGGGATACCTGTAGCAGCAAGATGGCGGACAGTCATGTACAAAAAATATGCATTACAAATATAAATATACAATACATGAACTTGGGGCGGCAGTAGCTCAGGAGGTAGAGCGATCGTTTTAGGATTAAGGGATCCCAGTTCGAATCCCGGCTTGTCCGTGTTACATGTCGAAGTGTCCTTGGGTAAGACATTGAACCCTCAATTACCCCCAATAAGCAGGTTAGCGCCTTACATGGCTGCACACATCACGGCCGCTATTGGGAAATGTGAAGCACAATGTAAAGCGCTTTGGGAAGTCATTGACTTGAAAAGCGCTATATAAATGCAGATCATTTCATAAAAATGCAGATCATTTCATTTCATTTCATCATTTCATTTCATTTCATTTCATTTCATTTCATTTCATGAACTTCTTGACCTACTGTTGTTATTTAACACACCTTTATATAAAATTTTATCATATTCTTGCCCAATATTCACATCAATATCGTTTGTTTTTTTTACTACTAGAAGGCGGTAAATAATACGCACTGTCCCTTTAGGGTTTATTTTCATATATTTTTCTCAAAAACAAGATGATAATAAGATGCCAAATAGAACATTTATTTTTTTGTCATACAAAAAAATAAATCCATTTTTACCCTAAAATGTTTTGCTTATTTTACGTTTATTTTTCTTTATTTAAATCATATGAGAGATGAGATGAGATTTCCTCAATGAAATAGGAAATAACTCTTTTAAGTAACACTTAGGATAACCAATATAAACAGTGTTCCTAATACCAAATGGATGGTTTGTTATTTTAACAGAAAAAACGAATAAATAATCTTGAAATTGTAAAACAATATCCAATTAGATTAAGCAAAATGTTATGCTTGTCAGCTTTGACCGTGGAGTATACTTCTTGTCGATTACATTTATGATTCAAAGACCTGCCTCAGTTTATTTCTTTTCATAAACTGCCCGATTTTTCCCTCCTGTTAATGATACCCATTTTCCATGTGACAATGGCAATGAGTCTTTCACACCTTCGTGAATGTATCTTGGCCCACTCTTCCTTGCAGAATTGCTTTAATTCAGGAACGCTGGAGGATTTTCATGCGTGAACAACCTGGTATGTCGCGCCACCGGATTTCAATCAGATTCGGCGTCGTGCTCAGCTCGGGTACCAAATTTGTCACCTGCCACTGTGCTTCAGGATTGTATTTATTTTGGCACGTTCCACACGGTAAATAATCTCCATGGAACTCATATATCTAAAGAAGCTCATGCAAATACATTAAAACAGTGTTTGTGGACCTCTATTGAGAAAAAGCCCTTTTTTTTAAAGGGACTGTGTATTATTAGATCACATGATGTCCCTTTAAAAAGTCTATCTATCTATCTATCTATCTATCTATCTATCTATCTATCTATCTATCTATCTATCTATCTATCTATCTATCTATCTATCTATCTATCTATCTATCTATCTATCTATCTATCTATCTATCTATCCATCCATCCATCCATCCATCCATCCATCCATCCATCCATCCATCCATCCATCCATCCATCCATCCATCCATCCATCCATCCATCCATCCATCCATCCATCCATCCATCCATCCATCCATCCATCTATCTATCTATCTATCTATCTATCTATCTATCTATCTATCTATCTATCTATCTATCTATCTATCTATCTATCTATCTATCTATCTATCTATCTATCTATCTATCTATCTATCCACCCCGGTCATATCCCTCGAGAGGGGTGACCGACAGCAAGACAAACGCATACACAAAAACAAAGAGAAGAAAAAAAGAAAGCGGCCATGTCACTTGGGTCAGGGTGACACAATACAATCTTCTGTTCAACAGCTGGCCCCGACAGCTTTCACTGGTTTACCCCTGCCGCATTATACGGGTGCCCTGCCCATTCCTTTGAACCAACCAAACATCCCAGTATATTTTCACAACACCTCTCCACTAATTCATATCACCAACAAGGGCTCTAGCTTCCACTACATTTAGATTTCTCTCCTCCGGTGCACTCCGGATTTCTTTTTCGGGGTGGATGCTGGGTGAACTCTCAAAGCGCAAACACTCGCCGGTCGCGCCGGAAAGAAGCGCTACAATAATGTCCTGTACTCGGAAAAAGGTGCAAACAATAAAAATCGAACGTACAGCAATGTCCGGATATTTTTCGATATCCCGAAAGTAATGTTCGTATCTACCGTTTTGGTCGTAAGTAGGGAAGCGTCTGAATTAGGTTCACAAATTTTAAGGAAGCCGTACGGAATTTTGAACTTTTTTACTTCGGCCGCCAACTCGACTTTGTGTTATCGTTACAGCCTCTGTCCAGCATGTGTATTATGAGCTTGCAAGTACATGCAGGTTGACAGACGAGACCGATGGGAAATTAAAACAAAACTGGGACGTTGGACAGGGATGCGAGAGCACAAAAATGATGTCTTATGAGGGATTTGTATCGTAATAAATGCATCAGAAAGACTTGATTGCCATTCCGAACGTGCATTGATCTGGTAAATTGGAAAAGTTTGGATAATTGCGGATACGTTTCGGCAACTAGCAGGATCAATACTGAGTTACAAGGCCAGCTGAAATTTAGCACTTAAATTTAATATATATCTCTTTCTGAAAAAAGCAAGGTATTTGCTATATTTTTTATGAAATATTCTTTTTCATTTCATTGTCATTTTCGTTCACTACTGTTAAAAAAAAGTTATTATACATGTGTAACTGCAGTGCTACAATACGCGTTTTTTTGGTTATGCTTACAGCAGGGGTGTCCAAGCTTTTTAGGAAGCAGGCTAGATCTGGTTAGCTGAAATGTGTGAGGGACAGCTATTCAGCCTGGCATTCTTTGAAAAGTCTTTAAAAATTCAACCCATGTGAAATATTTGCAGTGGTTGGCGAATAGCGCCGGGACTTCGTAGATCGCCTTTGTAGCATTTTCATTTAATTCGAAAGGTTAAATAAAATGAGAACAGCTTCCCGTTGCTTCATCTTTTCACAGTGTTTTCATTTTCAGTTAACTTTTTACTGCCACAATCAGGTGAAATGGTGATTTTTTTTTGTGCAAATGCATTTTATAATGCAATTAACATTAATGGAGGGCCACATACTATTAATATTATGAAAGAGACAGTGGGCCGGACTTGGCTGGCTTACAGAAAAGAACTTTCTAGGGAAAACATCTTATTTTTCTCCAAATATTGTTTTTTCCTAGACTTTACACAGCTGCCAATTTTACCTTGATAGCTAACAGCTTGGTGTTGTACTAGCGTGTTCCGCCCTGAACAGCTTCGCTAAAAGTAAGATAAAAGCAGATAGGCATGGTTGGAAAAGGCATAAGGACTCTTTGAACCCAGTAAGGCGTTGTTAAAGCCCAAATGTGTAATATTTGACCACTAGGTAGCACTTTTTGGTCTAATATGAATGAAAACCAGTGCCACAGAGCACAGCATAGCAGCAAGATGTCAGACAAACATGGCGGCGACCTTTAAGTAAGGATTCCACTATGTAAAGCAAATACATATTTGTTGACCTATGATTTTTTTAAATAAAAATTAACATTGGTTTGATAGTTCATGAATTTTTACCTAGTATTCAAATAAATATTGTTTTTTTACTGCGTGAAACTAGCAGGCACTATATATTACACACTGTCTTTCTAATACAGGGGTCTCTGTCTCTTTTTCAAGCTGAGAGATACTTTTGGTTACTATATGGCGCAAAGGGCACCCAGTTTTTTATGCATATCTAAAATAACACATTTTCACGTTAAATACTTGTTGTTACTATGTTATTACAGTGTTAATTATTGGAATAAGGTTTAAATAGACTAAGTAAACCCCAAAAAGAAAAAAAAAGGAAAATCACATTACTGGAAAATCATATTGACACACTATTTTCAGAACAGGTCTGCGGGCACCTCAGTTGTCCTTTGGAGGCACCCAAGAACCCACGGGAGAACCCTGGTCTGGAGGGACATTAACGGAATACTCCCTGTTGAACATTCTATTAGTGTAGAATTTAGATTACAAACTAAATTAAAAAGGCCCCGATGAGAAGTGAACTCATGTCCTGGTTGACAATACATGGCCTGACATTTATACCCAAAAACTTAAATAACTAAAATTAAACTAATTTCACTAAATCAAAATCATAACATCAAGATTGCCAATTAAAACAGGGTAGTTCAAGACTCTCGCTAGAACCACCAAACCAAATACAGAAACATTAACGTCCCAATGATACTCGCTATAACAATAAATAGGGAATCTAAAATATAAAAGTAAAATACTAGTTACTATGTTGTCATTTTGTTGTTACCAGGTTAATATTTAGAAGTTGGGTGGATTAGACTCAGTAAATCACCCAAAAATTATTTTACTAGAAACTAACAATAGCCTAACACTGGTGAGCTGTTTTCAGAACTGGTCCGCGGGCACCTAAGCTCATCTTAGGGGGCACCACATTGAAGCCCCATGTTCTAAAACATGCTTAGTAAAGAAATTATATTAATTTGAACTTTTTTGAAACACCTCAAATGTTGCAACCCACCTTTAAACAATAAAAAAGTGCTAGAAAGACAAAAATATAAAATGTTGCATGGAACAATTCTGAAAGAAAGTCGGTCGTCGCATTTATCAATTATTGAGTGAATCGAAGCCAAAACACGCCAATATTGGAGATGAAAGGCCTTGCAATTAAAAGATGAGTAAATACTGAGCAGTATTTTCTCTACTTCTCTCTCGAGCCTCTAATGTGCTCCCTTCTTTCCCTCCATCTTCCTCTGATGGGATGAGTAATAGCTTTGCTGCTGTGACTTGACTGATTAATGCACTCAAAGAGAGGTCGAGCACAACAAACAGATGAGAGGGGAGGATGAAGAGTAAGTAGAACTAGGGTGAAGTACAGGGAGTTAGGGTAGAGTATGTGCTAGTTTTTCTAAAGCCTCTTCCGGCCATTTGTTCATTCCCACATTTGATTTTATTCTCCTTGGGAGGTACAGTGGAACCTCGGTTTTCGAACGCCTCTCAGTTCAAACAAATCGGTGTTCGACCAAAAAATTTGAGAAATTCTTGCTTCGCTGTTCGGTCAAAAAATCGGAGTTCGAACGCCGGTACGCTAGGGTGCGATGCTGAGCGGCGTACGGGTGTTTTAGCCCCTAATTATGCCTCCGAAGAAGGTCGGTGCAAGCAGGACAGGTGAAAAACGAAAAGTTGTTCGTAGAACTATTGCCTTTAAGAAAGACATAATATCTAAATATGAAAGAGGTGTACGAATTTCCGATCTTGCTAGGGAATACAGCATGGCTAAATCTACTATCAGTACGATAGTAAAGAATAAGGAGGCTGTGAAATCGAGTAATGCGGCTAAGGAAGTTAGTGCTATAAGCAAGCAACTGCCGCAAGTTTTGGAGGAGGTTGAAAAACTTTTGATGACTTTTCTCTCCCCACCGTCCACCACAAAGGTAAGAAATCCTATTCATAATTCTTTTCTTTATCCTTTTTTTATTTTTACACGTTCATGTTAGCGTAATCTTTTGTATGGAAGATTACGATAACGCGAACGTACGACTAGCCTGGGTTAGCTTACGTAAAACATTCATGGTAAACATTTAGGGTGTTGGAACGGATTAAAATGATTTACATTATTTTTAATGGGAAAAATGATTTCGGTGATTGAACAAATCGGTTTTCGAACAGGGTTCTGGAACGGATTATGATCGAGAACCGAGGTTCCACTGTATTGTAATTATTCATGTATAAAGCGCACTCGTGGAACATTTGCATGCCTAATTTTTGATGAAACAATGGTATACAATTGTGCTGCACTTCTTTCTCACCTCAAACTTGGATTCAACGTGAGATTGAACCCAGATCGCAGCTGTGACAGCACTGAATTCTAACCACTGGACCGACATGGGTTTAAAAGACCTATGAGAAGTCTCATTATCACACTACTTTTAGTGGAGGTGCAAGATACAAATGTTACTTTTGTTGTGCATTTCACAAGTTACGATTACAGTTTTAAACATATGGCCCGCGGGCTAGATCTAGCCTATCGGATGATTTAATACAGCCCGATGGAAATTTCTGAGTTTGTCTAAAAGCTAGTCCCTATCTTATTTTTCAAAAAAAGTAATTATTTTTTTCTAAATTGATACAAATCAAATTTGCTTTACTGCCGCGAGAGAGCAGTTCATGTTTTAACCTCAAGAAGCCAAGAACCCTTTTCTTATTCGGAAAAATTTGACCCTTGGATTTTCCAGGGTTATAACATCTCATGTCGAGTCTGGTTCCATGTTGAAGACAAAACAGTATTGTGAAGTATTTTCTCAGCTTGATCTCATGTCCTTGCCCGTTTACTGCTACAGCTCTGTATTTATACATTTTTTAAATTTATTTCAAAGCAATATGACATCTAAGGCAAACATGTGTTTTTTATTCAGAACTCCCACTTGAGTTTGTTTATATTTTAGGTGAAGTGGTTTGGACGTAAAGCTGCATTTACTCAACTGTAAAAATAAACAAATTGTTAACATCTTTAACGCCATACACGGAAGTATGTTTTCCCATTGTTTGTAAATGTTCTTGACTTAGAAAAGATCCCTTAGAATGGGTGATTAAAATTTGTAGGGTAGGCTAAAAATGTAGGCTGACTGATTACACATAGCACTGAAAAACAAACCTAAACATTGGGCTTTGACATTTGTTTTACTCATCCGACCCACCTGAGAAGATATGTCTGGGCTGGCCCCTGGGGCAAACTGTCTTTGCTATGCCTGGTCCGTTGTATTCTAAACATTGTAAGTCAATGTAACATGTGAAATGCACAATGAAATTGGCATGTCTCTGGTACTGTGACTAAAGATATTGAGATAAAACCCAATGCCTTTTGAAATGCCATCCAGTGGTCCAGTGGTCCAGTGGTGGGAGTTAGATGCTCTCACTGTCGCTGGAATCGACCCTTCTTATATCTAATGTTTTGCGGTAATACTTTAAACTTGACATGCACTTGGACTTGAAGTGCTTTTTAAGGTAGAAAGGTGTGCAAAATACACAAATAAATATGTTACATCTCTCCTCAACCGCAAAAGTGATGTCTGTTTCAAGTTTTGGCAATCACGCTCACTTTTACGACTTTGCGGACGAATCGACAGTGACAGTTCTCAGACAGCATGACAAATGGCCTCAACTCATGCTGACAAACTGTCCAAAGAGAGAGAAAACCAGAACAAAGGTTTTGCGTAAGAGGAAGTGGAATTGTGTCACTTTGCAGCTGCCATTGAAGCTGTTCAGACCATTAGAGGTGATCCGGGGCACTTAACTCCTTATCAGTATGTGACTCTCCACTCCATCTCATCTCTGTGTTTACTCTAATGGCTTTCCTCTATCTTTCCCTTCTGTCTCATACTAATGATATTCTAATGGTGTAGTATACAGTGGATGCAACACCCTTGCTTTGTTTATCGGTTTGAACCACATAAATAAAGTACTACTTGTGCTTACTGATTGAATAATGCAATAAAACTGGTTGGAGAAAGAATCAATTAAGTATTTGCCTACTTCGAACTTGAAAATAATTGTATTAAACTTGAAATGTGTCTTTATTGACCTGCACTACACAAAAATAAAGATAAGATAAAATGTTGACCCTATTGCAGGAAAAGAAGTAAGTTTAAAAAAATAGTTGTTTTTAACATATGCCATCTTGTTTCTTGAGTACGAAAGGATGGCGGTGCCCCTGTTCGGCTGCGGCTACATCGGCTCGCTACAGTTTTTTACACGTCGGCCATAAGACCCAGTCTTCGACTCAGTTTTGACGGCGCACAAAGTCGGCTCGAACTGCAGATTAAGATACGATCGCAGTTTTTTTTTGCTGGATATGCGATCATCCAGACATCAAGCGCTCGGTGCTACGACCACTCGGGAGTGTTTATTAGCCACGGACTGCTATGTCAACAAGACCCAGCGGCCTACAAAGCAGCGAAGCAGAGTGGCAAGACAGCGGCGTGACCGCCGGACGAGGAAGCGAGGTTGTCGGGCCGGGCTAACAGCTAGGCTAAAGGCTAAACCCTGCAAAACGCCTCTCCCATCCATTTTCCTCTCCAACGTTCGCTCTCTGGACAATAAACTGGACCATTTAACAACTGGAAGTGGCGTCGAACCGCGAGATGACGAACTGCTGCGCTAAAAATCTGACGAAGACATGGTTAATCTTATCTATCCCGGCTGACGTTCAAAGAAACTGTGCGGGTCAGATGTATCGACATTTCGTTCTGTATACACGTGTACACGAATGACAATAAAGTAAATCTGAATCTGAATCTGAATCTGAATCTGAAGAAGCATCCTTAAAATAGGTGGCCAGTAGATAATTGAACAGATGTTCCACTACTTACAAACATTCGACAACATTCGACTTACATAAAACGGTAGATACGAAGATTTTTTTACAGGATGTCAAAAAATATCCGGACATTGCTGTAAATGTGATATTTTTATCGCGCACACCTTTTTCAGAGTACAGAACATTAGTGTAGTGCTTCTTTCTGCCGCGTGGCGCTGTGAGAGGTCACCCAGCATCCACCCGGGAGAAAAAAGTTATACTTCCTCTTTCTAGTTTGTATGTAAACAAATCTCCAGCGCGCTCAGAACTTTGACGTTTTTATCGTTTACTATTTCGTGCATCCATTCAATATGGATGGTGTAAATTGTAAAGAAGAGGCGAGCCGTTTCTTTTGATATAAAAGTGGAATAAGAAAGCTTGATGTGGTTGAGAAAATGGTCAGAATACATATGCCAGTCAGAAAACACAATTATTATTGTTTACATTTTAGTGTATGTCTTTAAACTTTTATTTTCTAAATATCTACTGTTAGCTACTTGCAAAAATATTTTGTGGGACACATAACTCTCTCTGTGTATGACAAACCAAATACAGCCACGTTATGTTTTAGAACGATGGTGAAGCACGCTTAACATAAGGCAGATACTCACTGAAAGTTATTTGCAAGGTGAAACAGGTGTCATCTAAGCTTCAGTTCAACAATGGTGAAAAACTCCCTGGTGTGATAATTTACATTGAACTCTTAGATGTTAAAGGGTAGAGGGAGACATAGTTTGTAACACATTTGTCCCGCGGACTACAACTGGGACTTGGGGTGCGTATTTGAGACCCCTGATTTAAAACATTTTCATTAGAGATGAGGGAAAAAAAGATTCTGCTAAAGAAGACACATTTACTAGTTTTACTAAAAAATACAAAACAAAAAAAAAAACAAGTTAAGTATAAAATAATGTCCATCAGAATAAAAATGAAATAAAATAAAATAAAAATCCAAGAACAAGATATCCCACCTGTGCGATTAGATTACTTTTTTTTAGCAGTGCAATACAACCTTTGGGAATCTCAAGGGGGAAATACCTCTATTACATCAATGATGGTGTTATGTGACAAAATGGCAGCTATGTCTAAATGTGCATCAAAAACCCCTTTCAAGTGTCAACTCTATTTTACTCACTGTGAGTTTCAGCGAGATCCCGTTTAAAGCTTTCCGTTCAATCCGTCATCCGTGTGCAGATGCATCCTTCCTTCCCTGTGTGACTCTGCAGGTTTCCTGTTTCAAAGACCACTTGGTGGCACTGTGGCACTGGGATGTACTTAAAACTGATTTTCATTTCTCTTCCCCCTCATATCTTATAATGAAGGTGCAAAAGTTGAGTGAAGGTGTGAGGGAGCCAAACAAGGTAGGTGAGGTAGGATTGGTATGGGCTGGGCAAGTGAATGAAATGGCAAAAGGTGGAACTGTGACATTGAAGTTTGGACCTGTGGGACTCAAAGACAGAGTATAGGAGATATGCCCATATTAAACTGCAATGTGTGTATTAAATCAATACGTCAATTTAACTGTAAAATGATGCACCATCATTACTTCATCCTCTTAAAAATGGTCTCTAAATACCTGTTGACAAGGATAATGATCACAGTTATACTTTGAATATAAATTAATTTTGAATTTGCCATCATAACATTTTATACATGAAAACGTTTTCTTGATGACAAAGTTAATAACAAATCTGAAACTACGCTTTTTTTTTAGTCTAGTCCAAACTCGCTATGATTTGTAGAGCAAGTTACAAATCATGATATACAGTAAATCCCTTGCTGTAATGCGGTTTATTTATCACGTCTTTTTGCTACTTCACATATTTTCATCGTGCATTGTGTTCTTCTTTCTGATTAGCTAAACCGTTGCCCCTTTTCCCTCATGTCTGCCTGTGTGTCAATAACGTTGCGGTCGCAGTTGTACACATACAAAAAACAGATTGACAAACCTACATTATGTATGCGCTCAGCTTTTTAACTTAAATTTTATCCAAAAGACATGAAGACTAAGCTCTATGGAACCACAAAAGCACCAAAAGGCAAATGATGCTTTCTCTCGCCAACAAATATGGACTTTAGATTCCTTTTGGGAGCCACATGTGGGTCTTTGGCGCTCCGTAGTGGCACCCTGGCTCTTTTTCAATAATGTTTGATAATAGAAAAAAATATGATGTCTTAAGGACAAAACCGGACACTTTAACATTTTCCAAAAGATATAGATTGATTCTGTACATTATGTTGTTACTTTCTAATTAGGCTTATGGGAGGCTTTTGATTTTAAGTAGTTTCAGATTTTTTTTTTTTTTGGTCTAATACATTTTGGGTTTCCAATTGGAAGATAAATGCAGTTTATGCAACGTCCTTAATACAGTTGTGCAAAAAACAGCTTTATATTTTTTCAATTTAACATTTAAAATTTAACAGTACAGAAGGTATTTGTATGAAAAAAACTAATTTTGCAAAAAAGCATGCAGTATTTTTGCTTGCTTCCGAAGTAACTGCAGATTACTATTTTGTTTAATTCTTAATGTACAAATTATCTTCTTGTAGCGTAGTACATTGAACTATATTCAATATATAATATTTGTAAGAAGACACGCATTTTGAATGTAAATGCGCTAATCTGTTCCAAGTCCTGCAAAAGTACAGTATATTTTTTGAAAAATCACTAAAGAGCAACAGAACATGAAACAAATGCATGTTAAAATTAGATCACCACACATCATGTAAAAAAAAAAGAATAAAGGAAATGATAAAAATATTTATTAATGTTTTTGTCTCGCGTTTCTTGAAAAACGGATCCAATGACGTCTGATTTTGCAAGCTTTTCACGATTCGTCGGAAATGCGGGAGGCAGACCCAGACTCTTACCGCCCTCATTTCATGGTTAGGGTTTGTACGGGTGCTTGAAATCATTGAACATAGTTTAATTTAATGATTTTCAAGGATTCAAACGTGCTCTAACTTTGACTGAAGTTCCTGTAAATGCTTAAAATTGTTGCCATGTTTTTCAACAAGGCTGCTTTAAAATGATGCATACACTGCTCTTTGGTGGCTTCGCTTTGCTATTGTATTGTTTCCCCTCATGATTAACGGCAGCTGGAATTTCTTTGTATGGCATTGTCTTAAGATGTTTTACACCCAAAAGGACAGGCGCATGCTACCCCTAAGCAAGGCACTATGAAATGTATATTAGTGCAAGTGGTAAATTGTGATGGAAAGTAACTGCAAATATAAATGTAACCGACATATGACTTTCATTTTAACCGCCACTAAGAGATATTTCTCGAGAAAATGTTTTCACACATATTGTTTAGGTTCACAAATAGTATTCATTATTTACTCAAGATCTAAACATCATATAATAAAATGTCTTGATAAATGTACACGTTAGATTAAAAATCGCAAATATAAATTGCACATGTTCTTGTGCTCCCTTAACCACGAAGGTGTATCTTGGGCAAGTACAGCCCTGTGGCACCAAGGACCTTGCATCTTTCACAAGGGATTTCTTATCATATAGGCACTGGAGAAATTGGAAAATTGGCTTGGAAAGTCCCTAAAAAGTGCAAATTTGGACATAAAAAATGTGTATGCCTCCTTCTTAGAGACTTAAGACTCATGCTTCATTATAGGTGTCCCCACATCGTTACCTGGGGTCCATTTCACCAAGGGGTTTTAGTGAGGACCCGGAGAGTTTCAACCCTAAAATGGCAGCAATACTGAGTTGTTCATTTCACAAAGAAATAATTCATATCAGAGAAATAGGTGTAACTATTATCGTGTCACTTGAGAACTCAACCAGTTCCCATAGTAACATTATCTTCGAAACTACCGGTAATCTGCTGCGGAGCAGTTTTTCCCAAAATGAACCACAATAATTATCTGTCTCTACCTCCCTCCAGACAGACTCAACATTTGATGTCCTCATGTTTCAGGCGGTTTTCTGGTGAGATTTAGCATAATGTCACATAGTTCTGTCACATCGGTCTGCCTTCTTTTAATCGCCAAATGTCAAAAGGTTTTCATTAAAGGTGCACCCAATTCACATGGGATTTCATTAAAAGGAAAATAATTCATTTCGTTTTTCCGATTAATTTTCAGTTGACCCCCAAACCCCATGTCCACCTGCTTTTTCTTCCTTCCCGTGTAACTCTCGTCGATTCTTCACACTTGCTCAGTACTTCATTTTTCTCAAGGCTTTTCTGACTTTAATCTTTCCCTGTTGCAAGAATACAATGATCAAATGAGTTGTTTTCGTCTCCTTTACTTGTTCCAATTCTTTCCCAAGTCATTTCATTTAGCCTCCTTAGTCTTCTCATCCACTGAGCTTTTCCAAAGTCCGGGGCTTCCCCGAGGTCATTCTGTACATAAGCCTTTTGCAACTCTCACCAACCTAACATGTTTGCTAATTACCAAGCATAACTATTGCATGCATTTAAAATGCTGCTGTTTTTAAGAGCAAAATTCATGCATAGTTTCATTCAATAATTGATGAAATGCAGACAGGTTCCAATCAGGATTTCAGGTGGCAAATCTGACTCAAATATTACTCGTTTTATTTTTGTAACCGATTCTGAGTCAAAATATGCTAAAATCTGCATATAAAAAAGTTAGGAATGGAATATGTATCTAATGTATCGTTTATTATCACCCATGAGCAAAGCTAGGGTGGTGATAATGTTATCATTTTGGATCTAAGTATGTATAGCTGTTTGTCTGTTTGTGTGTCTGTCTACACAATAATGGAGGGGAGGAGTTTAGCTATGACCACTATCTTTCACACGCAGTCGAGTGGGTTACACTAGATGTGAAAAATGCCAAAGAAAGATGACTCAGCACTTTGGGTTCTGTTGACTCAGCATTTTTTACCAGAAAGATATTCCACTTTCCCAGGCCAACACCATCTTTTTCAGGCAGCTAGTTACGTTACTAATGATGTCAAAACCATTTCAGAATTTGGACTCAGTCTTACCCCAAGGGTTTTATATTCTCATGTGTCAATGGCCCTGCCAAAAAGGGAAGTTACACCCAAAAATGGTTTCACATTTCAATACAGGTGATTCTCTATGGTGCATAGCCATTCTAGTTTGTGTATTTATTTGGTTATTAATGACTGTAAGGTCACTGCTTGAAATTTGAACCAGAAACAGGTACATATCAAGTTATGTGCCCCCCAAAAGTTATGAAAAATAAAACGATTTATATCAAAGTCCTTATTAGGAAACTAGAACCAATTGAGCCATAGACCAGATGATTGAGCCTAATATATATTTGATCAGATTGGGAAATCCTAATGAAGTAAGCACAATGTTAATGTCAATACTGTTAAAATATTGAATTTTTACCACATTCACAGGGAATTTAAATCATTCTAAGTATATTTTTACTAATTTTAATATATATATTTTTTTTGTTTTTGGCAAATGGTATATTATTTTTTTTTCAAATTTTGATAAATATGTTCTTCCTAGATTAAAAAAATATACTTAGATTGATATAGCCATTTAATATCTGCTAGAGATGTTAAGACAATATTGCCGAGTTTGAATATACATTTATTTATTTTATTAGAAAAATAAAAAATATTTGAGATGAGAAAAAAAGATTTACTTAAAATGAGCAATATTTCCTGACAATGGGATTTTACATGTACTGTATTTTATGCAGTGAGGCTTTTGTCTTTCAGTAGCATTTTAAGTCTTCTATCAGAGTACTTACACTGGCTGGCAATCAGTTCAGAGTGTTCCCTGCCCACTGCCCAAAGATAGTTGGGATTGGCTCAGCACCCCCGCGACCCTACTGAGGATATGCGGCGCAGAAAACGAATGGATGGATCAAAGTACTTACACTGCATTCATTTGTTTTTCAAATAAAGTGAAACCTTGGTGACATTGTTTGCTCTTTCACAATCTTAAAATTTCACAGATGACTCACAATGATTAGGTATTGCTGAACAATGATTTGCGTTTTTTTTTGTTTGGCTTACAGCCCTATTGGCTAACTACTCATTTGTCAGGCAATAATTTACATTATGTCCCTTGCATGTTCATTGCCAATTGTGGCTCCCTTTTTTGATTATCCGAAGTGTATTTAATTTTTTTCCATTGACATTCAACCATTGTTAAAACACTGCACTGTTGTCAGCGTGTGAGTCTCTTGAGCAATTGGCAATTAACAAGAATTCATTGGTTTCTTGCTTTATTGCATAGATCTAATTTGATGCTATGAAGATCATTGACTGAATAAAGGAAACTCTCCATGACAAAAGGCAGATGATTCAAAGTTAAAACTATAAAGTACTTAAAATTCTGGACCACAGGCCACAACTATTTTTGCTATATTTTAGACACTGTGGCTTTAATTACAGTGAACATTTTTGTTTTTGTATGTTGGTGGCACCAGGGAAAACTCCAAGCTGCTCTTTTTCACAACCAATGCTATCTTAATGCAAAACACCACGGTGACGTCTTGGGACATTTAAGGGTGTCCCGTTAAGAGAAATGAATCAATGCTTGAACTGGTTGCCGGCCAATCGCAGGGCACACAGGGAAAGACAACTCACCTGCTCATTCACACCTATGGACAATTTGGACCGGCCAATTCACCTGAAATGCATGTTTTTGGAATGTGGGAGGAAACCGGAGTGCCCGGAGGAAACCCACGCAAGCACGGGGAGAACATACAAACTCCGCACAGGAAGTCTGGAGCTGGATTTGAACCCACGCAGGAGGTTCCCAAGACATGAACTGTGCCGCACATGCGCTAACCACTGCGCCGCCGTGCTGCCGCCCGGCAGTCCTTGTGACTAAATTGTAGTTGTCTTAAACATTTTACAAACCTGTTTTTTTTTTTTTTAAGAGTGAAAAAAAGAGTCGTGTTTTACTTGTGTGATGGCATCTTGTAATTGTTTGAAGAAGTCGTTACATAGCATACGCTCTCTCTAGTGGTCAGGTTTTCAACCTGCACTCGATAAAACATATTTGGCCTCTTTCCCATATCACCAACAAAAAAAAAAAAATACTTTCAAACTTGTGACCATAAACATAAATATTTTAGGCGTCACACATACAATACATAACAGAAGCAAAACAGGAGGTTTCACAATGCTGTGTTCAATATTTATCCAGAGTCTGGGTCTTCAGTTTTTACCAGCTCGGTAGCCTAGATGGTAGGGCGCCCACTCCGAGACTGGGAGGTCGCTGATTCAAGCCTTGGCCGAGTTATACCTAAGACTTACAACAATGGTACTCATTGCCTCCCTGCTTGGCGCTTGGCATTAAGAGTTGGAGGGGGGTTTGGTCACCTAATGTGGCTGTGCCCTGTTTGGCTGCCCATCGTTCCGCTACAGTTCAACTGTACGGGTCAGGTGTATTGACGTTTCGTTCTGTGTGCATGGTTACAAAGAATGACAATAAAAGGAAATTCTATTCTATTCTATTTACAACGTATTCATGATATTTCATCTTTATTTTACCCACAAATTAAGTCCTCAATTTACACTTCTGACATGAACGGCAGTGGAAGTTAAATATTAAGAACACTACACGACTCTTTCTGTATCATCGACGTCAATGTCAGGTCGCTGAAGTTTCCTTTTGTTCTCGAGGAACAATAACAAGTGAATTCAATTGGGTTAGTTATCTTGGCAAACATCAATGAAAACAACAAAAAAAGATGATTTCTCATGTCTGTGTTGAAATTTTTTTCGGATCAGTTGGAAATATGTGCTTGTCTCTTCCTATCGTCATTTTGAATGGTCACATATTATGACGTAAACAACTTGGAGCAGAACAGAAAACACTGTAGGTGGTTTTTATGCCTGTTTTAGCCTGTGTTTTAAATTTGGTGCAGCTTGGTCAAAAACAACATTTATGTTCGTCCTTTTAGTCTGAAATATATGGTAATATGCTGTACAGCGCAGTTGGCCTTTCTTCTTTGCAGCACTTCTTCATTCATCAACCAGTGACACAGCGTTAAGGTAACTGGGCATTCAGTATCTATGGTCACAAGGGTTGGAAGACCACCACACTCTCACATCAGTTCACTTATTAATCAGCAGAGACATTTTTGTGTTAAAAAGCATTTACTGAATCCTGGTGGACTTATAACCCTGAATGTCAGGTAATGGCTGCATTATGGAGATGCATTTCCTTAGCTGACACTCTGATTTCCTCTTGGTGACAGATTGATTTGATTCTGACTTGAGGGAGAAGTTTAGCATTGATTGGTCTGTTGATGTGGCAGCACAAAGCAACCGACTGATGAACACAAACAGAATGAAATTCAGAATTACTCTTTTATTTCAAATGCTTCATGAGTCGGCAAAAATGAAATGAGTTTGTTTATTTCATGAACCTTGGAATGCTTTCAAAGCTAAGGTGTGCACTATTGATAGTAGAAATATACTTTGCATATGTTAATTTATTTACATCCAATTACCTGAGAACATGCATGTTTGAGCTTTGATGTTCACCCTAGGCTCCACTGTGATATACAATACTGGTAAAGGAACTCTGTTGCTCAAATGCAAAGCATGGCACATTATATTTACGTTTACAAGGGCCGTTCAATGTACATCACACCAAAAAAATCCGGAATTGTAAATCAAGCACATTTTGATTTTTTGGAAATGTGGTATACCTGGTGATAGTTAATGTGTAACTTTAAATATATATAGTTAATTAAGGTCAATCGGGGCATGTTTTGGGGAATAACATCCCTTCAAAATAAATTTAACAAAAAAAAAATTGTCTCAGAGAATTTTATAGTTTAGGAAACACTCAGAATAAGGTGAGAAGATGTCAATGGATTTAAAATGGCAACAACAAGAGAAGACCCATACCTCTTAGATATTCTAATCTGTTCAAATCCCCGGAGCCCTTTCTTTTTATCAAAAGTTTAGAGTGAGGTATGCGGGTCAGAGGGAATTGGCATCCTATGCAATCTCCTTTGCAAATGCCCAATATTAAAACGTATGAGTCAGAAAGTGATTACAAATCTGTAAGTATTTCCAGCATTGGTTGAATGTTGTACTACTTTGATCTTTTGATGCATTCAGTTCCTGATCCTGTAGACAGAGTAGAAGTAACCGGTACCAGTATAGATAGATGCTGCGATTACTGAAAGTTTTAAATGTGGAATCGCCCCAGTTCAATAACTGATATCTGTACTTGCCCGTCCCTAGTTGTGTAGGTTTCTCAGACGAAAAAGAGCATCAGTGTTTTAGCAGAAAATAATATAACATTAACATGCATTAACTTGATTTCTTATAGGTCAAGTATATTTATTTTACATAATATTAGGATCACCAAGAAAAACCCTTGCTGAGGAGCTGGATGCGACTCTTAAGTGCTGCCGAGTGGCTTGCTGGCGCTTTTCAAAAATGTTTACAAATTGGAAAAGATTAAGGACTTTGATATCATTTCTCTAGGAGGACAATCATGACACAAAAACTTTCAACACTTTCCAATTCCTTAAAGACGTGCAGAATAAATATTACATTTCAACTACTTTAGCCAAATTTCTTCCCTGCTTTTTTTATTATCTCCCGTGTTTCCTGTGTTGGAGGCTCCAACTTGGACAAAGGCAATTTTTAGTAACAAATTAACTGTTTTTATAAAGTAATTTCTGATTTTTGTCAGTATACATTTTGAAGGACACTTAGGCATATTGTTTGTGTTTTGTTGCTCAGGACTTAAGATGGGTGCATTGATTTGGTATCAAAAGAGAGAGAAGAGGATGCAGCTGCATTTTTCCCATGCATTGACTTGTGAGATTTGCACAGAAATCAAGCTTACATTTTATCAATTTGATTTTTTTTAGCTTTTGAAGAAACCTGCTCTTTTATTTTGACAAACACATGCTACATTTTATCGCGCTCTTTTTGTCCCCCAGATGAGCGGCAAATTATGCACGTTCCATTTTGATTTGTTTTTGGAATCCTTAAACTAAAAATGGGATCAAAAATTTGATTTCTTTATTTCATTAATTTTATCAAAGCAAAAAACATACCATGATTCATTAATAATGAAGTTAAACTTGAGGTGGTATCCCACAACAGAGTAGTTACGTGGTGCATTTATCTCCACACGATGCGTTGCATCCAACTGAGTCAAAAATATATTAGGCTACTAAAGATATTATGAAAACATACAAGATGTGTTGCATTCATTACAAGGCTCATAAATGGATTTTATTTTATTTTATTTTTTCAGCCTGATTTAGCTCTTACAACATTTTTGGGTTGCTGACCCTTGACCTAGGTCCTACAGGGAGCTGACTTGATTGTCTGCTACCCCTTACAGCCAAAAACAGTGAGAAAGGACATGCCAAAAATTATAAAATACATTGTTTTCTTTGGTCACTTAAAGGCTCCGTAGTTTATATTATATCTTGTGTTTTGTAGCACTCATTTTTGGTTGCGCAACACAATACAGCAATCTATAGTGTTCAAATTTTACTCAGTGTCCCGTTGAAGATAACACAATTTGTTTGAATATTGTTTGCAACAGAAACATGAGTTCAAAATAAAAATGGGGGAGTCAAAAGGAATGATTATTTTGCTTCATCTTTGATCACTGACAATTAGGGAAAATACTTTGAATTAAAATTAATTGGAAAATTATTCAAATGAATGCCAAAGCATCTCAACTTCACTCAAATCTATATCCATCACAGAGATATATAAATATAACATTACAATATATTTCATCAGTTTCAACTAGAGCCCCAGAGAAAAACTTTCCGTGGTTTCAACTTTTCTTGGCCAATCAGACGCAACCTTGATGATGTTCACAAGCAAACAGTGACTGGGGCATCACAAGGTATCAAAAGCTGTGGTGGTGATGCTTTGAGGGGAGATTTGATTTGGAAAAGGAGGAGAGCCCGATGACAGGAGGAGAGACGAGAAGGATGAGAGGAACAGACTGATTTGTGAAAGCCTACAGCAGCCCGCCAGCAAAAATCTATAACGCAGCCACTGCATGCTAGCTGTCACAGTGCAGCAGTCAGTCACTCATCCACCCGTGCTAGCCTGCGCTAAACAAATTCTCACTTAGATTTTCAGAAGCATAAGTAGCACACCCAAACCCAAGAAACGTTTTGTACGATTTTGTAATCAATTTACGCTCAAGTCACATAGATTTGAAAAAGGTTTAGAGCACATACTTCAAAGAAGGTTTTACTTAAACAAACACCATAAATCGTTGTGTGTTTTTGTTTTTACCTGCACATTACTTCTCCTTGAGGAAAGTGTTATTTTAATCAATGATGAATCCATCTACTACATTTTGTATTCATTAATGAATTGGATTTAAAAAAAAAAAAATAATAATTTCCCCCTCTTGATTAAAATACTGAAATTTTGGACGGATGGAAAAATAGTGCACACAAAATATTATGTTACACAACAAAAATATAACAAAATATTCTGTAAAATAAAATTATGAAAAATCCAAGTGTTTGTCAAATAGCTTGACAATAAAGAAAAATACATGAAATGTAGGCTACATACCTGTCAACCTATACGTTTTTGCCGTACAAAGTACGTTTATTTTGGATTTTAAGACGTGTACAACGTACAAGGAAATCCGTACGGAAAAAACAAATTTGTCAATTATGGGTACCATCCGGTATACACCGACTATCACAAAACGCCAAATCACTCAAGTCAAACGGGTTCGCCGTGGTAGCCTCTATCTCTGTATCGCTTTTTCCGTTGCAAACGAAGCAAGCAGTTTGAAGCTACTGTGCGCATGCGTCTGCAGCTTGGGGATTTCCCACCATGCATCACACCATGGTAGTTGTGTAGTGAAAGAAAGCCCGTTTCTTTATAGAGAACTGTCTTTTTCGGCTCAACTCATTAAAGAGAGCCGGCTCTCAAACGGCGCACTTGCTTTGATGCATTATACTACGAATTATAATGTTGTATAAAGAAGTTAAGAAAAAAAGTATAAAAGGAGAAAATGAAAAAAGACAGGTTTGTGATTATTCCTTTAATCAGTATATTACCAACAATAATTTAATGCAGAATATAAATTAATAATTTGAATAACAAAATTCTACTTAATGAGCATGTAATTTTTCCTTCTACAGTGAACGTCCAAGCTATTTAATTTTTAAACTTTTTTTGTATTAAACCTCATTCATGTCGAGCAACTCCGTATCTCCCAACAAAATGTTAATTGACAATATAAATGACATAATGAAACACATGTACAATATAACATGTTAAACTAAATAAATAAACATATATATATATATATATATATATATATATATATATATATATATATATATATATATATATATATATATATATATATATATATATATATATATATATATATATATATATATATATATATAGATAGATAGATAGATAGATAGAGTTAATGATGGGCATTTGCTATTATTTTTTCTTTTTTTTCTTTCAAGTCAATTTAGCCCACTTTAGCAAAAATTATAGGTTACCACTGTTATGACTAACGCATTACCAAGGAACTCAATTATTTTTCTTGGTAACGAGAACTGTTATGCGTTATTAATCTGCCGTTACAACATAGTGCGTTACTCAGCTACTTATTAAGAGCAAATCATGAATTATAGTGTCTTCTTCTTCTTTCATTCCGGTTGTGACATACAAGTATTAATCCACCAGCAACATAAAGAATGTTTATATTTACCTGCAAAGTCCAACTAAATTCAGTCTTGTTGGCATCGTCTTAAGTACTAAGGGGTTGAATTTCTCCTCGTGGTGATATGAAATCAACTTTATATACTTGCATGCAAGCTAAAAATACAAGTACAAGATACAATACTGAAATCAGGGGGTCAGTGTAAATGTGCATATTTGGTTGTGTGTCACAAGTAGCGAATGGTAGGGAGCAATCTAGTACTAGAACCACACACAAATGGGATATTAATGGAAATAACCTCACAGTCTTGTGCGCTTGTTTATGGTGGTAATGGACATGGAGAAGAAACTGTGTCCCTAAACCTGTTGGTCCTTGTTTTTAAAAATACCTGAAGTGCCTACCAGAAAGCAGCAGGTCAACAAGTTGTTGGCCGAGGTGAGAAGATTCCTTATTAATGTTGTGTTTAGACATGCAGGGTCCACACAATAATCTCATGTGAGTGTTTGAAAACAATATTTGTATTATTATTCTAAGAGAAGCTCATCAGAAAACAACTTATTATTTGTTTTCCCCTTTGAAATAGTAACTAACAAGAAAATATGACAATTGAAATAGACTGTGGATAAATATGCATGTTGTAGGTCAGTCCAGCAGTGGCCCTCAAAGTCCCACTGGTCATGCCTCCGGCCAAAGAAAGTCAAAAGTACTGACAGTGACAGCCGGAGCAGTCGTACACTCCTCAGACTTATATCCTTGGTGACCACCACACATTTTTGATGTCCTCCAATTAAAAACAACGCCACTGCACCATTTTTCGTCCACAGGACAAGCCCTGCGGCCTTTGTTTTGTAGACAATGTGTGTGGGTGGTTGCACTAAAAGCAATTGGTTGATTTGTCTTATGTGCACTTTGTACATGTAATGACAACTTCCAAATTCTGAAGGGTGTTGGCTTCATTATGGTTATAAAAAGCCATGAAGCATGTCAAAAAGGGGAAATGTTGGATTCTGACGCAACAAGCAGCCAATTTAGTAAGGACGTGTGTGGGAGCACTCACAGTGATTGCACTTCTTGTTAAACAAACTTTTGGGCAAAAACGAAATAATTTATTGGAAAAGTGAAAATTTAACAAGTGACCAAGATATAAACTATTGAAAGCAAGTATTGAAAACCAGACTTTTATAAATGAAAAAAATATAGAAGAAGAAAATAACAGTCATTTTAAAAATGATGAACACCCAACAATTAAAAGATGCATGGAATTAGTAACATTTTTACCTGTGACCGCCACCTCTTCCTTGTGTCATCATTGTATGAAGAGTAAACATGATGCATATTCAAGTATGTGCATGTTGACAGATTCGAGACAGATGTTAGGGAAAACAAAACGGGGACGTTGGACAGGGATGCAAGAGCACTTGACTTTTGCTTGGCCATTTAAAAACCTTTACATTGTTAATTTTGAATCATTCCATTTGGCATTATGTTTATGTTTGTTGTCCTTTTGGAAGGTGGACCTGTGCCCAGGTCTCTTGCAGACTCCAACACATTTTCTGCCAGAATCGCCTTCTATTTGGCTCCATCCATGTTCCCATCAGTTCTAAGGATCGTCCCAGTCCCACGATGTTTGCCAGTGGGGATAATGTTTTCAAGGTTATGTGCAGTGTTACTCTTAGGTCAAACGTAATGCTTCCCATTCAGCCTATAAAGTTCTGTTTTGGTCTCATCTGACTAGAGCACCTTGTTTCACGTGTTAGTTGTGTCTCCCATGCAGCCTCTTGCAAATGCCAATAAGGGACAAAGTTATGCAGGGTAAAAAAACTAATAGTAATCTCATAGTTCTTTGGTCTTCATTTTGCTGTATTTTCGTCAGTCTCTCACGGACCCCTGAGCTCATCGCAGAATATGTGCATTTAAACTGACATACAGGTGCACACTGTCACTCTTTGTCATTGAGGTTGATATTAGATCATTCAGAATTCACCAATGAACATCTAAAGTCAGTTGGTTAAGCCGAGAGAACAGACGGGCAATGTTTTCAGTTTTTGTTGTTGTAAATATAATGTAAAATCTTGAAATACTTTGGTGCCTCCTCACAATTGTGTTTCACATGTTGTTGATTCTTAAAAAGTAGTTTTTGTTTTTTAGTTTCAAGTTTGAAGCCTGAAATGTGCTAATATGACAAAACGTTTTTGGAGGGCAAATACTTTTGCCAGGCATTGAAAATGCTGTCTTACATCATCAGACTCCATGCAACTAAGATGTAAATATATGTATCAGTGAAATGTAAATTGAATCAATTTTGCTTCTACTCCTCACCAAGGCTAAACATTGATTAAAATAACTGTACAGAAAGCGAACCTTACACAAATCCCCAGAAAACACAACATGACAACAGCATGTCGTTTCCTTGTCTGTCTTTTTAATAATGTATAGTTTACCCATGCCATTGTATTGCTCCGTATTTTATTTGCAATTGTCGTACTTCCGATGCTTCTTCTGCTCTTGTAGTGATGCACTCGTTTACCTTTCTTCCCTATAAGACACGCACCATCACACTCCTATCTCTCTCCCTTGGCTGCTTGAAGCTTTATAGAAAATCCAGCCATGGAATATTGCATTTTTAATCTTGCTGACAGCAGACAAAGCAGTTTTTTTTTCCAATATCCGTTCCCTATTCTCACACACTGTGTGTAAGGCTCTATTTTTTTCTCTCTTGTTTTTTCTCTCTCTACTCCCCCCTTTTTGCTCTAATTTTTTAGGTCACATAATGGGTTGAAGGACCTGAAATTGATTTTGGGAGGAAAAGAGAAAGGTGTTTTGGTAATGCAGCCAAGAGTGCTTGTGCTATTAAAAATTATACATAATTTATATGGAGTATTGCGGTCTACTTTTCGCTGCTTTGCGGATTTTCAACATGTGTTGTGTTCTGCATTCTGATTGGCTAGACAGTCACTCTGCCCTTTTTCTGCCTGTGTCTGCATGTGCGTCAATGACTTTGCCGTCTGAGTTATACAGGTGTGTAAAACAGTGTACGTAAATGTTTTTCAATTTTTCAGTTTCTCTAAAAGCCATCACATTAACGAAAATCTTTGATTGACAAAAGCACCAAATTACAGAGGAAGATGCTTTATATCACCAACATTTTGGACTTCTCGGCCCGTTAAACTTGCTAAGGAATCTCATGTTGTATAATGGAAAACTATATGGTTTTTGTATGAAAAACAGGTCACAATTTTAAAGTTATTTATATAAATATATATATATATATATATATATATATATATATATATATATATATATATAACATTTGTCATTTGCATTGGTGATCCCTTAGCATCTGCTGAACTTTGTCCGACAAGTTTTTGAAAGAATTTAAATGTTTTTTTTTTGTTGTTGTTGCTGAAATTAATTAAAGTAGTGGCAGCACGGAGGCTGAGTGGTCAGCTCTTCTGCACCACAGTTCTTTATTCTACCAGCCTTCCTGTGTGGAGTTAGTATGTTCTCCTGGCGCCTGCGTGGGTTTCCTCCAGGCACTCCGGTTTTGTCCCACTTTATAGAAAACATACATGGCAGGTTCATTGGTGACCTCAAATTGTCCCTCGTTACGAGTGAGCGTATGAATGGTTGTATGTCTCAGTCTGCCCTGTGACTGACTGGCAACCAGTTCAGGGTGGACCCTGCCCAAAAACAGCTGGGATGGGCTCCCGCGATCCTAGTGAGGATAAGAAAAGCAGAAAATGGATGGATGTATAATTACAGTTTTTAAAAATTAGCAGCTAGAGTATATATGCCAAAGGCGCATTAACATCGAAATGCTATAGATTTTATTGAACATCACATCAAACACAATCCATATCATAGATATTAAAAACAAAAACCCAGGTGCTTTTTCAGTCATGTCAAGCAAGACAAGTCATGTTTATTTGTATAGCCCTTAATCACAAAGAGTCTCAAAGGGCTTCACGGATCAACGACTTTTGCAAACTATTATTACAGACTATTATGACACCATCCCCTCATCTAAAACCTACAAGAGGGCAAATGGAATTGAATTAGAAATGGAATTGGTAAACTTTGACTAAAACAAAAATCTTGTGCGTTCGTTGGACCAATGGATTCTCAGTTTGGACTTATTCTCATTTTAAAATAAAGCAAACGTACAATTTTCAATTGTTTTTGTTGTTGTTTAAATTTGAAAAATCGGTAGACCTTTTTAAGGGGAACCTAATGTGCAAAGAGGTAGTGTTGGTACGTATGCTGGTAATATTCATCATTTTATATTATGCCTTTTGAGCAAGTCAGTGCTAAATAGATGTTTTAAATTATTATTTTTAATATTTTAATATTTTGGAATAATTTATTTAGGTGTAGCTGTTTCGGTTTTTCGGCCAAGGATTAAACAGTTTTGGATTTGGCCCCATGTTAACACTCCAGTGCGTCCTTAATAATAATAAGATATTGGTAGGGGTGAATCCATAAAAATAACCACCATATTTATCTGTGTGTAACGCACACTCGTGGATAAAGCGCACTCCTAATTTTTGATAAAAAAAATGTCAGAAAATTTTGTTTCCACTCTTTCTCAGCTTAAATTAAGCGTTGTAGGTCATAACATTGTGTTGAAATTGGTCCCATGGTGAATCTGAACCTGGCTAGCACATTACTTTATTTGAGCAATGATTGACCAGTTAAACAACATTGCTGACCACATTGGCACAACATTGGATACAAAGTGATTCGACCTGTGAAAGTGCTGGATCTTACCCACTAGACCAGGGGTGTCAAACTCATTCGCACAAAGGCCTGAAACCCAAACTCCACCTTTGGTCCCGGGCCGAACAAGATAATCATTAATTGAATACAAGTTTTTTTTTGAATAAACACGAGTTAAAAACGGTGGCACGGCTGCTGGGTGGTTAGCATGAGGTCCCATGGTGCAAAGGTTCAGGGTTCATGTTCAGCTATCGCAGCCTCCCCATGTGGAATTCTAGTTCACACCCACATTCCCAAAACATCCATGTCATGGTCAATTGGCCGGTCTAAATTGTGTGTGAATAAGCGAATGAGTTGTCTGTGTGTGCCCTGCGACTGGCTGGCAGGCAGGTCACGGTGACCCCTGCCTACTGCCCGAAGACAGCTGTGATGGGCTCCACCACCCCGCGATCCTACTGAGAATATGCGGTGCAGATAATGGACAGATGGATGAAGTCAAATCAGACAGAAATATGATTCCAGAGCAAACAATTTTAAATGTTTAATAACTTCACATAATTTGTTTTCCATAAATATATTGTGTCAAAACTATACAAATTCAAGATATGAAGAAAAAGAAATAGAAATAAAATGTGTGATTTTCACCAAAAATGTGTGATTTTAACATGAACATGACAGTTTTGTCTCATAGCGCTATTTTACCTTATATTATTTAATTACTGCCACATTAGCTCCAAAATCAAGACACACTCGTTACATTTTAGGTTTCCATTTCCCTTTCCTGCATGAGTGCACTGCAGGAAAGAGGTCTAAATATAGTCGAAGGTAGATCTCTTGTTGGTGATAAGAATGAGTGGAGAGGTGTTCTAAAAGGATAGTGGTATGTTCGGATGTGTTCTAAAGGATGGGTAGAGCACCTCTATGATGCAGCAGGGGTAAACCAGTGAAAGCTGTCGGGCCCAGCCGTTGAACAAAAGAGTGTGGTATGTCACCCTGACCCGAGTTACATGGCCATTTCTTGTGTCCCGTTTCATCTGGAGGGACAAACGTATGACTAACTTGAGTGCCGAGGTGCTTAAATTATTTGGGTGTTTGGCATTTGGGTTACCCATGGTCCTAAAATTTGTGTGTGTGTTTTTTGCTACTTTTTCCCTTTTTTAATTTTATTTGTTTGTGTATGTGTTTGTCTTGCTGTCGGTCACCCCTTACGTGGAATACGACCAGGGTAGATAGATAGATATTATATTTACAAAAAAAAAAAAACCCTGATAAGTACGTGTTGCAAAAATATTGGCCCCTGTTTACACAGCTCAACAAACCGACTTCAGAAGTTCCGTGATAACGACTAATTATGCATCATTTACACATCTTCCGGAGCACAGTGCAGGCAACAATATAAAAATGGAGAGAGGATAGAACCAGTGCAAACCTTCGAAGACCTGACTGTCGCTCTAAACCATTAGCCCAAATGAGGAGAAAACTAACAACCAAGAGACCCATGGTCACATTGAATGACATGCAGGCATACAGAGCTATTTTTTGCATGGCACTGTATTCCCTAAAACCTTCTGTATAAACTGCACTTATGCTTTGAGTCAATATTTTGGGTGAAAAAATACAAGTTATGTAAATCGAGTAAATTTTGTTATGAGAACAATAATACTGATTGCAATAATACTGAAACAGATAATGCAGAAATTACTATGGGTGTGTTCAATATGTGACTTGTATCCTCTTGGTTTTCTCCCTTCTTTCCACACCCCCTTTTTCACATAAGAGAATGAGGACCTGATATTAATGATGTAAAGAGAATAGAAAGGTGTTTTGATAGTTGGTAGTAGTATTTTTGGCAATTCGCAAAGAGAATCAAGACCCTTCCAACAAGACAATTGGGGCTTGAAGACTAGTTGGGGGGCTTTGTTTACAATGAGCAGCAGATCCTACAATATACTGTGGGGAAATAACTTCGCCTTAACATTTAACCATCTGCTTCTGGGATGTGTGTGCTGCTGCTTTTCCTTTCTATTTGGGGGTGCGGGGTGGGGCCCAACCCTGCACCCTACCGTTCTCCATCTCCTTACCCGTCTTTCTTGGACATCCAAATAGTATTGTAAGTCTGCTTATAGTCAAGAGAAGTGTGTTACAAGCCAAATGGCTTACACCCTCTGAAACCTAAAAACACACATGCACAAACGGACAACAAAACAAAACCCTTTTCATTGAGAACAAATATTCTTTTGGCAGATAATTTGGCTCATGTTCGTATTAGCATCCTATTCCAATATACACAAATTTTCAAAATGTAAAGGAGTTGATATGTTTATTCTACTTGTTTCTGTTTTATTATTAGACTTCTGCAAAGGATATTGCATATAACGCCAGTTTCGGAATTTGACAATTAATGCTCACTGTTCATTCAATGTTTGAACTGTTATGCACTGTTTACGTATATATATATATATATATATATATATATATATATATATATATATATATATATATATATATATATATATATATATATATATATATATATATATATATATATATATATATATATATATATATATATATATATATATATATATATATATATCAACATGTAACATTTGTGAAAAGGAGACCAAAACACTGTTTTTATATTTTATTATGTTTATTTATTTATACTGTTAATACAGGACCGACCGGCATAATGCCATGAGTACATAAACTGTCAGCTTGCTCTGATTCTTTTTAACCTCTATAGGTATTTGTTGGTGTGCTCGGCTCAGCAGGCTCCCTTGAAAAGTGACTGTTTCTGAAACGCATGATTTGCCGTTTTACGTATCTGTATTTGTCCTTGATCAGTGCCGTATGTTTGCAAGACTTGATCTAGGAACAAAAGCATTTTTTCTCACAGACGCTCATGTGCAAACAACGGGAAAAACTAAATGATCCATAAACAATGATTTATGAGATGTGCTGAATGTCATGGGTAAAATATTCAAGAGTCATTCCCTATTCAAGGCAGGCATGGAGGTCCACGGGTATGCCCCAGCGCGGCCGCTTACACACACTCTGGTGCACTCTATCACCCGCGAGATCCAAGCGTGCGTGTTAGTTTGTCAAACAATGGCTGGGGAAACAGAAAGTCGCTATATAGCTAGCCTCATCACTTTTTGCTCACTTATAATCACTTCTGTTCCGTGTGTGAGGAGGTTAGTCCAATGTTTACAAAGGAGGTTAACAGGTGCATGCAAAAGCACATAGAAAAAAAATGCTGCTGATGCTGAAGACCACAAATAAACACATGCACACACAAATGCACGCTCAGTGAATCCAACGATGGAATTAAAGTGAAGGCTGGTAACCATCATTTTAAAATGTATTAAGTATTGAAGACTTGAGTTTTCTCTTTGGGATTTGAGGCCTTCAACGATCCAGACTGTTAAATGCTCATCTGCCAGGTCTGGTTTTCACCGCAGCTGCCCTGCCTGGATATGATGGGCCATGGCGGCGGCCATTCAACGAATGATATATTATTAAGTTTCATAAAAATATAAGCGTAAGTCAGCCAGGCTAATACAAACCCTTTTTATGTCCTCTCAAATGAAGAATGGGAAGTGATGGTAAACATTGCTTATACCTTCAGCAGCAAAACAGTATTCAAAATCAAATTCAAAAGTGTTTGTTGTCATATCCACAGAACCATGATTCTCTGCACAACAAAATTCTTACTTTGCTGTCCACACAGTTCCCAGCGTAATATAACTAAGAAACTATATACATGTATACATTAAAGAATTCTCCGAATACCAAAAGATAAAAATACAAGATTAACTCAAGATGAGTTAGGGTAATATGAAAAAAATAAGATAAAACACAGTTGAAAGCGACTGTAGTGCAAGAATAGTCCAAGTATGGTCCAGTTTAAAGTGTTTGTAGTGTGCTGAACGTGTCTGTGGTGCATTGTTCGATCAGCAGCCGCTTAAGAGTCTGATGGCAGAGGGGTACAAATAATTCTTGGACGGGTTATTCTGCATTTCATACTCCTGTACCTCCGTCCTGAGGGCAGAAGTGTGAAATGTAGAAAAAACAAAACAAATAAATTAGTTAATCTGTTCCCAGCTATGAACGTGATAGGTGTATAGTATAGTAGAGACCCATAAAGAGCAGAGAGGACACCAATGGTCTTGCAAGGATAACAGTAGAGGACCAAACCCTCAGGTAAAATGGAAATTGAAGGTGATCAATCAAGTGGTTAATTTCACACACTGTGACTTAATCTCGTTTCAAAATAAAAAAGGTTATAGAATGAGATGGTTTGTGTCAAGATTTTGTGTTGCATTTTACATTTGAAAATGCGGCAGATTGAAAAAAAATATATTGGTAGGTGTTTTAGGGAGAGAAAAGTGGTAGTGTTGGTGAGTATGTAATTGTGATAGAGGTAAGATCAGGCCTAAAAAATACGGCCTGAACTGACCAGACCTGCGGTTATAAAATCCCGAACGAGCAGGCCTGAAGTAAACCCTAAGGTGCATGTCAGCCTAGTGCGTACTTCTGTGCAGAAGTGTGCCTTTGGCACTAAAGTGCCTTCTGGTCGGTACACGCGGCTCCGAAATGTAGTGCCGAGGTGCAACTTCGGTTAAAACCGACATGAGGGCAAATAATACACAAATATTGTCAACTTGAAATATAGGTTATTCATATGCTATAATAGAATCAACTTGTGTTTTCAGTTTAGATTTGAACATTTCCACTGAGGTTGCAGATCAAATCTCAGTGGTAAGAGCATGCCACAGCACCAGGGCCTTGAACCTGTGGAGCTCTTCTTGGCTCTTGGGATCTCTAGTAGACCAGCATTTGCAGACACCAGCAACTGCAACCGGATAATTAAGGTTGTCACATAAGGGGAAATTAAATCTGAAAGATATGAGGGAGCAAGTCCATGCATGATTTGGTATACTACAAACAGAACCTTGAAATCACATCTTAAGCTAACAGGGAGCCAATGCAGGTTAGCTAAAATCGGGGCAATGTGATCAAACTTTCTCGTCTTAGTTAAAAGCCTCGCTGCAGCATTTTGTACCAACTAAAGGCTCTTGATTTACAATACCTTGCAAGGTGTCATTTGTGTGGTAAAGTGGTCTGCTTCTGTGGCAGCACCACAACTTTACATACACATGCAAAAATCAAAACCTGCCGAGAACAACAAGCTGCAACTAAAATGTAAATATGTTACGGTTCCTGAACAAAAACCTGTAAATCAGTAGCCCCTATGGAAACACGTACCATTTACAGATTTTTGCATTACTGGCCATATTTTCTAAATATTGGTCAATGGAAAGTATTTAAGTTTTCTAAATGAGATTGTTGCACAATATTTGTATTTTCATTACATTGGTGCTTTTTTTGTTTCATTCTTTTGGCTTTTCTTCTGGAATATTTCTTTTTTTTCCTATTAGAGTTTTGCATTTTACTTATTCGATAAACCATTTAAACATTTTAGGGCCTAAAATCACTGTGCTGTGGTTGTTATTATGAACTACCTGGTTCAATTGTTCAATGATGATGACTTCCAATCAAAAGGTCTCAGTATCGGATTGGTGTAATACCATGTACCAAGATTCCCAGTATCATCCAGCCATGAAGACCATGCAACTATGACATCATGTTCCGAAAATGTAAACATATGAGCCTAAAAACTTTCACGACACCCGTAAATACCATGTTTGAATCCGAAAACGGTTAGGGGGAGATGACCATGATTGTATTCAACGAACCAACGACCTTCAATTACCTTTATCAGATAAAGGGATCCATGTGTAGAAAATCCATTACACACTACTTTTACTTGTCCCCCACCCCATCCATCCCTCTAAATCCACTGAATACCATTGAGAGAGAAAACATTATCAATTAATCTCAAAGTGTTTTAATTATTCACGTTTGGCGTCATGGGCTGTGTTGTCCCAACATGTCACGAGTCTGCAGCGCACGTATCGCAAGATAACTGAATTAAAGCGTTGAGCGGTTGACCTTCACAGAGTTTTTCAACTTTAAGTCTGCGATTGAGTCGGCAGCAGAAGAGCATGCATTGTTTCATCGAGCGCTCGCAAATGATGTATTTCACTGAAACAGTATGACAAATGCATTCTCAAGTCACAAGGCTGATTAATATCTTAATGCTACAGTCTCACAATGTTGAGATTTTAATTGGTCGAAATAGGGTTGTTGCTGCATATTTCGTGTAGTATGCACACAGTTTGTATGCTGCCTTAATTACCGAATGAGTAGTTGGGGTTTGATGCATTTTCTTTGCAGAAAGAAGATATTTTTTACAGGGTCTTCTAAAACACGAATGTAGTGTGATTAAAGGCAACTTAAATTAGGACCCTTTTTAACGTCATTGTATCACACAGCAAATACAATAAATGCTAAACCTAGTGGCAGCAAATATTGCTTATTTTAAAGGTGGGTTGCGTCGTTGAAGTATCTTTAATATGTTAAAGGTAGAACAGCTTATTTCAGGAGGTAGAGCGCTCGTCTTGAGATCAAGAGGTCGCAGGTTCGTATCCCGGCTCCTCCGTGTTATATGTCGAGGTGCCCTTGGGCAAGACACTGAATCCCTAATGCCCCCAATAAGCAGGTAGGTGCATGGCTGACTCACCATTGGTGTGTGAGTGTGTTTGTGAATGGGTAAGTGTGAAGCACATTGTAAAGCGCTTTGGGAGGTCTTCATTGACTTGTAAAGCGCTATATAAATGCAGAACATTTTGTCAAGCACCAGAAACTAACCCAATTGCGTTCGTTTCTTTGTTTTATTGAGAAGGAGACGAAGGCTGGCACCCAAAATTCACGATCGTTGGTTGCGGGGAGCAGGTCGCTCGAGACGCGGAAGTGGCACGTCTGTGGTGAGCGATAGCGGTGTCGAAGACGGGAAAACAGGTCGGGTTGTCGGGGGGCAGGAGCAGAGACGTGGTCAAACAGAAACAGGCCGAAGCCGGGAAACGCACGAGAGCAAAAAACAGGGAGTCAGGGTCGGAAGGCTTGCCTTAGCGGGAGCTGAAGGTTCGCAACGATCGGACGCCGGTAACAGGGAGCCGGGGGGTTTAAAAGTGGCAAGGAGCCAATCAGCGACCAGGGCTGTTGGCGCTACCGGGGCAGCCGCAGGTGCCCCGAATCAGAAATCATGACACATTTACCGTTTGCCTTTAATTATGTGTTAACAATAATTTCCTAATGAGTTCAGTGATTTTTTTTTCCACTGTACCTATCTGCTTTATCAAGTTTTTCTAACACTGTTTCGGGATTTGCAAAACATTAAGAAGCAGGAAAGGGTGAGAGAGATCTGGGACAAGATGTTATGTTCGTTCCTAGTTTTTTGTTAGTGTAACCTGAAAATGGTGAAAGTAAGAAAAGGCCTGTTTCAAATACAGTCCAAAAGCTAACCTAAATCTCCAAATAGGCAAAAAAATATTACTTGAAGAATGAGCTGACTGATGCTGCGATCATAACTTCAAATGTTTAAATGTTCAGTGGCGGTTGTGGGGGCTTTAGGTGTGAAATGGCAACCACACTTTTTTCAGTCTGCCACAGGGCAACTGCGGCCACATATTTGTGTAATTGTGAGAGTGAATTACTAATGCATCTTCTGTAAAGTGTTTGTTGAGTTTCTGGTAATTGTATAGTTCAGTAGACACTCAAAATATGACCGAATGAATTCCGAACTTGTAAGGAGAACAGGGGAGGACTTTACAAACATTTTAAAGATGATAAATTTCCAAACTGTTCTAAAGATCCTGCCCCGAGCCTTTTCTTTTTTTTATCCCCTGTTACAAAACCCAGATCTGCCCGATAGGGTGTGTGCAGCAACATTATGGCAAATAGTGACAATAATGTCTAGATTTTATTCAGACACACACACACACACACACACACACACACACACACACACACACACACATACATACATAAATAATACATACATGCATAACACGTCCGACACACATACATAAAAACATACATACGTACATACATACATACTGTACGTACATATGTACATACATACATACATACATACGTACATACAAATACATACATACAGTATGTACGTACATACATACAGTAGATAGTGTATGCACATACGTTCATATGTACGTTCATACATGCATACATACATACATACATACATACATACATACATACATACATACATACATACATACATACATACATACATACATACATACTTACATACACAGCCTACTCAAAATTTAAGAATATAAACAGAGCCTTTTTTCCTTTCGTGATTGTTCCCCCACCAATTGTCCCCTAGTTAGGATCCCTGCAAGTTCCAGCTCATCTCTGAAGAGTGTGAGGATGCCTAACACCAACAACTGCAACCAGATAATTTAGGTTGTCACGGTTGCCATGGCGCCCAATTGGTCCCGCCCGTGTGGCGCCAGCTGTGGCTCGTTAACTGATTGGCTTTCTGTCTACTTTAAGCTCAGCGCTTCCCTGGTCAGCCCGTCAACGAACTTCTGCCCCGCAAGACGTGGGTTTCGACTCAGTCCTGTTCCTGTTGGTATTTCCCTGCCATTTCCCTTTATTTTGTCCTGTTTAATTTCGGTTTCCAGTTTTGTTTCCGTCTAGTTAGGTCCTGTTTATTACTTTCTCCAGTTTCCATTCCCGTCTAGTTTTTCCTGTTTTTTTTTGATATTCTGATTCATTATCTACCCTGTTGCTCCCATCCTGTCCTGTATCGACCCCATCTGTCCGATATCAACTCGGGCAATTGGAATCACTCTCGTCGGTCTCCTGTCTTTCCACGCCAGACCGCTGCCTAAAGTGCATGACTCCCCATTTCCCGTAAAATAAAAGGCTTGTGTGAGAACGTCACAGGTTTGGGTCCTGATCCTGTTCTGGTTCTTGACAAAGGTGCTGTACCTTGGTCAAAACAGGAGGCTTTTCCTGCTACTGGTAACCATGGAAACCAGTTCAACCTGTTTTATATGGAGGAGCAAACTCTTACCCTAAAATAAAACGACCTGGAGAGGGATGGGCTCCCAAGACACATCACAGGAAGTGGTGCTCCTACAACCCAGCGGTTTAACACATCTGTGAACCGGATTTTGGAATAAGTTACCATTAATATTAACATATTTCAAAATTAGATTTGTATGAGCAGAATTATGCCACCGGGGTAAGAATGTTTTTTTCTCCAGTAGGCCCTACTGAGTAAGGCAAACCGTTTTCCCTTGGTTATCACAGGTAGTGGGGAACAGACACGGATAAATGAGTGAAGTAGCGAGGTACTTTTCTAAAATCCCAAAGAGTCAGACTTGATGTCTGACTGAGGGTATATGACTGGAACAAAATAACAACTGTATAGCTACAAGTAAAAACACAGAATTGCAGTTAATTGAATGGTCTTTACTGTCATACGAAATGCACAATCCGTTCCAGAGCAGATGCTTTCCACATAAGTTTTTACAGCATTGACAGACTCAACCACAATGGGTAATGGATTTGGTATTGGTGGGATACAGGCTCAGCAGGGGTAGCTTGTAAGCGTTGTTGCATAGCCTTGCCATAGCAGTAAGCTACCACTATTGCCTTCAATCCCGCCCGCCGCTGCCTCAGTCGCATCCCGAGCCTGTTAATTATCACCATTTCTTTGCGCTCTTCTGAATTTCCGAGTCAATGATGAATTTCTAGTGGTCGCCATGCTTTACAGTTTGTTTTAGTGGCCACGTTGAGTTGTGCGCCTGTCCTAGTGTTTGACTGCCAGCATACAGCATACAACCAGCGATCACAGAAGTGCAAAATACAGAGGGATTACTGCATATGGTGATATACGGGTTATAAATATTGCTTGGATGGACTTTGATAGGAAATGAGAGATAGTCCTGCAAGCCCAGTCAGTCAGTTTGTCTGCAGCCGGTGTCCAAAACTTTGTTGAAAGAGGCCAAATCTGTCTGCCGCTAGCCGCAGATGTTTTCAACTGGGCAAAGAGTGCAAATGGGACACTGCAAGTGACACACACAAACACAGGTATACACACTTTCTCTCATGCCTTCCACACATTGCAAGAACAATACTGAATCAGGCCCCTCCACATTACACTTTAATTGGCAGGAGGCAAGGATAGGCTATCACTTATCTTGTCACTGACCAATTGTTATTGTTAACAATAGCGCTGTGTATGTCTCCATGTGTGTGCCTGAAGAGCTATTTGTGGCTTTGCTATCTGCATGTGTAGGTGTGTCAGTGGGAAATTCGATGCAGCAGATGGAATCTCAGCCTGATTGGGTGTGTTTTTGTGCGGCCGTGCACACACATGTTTGTGTGCGTTGTAGGTGGAGGCTGGAGCACACCCGGGGCTCGCTTGCCACTCTTATGCTTGACATTCCTTACTTTCTCTCTGTGTCAAGTTGTCTTCTGCTTGTAGCACACTCTCTTCCATTGCCTGATTAGAATGGATGTCCGGGTGTGACCCATCGACCTTCATGTTTGCTTGGACAAACACGTGTATTCCCAATGAACACATTTCTGTTAATGCAAAATGTTTAATACATATACCTTATTTTACATAAGTCACACTTTTTTCATATACTCCACAAATGAATTCTTACCCATCATCAGAAAAAAAAATCTTATTTGAAACAGATTTTATTTTCATTCAAACACAGAACATGTAATGTTCCAATTATGCTAATGTGTTTCAAAATGCTCGCTGACTGGGGAGCTTGAGTCAAGTCAAGTCAAGTCACATTTATTTATATAGCCCTTAATTACAAAAATGTCTCAAAGGACTGCACAGGATTACACCAATACCTGATCTTAAGCCAACATGCTGGCAAGGAAAACAAGGGGCTTTACAAGTGGTAATCCCCTTACAGGATGACCTGGGTGGAATAGATTTAGCATTGAGTTACAGTACACAAACAATAGTAAACATCAATAAAAGAAAACACTAGGTAACATGTTGAAATTTGAGAAATTCAGTTTCAAAGTTGACCCATCTGGCTTGTTTCCTGTTGCGCTGTGACACCATTGAAGGAAAACAACACTTTCAAAATGGTGAATTTTATTAACACAACGTGTGAGGCGATCTCTGAAACGGACAGAAATTGTCGTGAACTGTGACTGCATACCGCTCATTGGTGCATGGAGGTAGGCTATATTGGCTTTTTGTTTTTGTGTTCTTTGCCGCGTGTAAGAGATTTTATCCGGCTAACTCCTCCTTAGTCTTGGGGCTGCCGAGGGCTTTACCGTTGTGTTTGCTCCAAGTAGGTGCCTGTTGGCTGCTCACTGTGAGTTGTTTGGCCGCCTTGCCTGGCATTAGTGGCGATTTTGCAGTGTCCCTTGGTTCATTCCCAGCCTGGCTTTCAGTTTTGTGCTGTAGCCATTGCTGCTTTTCCGGTTAGCTTGGCTGCTCACTGCATACTTTTTGGTCACTCTGCCCCACGTTTTTCTGTCGAGGCTATGGCCGCCTTTTGTTGATTGTCCTGGTTATCACCCGGTGGGTGGCTCTCTGTGTGTGTTGTTTTGCCAGTTAGCCACTTTTTGGCTGCTCGTCCTTTGTTTTACCACTTCGGTATCTGCCTGCCACACAATCCCTAGGCATTCTCCGAAAAAAAAAACAGGCAAAACGTTGTTTTAAACACTCGTAACCCGTTTGACTAATTAATATGTAAAACAATTTGACCCTTGGCTTGCTAGGGTTCATCCAAGGACGTCAGAGCTCAGGATGACAAAGATGAGACATGCTGTCTTTAAAATGCGTGATCTTAGAAAGTAATTGTTCTATAGTGATGAAATAGAGATAGCTTTTATACAAAGAAAGATGTATTATTTCCTCACATTTCGCATGTTTCAGAAATTCTGAATATCTTTAAGTACCGAAAAAATGGACGATAAGGCGATCGTTATTTCCAAGAGAGTAACCAGCCCGTTTTTGGGGGTGCTCAAGGAAAAATTGAACCCAAGCACCCCCAAAAATTACATTATTATTAAAACTCTCTTTTCTTTAGTAAAGGACGAGATAAGCTTAAACATTTTGAAATACAAAAGATACAAATTTAAAAAGCAAAACAAAAGTGTAAATAAGTCCGCATCAGAAATACTAAGGTTATACTGCAGTGGTTATGTTGAACAACTCTTTAATTACCCAAAACCATTACTTTTTTATCATCAACAGATATTTGTCCTCATTTAGGCTGCATTAAATTAAACGAGTATAAAATGGGCATGGCATAATAAACGTGTTTTTGCAAACTACAAAGTGTAATCTGATGTTCACAAATGGGAAGTGACACTCCTGAACAGTGTTGAATAATTCTAAATCACTTCCAGTGAATTTTGCTCAGCACCCCCAAAGCTCTGAACCTAGAACCGACCCTGGATCAAAGATCATATTAGTCGTGTTTTGTATAAAGCCCAAGTATCCCCTCTAATAATAACTAAACAGTATACTCTATACCAGGGGTCACCAACCTTTTTGAAGATGAGTGCTATTTTTTACGTTATTAAGTAACATCAAGGGCTACCAGTTTGATATGTGATTCCAAAATAGCATCACATTGTGTTCTTAATATGTTGCTATTATGTTATTACCAGGTAGTAATTATTATAAGTAAGGTTAACACAGACCTTTGTATAAAGGCACTGACTGATTTACATATACAAAAAATGAGTTTATTTCAAAAATAATTTTGGAAGAAATAAACACGTATTTAAACGTACATATCATGTCTATAATAATATAATAAAAATAAGATAATACTTGTTGTGATTTAACTATGTTGTCGCTATATTATAATTTTGTTATTACCATGTTGTGTTCATTAGCAATAAGGTTGACATAGTTTCATGCTAGTTGGAAATAAAATATTTCAGGAAATAACAACGACCTATCACTGGTGAACTATTTTCAGAACCACTCCACTGGCTACTCATGTGTTCTTAGGGGGCTACCTGTTGCCCCCTGCTCTATATTAGAGTAGAAACGTAGCTGCTACTGCACGAACTACCAAGGTGGGGAAATTTACATCAGTGTTGAGAAACATTTATAGGTGGTTACTCCCATCTTCCTCTACCTCTGCGACATGGACTCTCACAGCAAAACTGCAAAATAAAAAACAGTCCATGGAGATACGATGCAACAGGAAACTTCTAGGTATCCGCTACTTAGCCCATGTGACAAATGAAACGGTGCAAAGCACCTTCAGAAGGTATACATAAGACCCTACGAAGAACTGTCATCACCTGTGCGCAGACGAAAATGTCAGTAGTATGGTCACTTCTCAAGATCATCAGGACTGACCAAGAAAATTCTCTAGGGCACAGTTCAAGGGGGCAGGAGGAGAGGAAGACCAAAAAAGAACTGGGCTGACAACAATAAGGAATGCCAACCTCGCCCCGACCCAAGAACAGGCCACAGATCGTCAACGGTGGAGACGGCTGTTAAGAGTTGCGTCCTCATTGGTGCCCTGACAACCCATGTCGTTAAGGGATCCGTGAACCGGAATAATGATGATTACTAAAATAATTGCCAATCAAACATTATTTCAATGTGACAAACTGCTGTCTACAACGTGGCCATGTTTCACAAATGTCCACAGTGGATTTACGGTAAATAGATACATTTTACAAATCTGTCACACTCGTGATGACAGCATTATGCTATGTAATGTATTCACAGTAATTTAAATACTTCAATATTGTTTGAAAAGTGCAACTGTACACTTTAACTTCACATATTTGTGACTCGGTCATAGCTTTTACACTGTTTTGTAAGATTTGGCTTTCTACTTCTATTCCATCGATTGTTAATTAAACAATTTATGGCTTAGAGTGTTTGTTTTATGCCAATTTTGCAATGGGTCCAAGCTGCAAAAAGCCAGCAAAAGCTAAAACGAAAATGGTACTGGCACTTCATTTAAGTGCTTTTCAACAAAATTCACACTTCCACTTGTTTACTCATTTACTACCAGATGGCATAGCATCATTAGAAAATCTGCATCTTGCTCAAGGATACTTCAACATGGTCTCAATGCCAGGGTTGATAACCAGACCTTTGATATTTGAAAGAAAAAACGTTTGGCGTACTCCACATGGTCCCACAATATGCACACTCTCCTTCAGTGTAAGCTTTTATATCAAAAGCTTTGATAACATAGTACTACTTTCCTCACCTAAATATACATATTGTAATAATTAAATACTAAAAGGAAATATTTCTCCCCTCATTCATTTATTAATTTTCTAGTCTGGTCATATGAGCTCCTCTGACATAGTTGGGAAGTGGATTTGTCCTCAGTTTATATTCAACTAATCAACAGATCTGTCAAATTTCCTTAGGGGAGGGGGCGTAAGGTGACCATATTTGGCCATGCTCACTCTCAGCATTAGTTTTTCTTTTTGTGTCATGTTTTGATTAATGTATCCAACAATACCTTCAATAAACAATTTATTTATATATAATCATGCCACAAATTTCAAAATGATATAAGGGTGACCCTTTTGAAGAAAGTTCTTTTGTGGTCCCTTGAAAGACATGGCAGTGCTATCACAGCAGAGTGTGCACCAATGTCACCAATTTACAGCACGTGGTATTCCCAGGTGGTCTCCTATCCAAGTACTAACCATGCTTAGCTTCCTTTGAGCAAGCGTTCTCAGGGCGGTATGGCTGTAAACGGGTTAATGATAGATAGATAGATAGATAGATAGATAGATAGATAGATAGATAGATAGATAGATAGATAGATAGATAGATAGATAGATGCACTTTTACACCTGAACCAACTCACCACGCTATACAAACTCAAGTGGCTGCTATCAAAATACTAATAGAAAATGAATATGAAACACAAGTTTTAGCAGTGCATGAGATACATAAGATTAGACTACATCATATTAAACTTCTAGGCTGGGCCAATTAAAATTATTAGTATAACCTTTATTGCCCCTGGCGGCAAGATGGAGCATTCACTTTACCTTTTCTCAAAAACAACATTTGATAAAAAATGACCTAGTGATTCACTTATTTTTTATAAATTCTCAGAAAATGTATGGTGGGCCGGATCATATCATCCACATTCCAGGTCCGACATGCAGGTCATACGTTTGTCCATCATAGTAAAAAACAGTACAGCAAAAATGCTACATTTGCAACATTTCTGTTTTTAGTCTTGTTTTAACTTGGCTTTATGCAAAGTCAAGTCAGCAGCCATAACTGCCTCCAAGGGCCAACTCCAAAACGAGCTCGAAACTCATTTAAAAAAAATCTTGAATTGAAACTGAGTTAAGGGATTAAAACTGCACCAACATACTCATGCTTACTGGATATAGTTTACACATAGACAAAAGACTTGGGCAAAATTGATTATGTCAGCAAACCGTGGCAAGGCAGACAGGAGGCATATGGCAAAAGGCCAGTAGCAGGCTGTGAAGCACCATCTGACTGTAACGCATGCACATGCTCAGAGGACCGTTAACACACATCTGCCTCTACTTAAATGGAAAGATGCAGTAATAGATGACAATACAGAAACCTTGCGGGGAGGTTTTATTGGTTTAGCTTTACATAAAACTGAAGCAAACAATGAATAAGATGAGGTACTCCTACATGTAATAGGACTCATTGCATCTGAATGAATGTTTCTACGATGGAACATTTGTTATGTTTCAACTCTAAAACACCCTTTGAATTGGTCCAGTTATGTTCCAGAACCTTTTTTGACAGTGCAGCTGCAAGTAAAAAGAAAGGGTCATTGTCATTTGTACACTTTCTTGTACTTCCAATTACAAATCTGATTAAAAGATAAATACTGTTTTAGTCAATAATTAAATGGCAAACATCATAGCAGAAGATACAATTTCTCAGATATTGGATGATCTGTCGTTGAGACCTTTGATTAATAAATACAATTTCCTTAGACACGCGTCGCCTCACACATGCTCTATTGATAATTACCTTATTCAAAATAGAGCGATTTGGGTGTTACTACTTTTCCCTTACAAGTATAAAAAAGGTCTAAAGGTATTAAAACAAATTCAAAAGCGCTGGAAATTTATGAACAAGGACTGAAAAGTATTAAACAGTACAAAATACTGTGAAAAATAACTAAGAATGTGTAAAACGTTAACACAAGTACCTTAAAACTAAAATAATAAATAAGTAATAAACAAATTGAAAACCACTAAAAGGTATGACAAATAACTGAAATGCATGACTACGTCTCAAAAAGTATAAAAATAAAGAACAAGTACCGAAAAGTATGAAAAAACGAAATGTAGCATTACATTTTTACTTAAAATTGTAAAAGGTTTCAGAAAGCACAAACAAAATTGAAATATTGAAAGTTAAATCGTACTGAAAAGTTTGAATGCATATCTAATACATTACTAAGTACTGAAACGTATGAAAATATACAGTGGACTCGAAAGTATGAAAAAGTACTGAAAAGGACAAAAGGCTGTCACGGTCGCCATGACGACCAGTATGCCACGCCCCGAACTCAAGCTGAAGCAGATCAGCTGATTGCTGTTCTGCTTTTTAAGGCTGGATTTTGGGTTTGGCGGGGGCTGGTTCATTACTCATTATTCACAATCCCGTTCTGTGATGCCTTGTCATGTTTTAGTCTGTTATGCCATGTCCTGTTGAGTTCGTGCCGGAGGAACTCTGTATTGTTCTGTTTTGCCCCGGAGTATTGGGCGACTTTTATTTTATTAAATAAAACCTATGGATCGTCAACGCATTTGAGTTCTCCCTTCATGCCTCCTGCCTCCGTTCTGGTCCGGTCACCTTCCACGCCACCACGCCACTCCGTGACAGAATGAACCAGCCAACAAATAGAACTCAGCGAACGATCCCAGCGCGACTTGGGAGAGCTGGAGAGCGCAGTTCGGCAGGCGCCTACTGAGTTGGCCTTCCCTGCCCGTTCGAACCACGGCCCCGCCCGTCGTGGCCCTTGCTGTGCCTCGAATGGGGTCCCGGGAAGAATTGACGCCTGCCTGCCCGACTCCCGTGCCGATTGCCTGCTATTCCGTCTCCCCTGCGTGCCAGCCCGACTCCGACTCTGCTGCCCGTCGGGCCGACTCCGACTCCGCTGCCCGTCGGGCCGACTCCGACTCCGCTGCCTGCCAGCCCGACTCCGCTCCTCCTGTTTTGCCGGTTCTGATTTTGACTCTCTCATGTCTTGTCTGTTCTGATTTTGACTCTCTCATGTCTTGTCTGTTCTGATTTTGACTCTCTCATGTCTTGTCTGTTTTGATTTTGACCCTCTCATGTCTTGCCTGTTCTGATTCCGCCTGTCCTGTCTGAATCGCCTCTTCTGAATCTGACCCCCCTGAGTGCGACTCTTCTGAATCTGACCCCCCTGAGTGCGACTCTTCTGAATCTGACCCCCCTGAGTGTGACTCTTCTGAATCCGACCCCCCTGAGTGCGACTCTTCTGCATCGGCCTGACCTGAGTGCGACTCTTCTGCATCGGCCTGACCTGAGTGCGACTCTTCTGCATCGGCCTGACCTGAGTGCGACTCTTCTGCATCGGCCTGTCCTGAGTGCGACTCTTCTGTAGAGGCCTGTCCTGAGTGCGACTCTTCTGTAGAGGCCTGTCCTGAGTGCGACTCTTCTGTAGAGGCCTGTCCTGTTCTCGTCGGTTCTGTTTATCTGTCCTGTTCTCGTCGGTTCTGTTTATCTGTCCTGTTCTCGTCGGTTCTGTTTATCTGTCCTGTTCTCGTCGGTTCTGTTTATCTGTCCTGTTCTCGTCGGTTCTGCCTGTCTGTCATCCCCTGTCCAGTTGGCCACCAGACCCCCCCTGCCGAGCGCCGATTCCGATCCGCCCGACGCAGATGGCGCCTGCCTCTCCCCGTTCCTGCGTGTTCGGAGGAGGGAGCAGGGTTGCCCCAATCGCGATCGTCAACATTCCGGGGCGCGAGGTAGTAATTTTTTCTTTTTTGGGACCTCGGGAGCTGTCCCTTAAGAGGGGGGCTCTGTCACGGTCGCCATGACGACCAGTATGCCACGCCCCGAACTCAAGCTGAAGCAGATCAGCTGATTGCTGTTCTGCTTTTTAAGGCTGGATTTTGGGTTTGGCGGGGGCTGGTTCATTACTCATTATTCACAATCCCGTTCTGTGATGCCTTGTCATGTTTTAGTCTGTTATGCCATGTCCTGTTGAGTTCGTGCCGGAGGAACTCTGTATTGTTCTGTTTTGCCCCGGAGTATTGGGCGACTTTTATTTTATTAAATAAAACCTATGGATCGTCAACGCATTTGAGTTCTCCCTTCATGCCTCCTGCCTCCGTTCTGGTCCGGTCACCTTCCACGCCACCACGCCACTCCGTGACAAAGGCAATGTAAAGTACTGACACAAATGTGGATTGAAGCAAGTGACCAATTTTGTGACACCTATTTGATACTGTATATACAAAAAAAAAAAAAAAATGAAACACTCAGTCTCATTTTTCTTGAGCTGCACTAAGCATTGTCTCGCGGGTGGGATTGACCCAGCCCACAGGCCTTATGTTTGACATCACTGATGGAGCGTATTTGACCAGCAAACAACTAGGGCCAGGTGAGTCTAAATTTGCCTTAGTATACTGTAAATGAGTGTGACTGATGCAAAGCCAAAATTATACTGCATCTTTGAACAAAATCTCTTTCACTTGGCTGCCTTTCAGAGTTACCATATGTTTTGCATTCAAGTCACCATTTCTTTTTTATAGTTTGGCCGGGTGTGCGGCCTATACTTTTGTGAGACTTATGTTTAAAACTATTAGCTCAAGTGGTCACTTGTCTTGATTTCCCTCCTGTCACGGCCCTCCCTCGTCACTATCTAAACACTCTGTCACTTTGGCTCTGTGCTAGTTATTTATCTTCCATGTAACGTCCAAAACACTCTAGTCTCAGTCTCTTGTTATTCAAGTCGACCAACCCTTGCTTGCCCTTCCGGATCATGAGTACAGCCTGACAAATTCTTGGACTTTCGTCCTTGCTGTTTTGACTTACAACTAGACCCACTTCAGGACCTTGATTGTTGCCTCAGTACCTGGATTTTTGTGCACCAAACTCTGCCCGTATAAAAGACCACCGTTCGATGTAATGGTCAGTGGTTCTGTGCCTTTCTTTTGCACCAGCCTGAGTGGGTTTTTGACACATGCCCGATGCATTTCTTTGTAGAGAGTTGTTCTGAGCAGTCCCCTACTAAATCTGCAACACCTTTATGTTCCATACGAAATTGACACAGTGATGGGGAGGGAAAAAAGTCAGGAGTTTCCTTCAAAAAATTAATAAGTGGCAGATGAACGTACTCCAGGTGGCATAACTATACAGACGCTGCCCTACTTACGAACGAGATACATTCCGGACAAACGTTCGTAAGTTATATTTGTTCGTAAGTTGCTTCAGTGCTATATTTTGGATGAAATGTATGTTTAAGGTTTATATAAGTTTGTTTTAGGCTTGTATAAGTAACCTGTATTGTTTTATATTACAAAAATAAATATTTAATACAATAATATGCTCTAGTCTATAAAGATAAATCAAGTTAAGTTTAACGTTTGGAAGATGATCTTCAAGAGTTAGGCGACTTCCTCCTCCATGGTAGGAAGTGGCCTGAAAAAAGTGATCTAACCATTTTTTCAACCACATCAAGTTTTCTTAGTCTACTTTCATTTCAAAAGAAACAGCTTACCACTTTACACTTACCATATCGAATGTATGCACGAAATATTGAACCAAAATGCTGCGTCAGGTCTCAAAGCGCCACACCCAAGTTGCGGCGGAAACAAGCACTACAGTCCTGCCCTGTACTCGGAAAAAGGTTCACAATAGAAAATATTTTTCGACATCCCCAAAAAATGTTCGTATCTTCTGTTTTCCGTAACTCGAATGTTCGTAAGTAGGAGAGCGTCTGTACAAATTTAATTTGTTAAGCAGCCTCTTAACTTATATCAGAGTCAAACCAAAACATTAACCCAGACAGCATATTGCCTGTGGAGTCTTGATGGTCCACTAATTGCCAAGATGATGCCACGAGGAAGTAGAGGAAGTAAAAGTCGTAACAAGGTTTCTGTAGGTGAACCTGCAGAAGGATCATTAACGTACGAGCGGCAGCAGATCCGCCTCGGTACACCCCCGACGAGCCAGACGTCGAGGGCGGCGGGTCGTCGCAGGCGGAGGAAGAGGGTAGACCGGGACGGGACGGGACGGGGGGCGCGGCGCGGGTCACTCCCGGGCCGCGCGTCGGAGCGAGTTCGGCGGGCGCCACGCGGCGCGGCGCGACGCGAGAAAAGGCGGCGGGCGTTGTCGCGCTACCTCCGTGCGAGCGGGGTAGCGCGCTCGTCCGACGACCCCAGTAACGCGGCGCGGCGCGACGACAGGCGACCGCCAGCGACGGGCGAAAGGCGGCGGCCGTGCGCGGGACCCCCGTAACCGGGGAATCCCCCTATGCCGACGACCCTAGCTCGGCGCAGTTCTCGCGCTTCCGGCGCGCGCTTCCGGGGCGGCACTCGCCTCAACGACCTCCCGTCCTTTAAAGGTAACGGTTCGGGCCGGCGCCCCGGCGTCCGTCCGCCCGTCGGTGTCGCGTGTCCGTGCGGCGCGGGGCTGCTCTCGGCGAAGGTCGCCGAGCAAGCGGAACCCCGCACGGATCACTCGGCTCGTGCGTCGATGAAGAACGCAGCTAGCTGCGAGAACTAATGTGATTTGCAGGACACATTGGTCATCGAGGAGAAGAACACCCATGTGCGGATGCTGTTCCTGGACTTCAGTTCAGCATTCAACACCATCATCCCACAACATCTGGTAGACAAAATGAGACTCCTGGGTTTCAACACCCCCCTGCGGAACTGGCTGCTGGACTTCCTCTGTGACAGACCCCAATCAGTGCGGATAGGTCAGAACAGTTCAGATGTCATCTACCTCAGCACGGGCTCCCCCCAAGGCTCCGTCCTAAGCCCCTTGCTGTTCACCTTGATGACACACGACTGCGTCCCTAGGTCCGCCACAAACCACATTGTGAAGTATGCTGACGACACAACAGTGGTGGGCCTCATCAGGGATGACAACGACCTGGCCTACAGAGAGTAGGTGGAGCAGTTGGTGGGCTGGTGCAGGGACAACAGCCTGGTCCTGAATGTCGACAAAACTAAAGAGATCATTGTCGACTTTAGGAAAAACCAGCCCAACCATGCCCCACTTTGCATCAACAACAAGGCTGTGGAGGTTGTCAGCAGTATCAAGTTCCTAGGGGTGCACATTACAAACAAACTCACCTGGTCCGTGAACACTGCATCACTGGTTAAGAGGGCACAGCAGCGCCTGTACTTCCTGCGGAGGATGAGGAGAGCCCACCTGCCCCCACCCTCCCTCATTACATTCTACAGGGGCACCATAGAGAGTATCCTGACCAGCTGTATCTCTGTGTGGTGTGGAGGCTGCAGCGCTACCGACTGGGGTAGTGTGAGGAGGGTAACGAGGACAGCAGAGAAAATAATCGGGACTACACTTCCCTCCATTCAGGACATTGGCCAGAAGCACTGCCTATCCCATGCTAAAAACATTACCGGGGACCCCTCTCACCCCCATCATGGACTGTTCACTCTGCTAGCCTCTGGGAAGAGGTACTGCAGTGTGCGGTGCAGGACCACCAGGCTCCGCAATAGTCTAGTCCCCCTGGCCATTAGACTGTTAAATGGTCAATCTAACATATAGTTAACTTAAATCTAAACGGCTGCTAATCTGACTTTTTGCACTACTGGCAGTTTTTTTATAGCTTGCCACTCTTTGCACATTGCTCTCTGCACTATTGTAATTACAGCGTTATTGTTACAGTGTTAATGTTACTGTGTACCTGACTTGTTAACCTGACTGCCCATTTTGCACATCTGGTTAGCTACTCTTCTTGCACTATCGGCACTATGGTAAAATACTATACGTAGCCAAAATACAATACAACATTATTTATATCTGTACATTCAAGGAAACTGTGGGGGTCAGATGCATCGACATTTCGTTCTGTATACACGTGTACTAGAATGATAATAAAGTAGATCTGAATCTGAATCTGAATCTGAGTTGAACTGTATTTCAATGATTTCGACCCTGTGCTTAAATGTGTAAGACAATATTTTGGGCAAAGAGTGAATTATTTCTGCTTCCTTTGTAAATATTTAACACCACTTAAATTTAAAGTTCTCAAATAGGCCTTAGCACGGAATTGTCTGGGGACCTTGGGAATGGTGGGAATACAAAACAGGAAGTGATGTGGCCGGAAAGAACGGTGAATTAGCATCTTAACTTCAAATCCAATTAATTTAGCACTCTCTATGCTGTCCTGGGAAATCATTTTGAGTGAATAAAGACACCATACGAATGTCTCCATGTGCTGTTTTGTAAATAATGTGCGATATACTCAATATGAATGAGTGAATAAGAGAGTAGGAGATGGAAAAGGCACTCAAGAAACATCCCTGGGTGAGAAGCTGAATGTCGACTGGGCTTTGATGTGTGATTTCGAGATGGGTGCAGGTCGCGACGTAGAAATGAATGCATTATCTCATAATGCTCGTTGGACACTTTTTGTATTTACTCTGTATAACAGTGCTGTCAGGGTTAAAGCTTTGATTTAGAGTTTAAAACTATGTCACAAGCCAGAAACGGAGACAGGACCCAGTAGCGTTCGTTAATTCAGTTTTATTGACAAAGAGGGAGAGCAGTGCTTGCTTCCACGATCCGATGATCGACGGTCACGGGTAGCAGGTGGCTGGAACGCGGAAGTGGCACTTCTATATCTAGCGAGGATAGTTGTTGGCAGCAGGGATACTGGTCACTAGCCGGGACGGGAGAGCAAGGGCGGTATCGAGTTCAGAAAAGAGGTCGGCAACAGGTATCAGGCAGGAAACAGGGCAAAACAGGTCGGTGGTTGGAATGGCAGATTAGGGCAGAAACGGGTCCAGAAACAGGTCGGCGACAGGTATCAGGCAGGAGAAAACACAGCAGGAGAATGTTGGAAGGTATGAGCTTGCCTAGCTGGGAGCATAGGTTAGCAAACGGTCTGACGGCTTCCTCTTGGAAGCCGGGGTTTTAAAAAGAGTCTCTGAACCAATCAGCGCTCAGGGCTGTTGGCGCCATTTGGGCAGTCACAGGTGCCCTGAATCAGCAATCATGACAAACTATGGAGTTACTGTAACTTCTTAGTTAGAGCTTAAAACATGTCCTTAAATTATTCTTAAACCTTGGGAGTTATGGTTTTACTCTCAGTTAAAGCAGGGGTGAATCCTTAACTTTTAAAAGTAATGATTTAAAAGTGTCTAGTCAATATATGATGTGCTTTTCTGGTCCTATACTTTGAGTGTTATAACATGAACATGACAACGTTGCATATTGAATTACCCTTGTTAGATGCATTTTGGATTTACATTTAAAAGTAATTAATGCAATAATAACCATTAAACCAAAAATTGCCATTAAAGAAACCATGAGTGATATTTAGCGCCTCCAAGTGGTGAAAACGTCAATGATTTAAAAAACAACAACAATATTGGTTAAAAGATAAAAATAAATAATACAAATAAATCATTAAAACATGTGCATTTTTTAAAATACTCGTAGGTTGAGAATGTTTTATTCATTTTACAGAACATGGGGATAATTTTGAGGGTGCTGACAAGATTGTCCAAAATATTGCTGTTCCAGGTACCCTAAAAAACAAAAACTTGTGAAAGGCTGGGCAAAAAATGAGCATAACAATGGAGCAGTTTTGACACTTTGAGTCTCCGTAGTTTGTATTCTAACTTTTGATCTGTAGCACTCATTTTCGGCTGCTGTTCAGTATACGGTGACATTTAGTGGTCAACTATTACACAGTGTCCCTTTAAGAAATTGGTTTTGCTGTAAACATTATTTATTTTGCATGAAAAGAAAATCAAGTTTGATTTGGAAAATAAATCTACTTTTGAACTACAGTATATATTTTTGTTCATGCACTTTAGGTTGTGTACGTTTACAATTTTTATCCCGACATAATAATTAAAAAGAAATGGTTCCAAAGTCGCAACAATTAGTTCTATGAAGTCTACTATTTTAAATGTGATATCTGGATTGTCCTATTTTTAGTGTAAGCAGGTAAAAAAAAAAGATTGCATTTGAACTACGATGATTATAGCAGCTGCTGAGTTAGAGTACTGGTGGGCATGACAGTAACAAGTAGAAATGGCCGAATAAATATGAATCATAGAATATTGTCATGATTGCCAAAATGAAGACTCCTGGGGCAATCGTTTGGCGCGCTGGAGCGCGCTCTCTGATTGGCTGGCACCACCCTCTTAAGCCGTCAGCACCCAGAGGGGAGTGTCAGACCGTACTTGTGTCTCTCTGTGTGTTTCGGAAGATTACCAGTACCAAAGATTTCTCCTGCTTGATTCCTGCCTGCCTCCTGTTTCGACCTGTTTTTGTCCCACGTTTATGATCTACTCACCTGCCCTGGCCACCGACCTGCCCGCTAAGCTGTATCGATTCTTCCTACCTGTCACAGAGTGCCATTCCGTCCAACGCTGCTAGCGACCAGCAACCATCGGCTTCCAAGGCAAGCTCTGTCAGCTCAATCCAATAAAGATTTCTTTAAAACGAACGCAATTGGGTCCGAGATTCCATTCTGGTTCGTGACGGAATATGATTGCCAATATAGGTTTAAAGTAACTGAAAGGTTACAAAAATATGAATTGACTCTGACTTGACATGACTTTACAATTTACATTCTTCAGTTAAGTGCACAATATCAATCCCAGTAGCCCCTTGCCTCCAAATAAGCAAACAACTGTACAAAGGTATGACCATAAAGAGTAGTTTGGTATGTGGTTTCCTTGATGATTGTTACTTTTGATGTTTAACCAGATTCAGTTCCAATTCCAAGTGCCTGTGAAATGATACCAGTACTGACCGAAGGTGAAAAAAATTAATGTAGATGAATCTTGTTTATTAGCAGGAATAACATTACCAATCCTATTTAAATGGCCGCTCATTTTACTTTTTAGTATTAGTGCTAGTTAAAATATGAATACGCGGTAGTTGTAATTCTTCATGTTGATTGTTTAATTTTACAGTTAACTCCTCCTGTTATCTCATTAAACAGCTTAATGGATGCTGAAGGGCAACAGAGTCACGATAAATTGCTCCGGGCTTGCTACAAGCAATACTGTGCATTAAGGGTATCTTTACAAAATAGAGAACTTGTAAATTTACCTCTGTTTTATGTATTTTTTTCTTCTATTACAAATCAAATCACAAGAATATTGATAATACAGTTGTAATTCCAAGTAGTAACCATATTCCAACCCAAGTGAAGCAACGTCTTCTTAAAGGGACATTGTGATTTATTTGACCACCAGACGTTTCTTTGTTGTGCCGTGCAATTGAAAATGATTGCTAAAAAGCAATGTACCTACCTTTCCATTAGTTACCTTCCTTTAAGACTGACACAAGCTGATCTTTTAGGATCGATACTGCTGAACACCATCCCTTCCTGAAATTTTGAGGATTCATGGTCACATCAGAGATCCAGTGAAATATACACTGAGAGAGCAAGAATCCAAAACTCTTTTGTATACAGTTCATAACAGTTAATATTTCCAGTTTTTCTTATCTTATGATGTGTTCATTGTCAGTTCCAGTCTTCACTCCATTTTAATCCTGAAAAATCTAAGTACGTTTTTGTTTCATTTTTCATTTTTAACTTTCATTACATTTTCTTAACACGTAGTTATGGAAGATATTGCCAGATATTAAATGTTTAGTTTTTTCTGAAAAAAAATAAAATAAAAATAAAAAAAGGCCAGAAGATATAACACATAACAATATTTTTGACCCTTTCATGGACAAAATAACCAAAACAAATCCAGTAGGCCTGTATGATACCTGGCCAATAAAGGGTTAGGCGTCAAACGTCCAAACATGGATCGAATAGTACGTTTTTATTTTGAAAAATTACACAGACTGTCCTCTGGGACACCCTTGTGTTTCCACATCTTCTCTGTCTGATTGTGCCTACAAGTCATATTTCTTCATTTTACCAACATGATTATCACTATAAATATGAATAAATGAATGAATATAGATTTATTTTGATCATTGAGTTACAAAAAAAATATATGTAATTTAGATGGTAAATGGTCTGCATTTCTATAGCGCTTTTCAAGTCAATAAAGACCTCCCAAAGCCCTTTACAATGGGCTTCACACTTACTCACACACCAATAGGGAGTCAGCCACGCAAGGCGCCTACCTGCTAATTGGGTGCAATAGGAATTCAGTGTCTTGCCCAAGGACACTTCAACATACAACCTCTTGATCTCAAGACAAACGCTCTACCTCCTAAGCTAATGCCGCCCCATGAAATGAAAACACAGACCCTAAAGGCAGATGCAAAACCTCATCCTTATTTACACCTAGCTTTTAAAACAGTGGTGGGCAACTATCAGACCGTGGACCCATACTGGGCTGTATGTTATTTGATTCTGGGCCGCACAGAAAAAAAAAAGTCACACAATTTTTTTTGCTTGTATTATTTCCAGTCCACTTTTAAAGCAGTAATTGGGCAGTCAACTAAAATGGGTTGATCACATTTGCTCAACATTGTTGCGGAAACCAAACTTGTATTGCGGAAATGAGAGCGCTGGATTCTAACCGTTAGACCTTTGAAATTGTAGGTGACATTGGAAGAGGGTTTCAATTATATCTCATCATCACACAAATGGAGCATCATGGGAAAGAGTTCAGCCAAAACAGGGTGGTAACGTGAGTAGAGATAGTGTGATCATGATCTTAACATTGAGTGCATTTTCCTAGGTTATCCAGATCTAATTGGTCGAATGCTTACAAAGAGGACATATTTTCAAATTATTATAACGATTGTTAATTGCTATTAATGACAATTTTATTATTGGGCCGGGCAGCAATATCATTGTCAGACAATGAACCGGTCCATGGTTCAGAAAAAGTTGCAGACCACGTAAACTTTTTTTACCAAAAATTAGAAGAAAAAAATTGTGCAAAATTTCACAATTCACTGATGTGACTGAATTGCAAAAGAAAATCAAAATATTGCTCTACGTTCACATAGTATATCAATAGCGTTACCTTCAGTCAATATGACAAGGCAGTTTTTTAAATAAATAATAATAATAATAACAATAATAATAATAATAATAATAATAATAATTTTAATGATAATGATAGTAATAATTATAATAATAATAATAATAATAATGATAATAATGATAGAGGGATAGTGTGTTTCATTTGGCACCTCCCAGTAGTAAAAAAAAACATAATTCCTGAAAAAAATAAATTGATTTACAAAGAAAGAAACATTGAATTGAAAGTGGTATTCTTGTGCTTTGTAGCACTTTTTCGATTTTGGTTGTAAGACACTATAGCGGGAAATCTAGTGGTCAAATATTACACACTGTCCCTTTAATTCATTTTACAAGCTAATTTCGTTATCGGAGTTGGATTTAGAACAAAAAATGTGTGCAAAATGCAATGGGAAATCCAAGTTACTAGGATTCCCAATGGCTAGCACTAGTGGTGATGAGAAAAATGGGAACCGAATAATTATTTTTCAATGACTTAAATTTAGAAAATGCGCATGTTACATGAACAATTGGAGCTACCAGCACTACCCTGAAATAAAATAAGCTAATAGGTGGAGGATTTATTTAAAACACCCGTACTACAAACCCTGCAATGCATTTTTAACATTTCTAAACAAAATTCCCCTATTTGTGGGACTGACAAAAATAAGCAGAGCCATTATTTAAAATTAGGCAAGCTTTTGTTGTTAAAGTGGGTACAAACTGTACACTAAATTTTTGAGTAAGGACATGGGGAAGTACTTGTTCAAAATCAGCTAATGAAATTCAAACTCTCCTACATTTGGATTCAGCCGACACCTGCCTCCATTTAAAGTGACTCTCATTAACCCAGATGTTCTTTTCTGTGGCATTTTCCTTTTGCACTGATTGCTATTCGGGAGTGTTCATAATTCCATTTACCTTAAGAGGGGTTGTTCTTGGCTGTTTGTCACTTCAGCAGTTGTCTTTTCAACTTGAACGCGACCTCCTCTTCCTCCCTCCGTGTGGCGAAAGCTGCATTCGACATGTTTTTGGGGTTTTTTTTGCTCAACGACTGCTGTGTGCTCTGTGTGTTATAGCTTATATCAGTGGTGTCAAACTAATTTTATTTTAGGGGACATGTGGAAGAAGAAGCATTCTCGCAGGGAGCGGAATAGTAGATTTGAGGGATCAGAAAAAAGATAGAAAGAGATAGAGAAAAATTAAAAGACAATAAGAGAGAAAAAGAAATAAAGAGAAATGGGGAGAAAAAAAAACAAGAATGAGTGCAATAGAAAGTGGAGAGCGAGAGAGAGAGAGAGAGAGAGAGAATAAAAAAGAAAGAAAGAAAGAAAGAGAGAAAGAAAAAGAAAGAAAGAACAAAGTAAGAAAGAAAGAAAAACAGAAAGAAAGAAGGAAAAACAGAAAGAAAAACAGAAACAAAGAAAAACGGAAAGAAAGATAGGGAGAGAGATATAGATAATGAGAGAGGGAGAGATAGATACACAAAGAAAAAGAGAGGAGAGAGAAAAAAAAGACAAAAGGGGAGAGGAAGAAAAGGAAGGAAGAGAGTGAGTGCAAGAGAAAATGGAGAGAGAGAGAGAGAAAGAACAAAAGCGAAAGAAAGAAAGAAAGAAAGAACGAAAGAAAGAACGAAATAAAGAAAGATAAACAAAGTAAGAAAGAAAGAAAGAAAGAAGAGAGGGAGAGATATGAAGAAAGTGAGAGAAAGAAAGAGGTTAGAGGGAAAGAGAGAAAGATAGAGGAGAAAAAGACAGAGAAAAATAATTTAAAAAGTGGAGAGAAAGCAAAAGAGAATGTGCAAAGGAAATATAGGGAGAGAAAGAACAAAAACAAAATAAAGAAGAAATAAAGTTGCAAGAAAGATGGTGATCGAGAAAGAGATAAATAGAGGAAAAAAGAGATCGAGAGAGAGAGAGAGAGAAATAAAGAGAGAATAAGAGAGGACAGAAAGAGAGAGAGAAAGCGAGGGAGAGAGAGGGAGAGAGAGAGTGTCATATTGAGAGACAGAAATAACGCTGCAGTTGTCTTTAGAGTAATGTTTGGCTTTGGTGACTTCAAGTGGACATATTCAAAACTACAAGTAATTTTAAAATCTTTTCACTTGCACTTCTCTCAGTGTTATCTCGAGGGCCAGATTCAGTCTGTTGGCCGGCCTGATCGCGTCCTGCGGGCTGTATGTTTGAAACACTCTGCTTGTATAAATGATCGTATATTTTCGAATACAGAGCGCACCTGATTGAAAGGCACTTGGGCAAATTTTAGTAAGAAACTCAACTTTGTTTTTGTACAAACTGCATTACGATGTAAAAAAATGTCTTCTTGGTTGGGCTTTTAGAACAAATTGTAATTACTTATCTGAGGTTTGGGCTCACCTCTTTCCACCTTGATCGTTAAAATCAATTGCGGTTTTCACTCCTTATTTTGATTGTCTACAAACCAATAAACATTAATTTGCTATTAAAAAAAAACAACCCAAAAATGCCTTTAACAATATACATCTATTTGTTTCACCCAAACTTACAAGAACATTTCTTCATAAAGATAGGCATGGACAAACTCACCACCTAGATTGAGGAAATGTTCAAGAGAATGTGGCTGCATATTATGCGAGTAGGATCATCCCCCTCAGTTGTGTTGAAAAACTAATTACAGTCCAAAGTCACTAATGGATAATTAGCCTCTACACGCTGTAAAATTGGAAAGAGGAGGCAGAGATGGCGAAGGAACCCGATATAGAATTGTGAGGCACGAAAAAGAGCAGACATATGAGGAAGATGACATTTCATCAGCTAAGGCAGGGGTCAGCAAGCCACGGCTCTGGAGCCACATGCCGCTCTTTAGCTCAAATACAAGTGGCTCGAATGCAGTGGTTTACCAAGAGTTGTATCTCCAGGTCATCTGTTTCATGGCTAATGGACATGGCATTGGCAAGATACAGGGTTCACACCAGTGGCTTGAGAGAATTGTCGGCCTAGCCGTACTAGTAGGCCGGGTCAGCAGCACCGCTCTTGCCTTCTCCCTGAGATCACCCCAGTCACTTCTGGAACCCGATAATAATCCATAGAGCACCCGCTGGTGATCACTATTTCTTTGAGCTCTTCTGACTTTGACTCAGAGTCCGATTTAATTAATGATTTATTGATTGTTTTTTCAATGAGATGAGCCGCTAAAAGCTATCTGGAGCTATGCTGCAGTGTGTTTTGGGAGGCAGCCCCTCTCCCTCCCCCTCGCTGTTTGTCTGACAGCATACACCAGCCTATCACAGACACGCACACAGTCATACACACAAAACAGAGCACCCTCACTAATCTTTGCCTGCTGTCTAGCAGAACTCAATACACAATGCAGTGATATCAATGATAATAAAGACAAAACCAATTCAAATCAATATCCACAAAGGAGTGAACCAACTATAACTGAACCGTGAAGTAGCGAGGGGTCTCAGTATTGTCACTCGAAATCCGGGCTCTTCCTAGTTTGTGTGTAAACATTCTACACTGTATATGTCTACATTATCTCCAGCGTGCTAGGAACTTTAACATTTTTATTGTTTAATATGTCGTGCATCCATTAAATATGGTCAGTGTAAAGTGTAAGGAAGAGACGAGCCGTTTCATTTGAAATGAAAGTGGAAAAAGAAAGGTTGATGCGGTTGATAAATGGTTGGATGGCTCTTTTTTGGCCACTCTCTAACAGAGAGGGGGACCTCTTGAAGCTTATCTTCCAAAAGTAAGTTGCACTTAACTTTATTTATCTTTATAGACTATATCGTTTTATGAAATGTTTATTTTTTAGTACGAAACAATACAGGTTACATATACAAGGCTTAAACATACAAAATATAGCACTGAAGCAACTTACGAACAAATTCAACTAACGAACGATTGTCCGGATCTCATAAGTCAGGCAGTGTCTGTAGCTGTTTTTATTGAGTGACTTTGGATGTTTGTGAGTACATATTTGGAATTACACTTGGGGATATTGTTGTGTGTTGTTGCTCAGGCCCGAGGTAGCTGTGTCGATTTGTGTCAAATTAGAGGAGAGAAGAGGAAATTAAACTAACTGTATCACATTGGCCATTTACTTTACCTTTTGAAAAGGCTTATTTTTTTATATAAATGCGTTTTTTGTTGCCCAGTTATGCACGTTCCATTTTGTTGTTTTTTTGAATCCTCAACATAAAAATGACTTTTTTACGGCATTTATTTAATTTCATCAAAGCAATGATCCTTGGGCGTCGCCCCAAAATATACGCAGAGAGGAGATATGGCAAAGAGGGAACGCTCTTTATTGCATTCGTTCAAGCAACGTTCAAGCAAGGTTCGAGCAACGTTAAAAGTTCGTTCGAGAAACATTGGGCTTTATACTGTTCTGAAAACATCTCGTGATGTTTGCCCGCCTCGGCTTGCTCAGTCAACAGCCTTTGACTTCCTGCAACAACATTATCCCATGACTTCCACCAGATGTCTTCACACAATAGGCTACTGTAAGCACAAAAGTCACTCGCCCACAGTTCATCCACAAAAATACAGTGAGATGTATTATTATTATAAGAAGTTAAATTTGAGGCGGTATCCTTCAACAAAGTAGTCACAAGTTGCATCATTCGCCAGAGGGTGTGCTGCATCCAATTTAATCGTTTTGATAGTAGGCTAATATAGAGACATGCAGCATGTGTGCATTTTTGATAAGGCTTACATAAAGTTTTTAATATTTTGCAGCTCAATAATTTTTTTGGGGGGGTTAATGACCCCTGACCTAAGGTAAACATGAACATAAGCAATATGATGAAAGGTAGGAGAAAATGAAGGCTTAACTATGTATGCCGGAGCTGTAGGACGCAATAAAGGGAGAAGGATTCAAACATTTATGAGGGCAGGAAGGAAGAAAGCAGAGAGGAGCGTAAGGTCATTGAACGTGACGAGGGGAGGCGGAGCTCAGCCAGAAATAATTAGGGAGTTGTGCATTTCATTCCCCGATGTGTCTCTCCCCACTTCCTCCATCACTGACCTTGCATTTCACATGCGAAGCACGACAATTTGTTTGTTAACTAGTGAAGTAAATCGCATTCCGAATGGATGGCGAGTCAATTGCGGGGTGAGTCATTGTTTTGACCGAATGCAGAAAAGTGTGCAGAGAACACGCCCAACATACCCCCTACACTCCGCCATCCTATGACTGCCCCCACCCTATTCCCCGAGGTGCACAGCAAAGTAATCTCACGAGCAATTAGTCGGCATCTCAATGAATGAAGTTGAGCGTTATATTTTGTATGCTTGGCCATTATAATGTTGCAGCGCTATTAACCCGAGGCAAAACATCTTAGGCCAATCCTGCCTTCACACTTTGCAATGAAAGACTTTCGGCAGTCTTTTTAATGGATTCAAGGTAGATTTTCTTTCTTCGTGAATATTTAAAAAAAAACCTTGGGAGCATTTAACATGAATGCATGCAAAAACAAAACAAGTTAAAAATAAAATGTGAATAGAAGGACTGTAAGATAATAAAATCCTACCCCATTGGTAGAAAATATTTCTTATTTAAAAGGGATATTTGATAACTATATGTCGCCGTAATGCAAACCGCAACCCTAAAACAAGGACAAATACAGACTACGGAGACTCAAAGTGACCACACCACACCACACCATTTTTATTATTATTATTATTATTATTATTTTACATCCCTTCACAGGATTGTTGGTTATGGGGGAAGCAAAATGGAAAACACTTATATTAGCTTACTCTTGGTGAGCCACATGTTGTATAAAATGAATAAAAATGTTTAAACCTATTTGTACAACTGAACATTCATATGATATTTAGGGTATTTTTGCTTAATAATTAAAACAATAGTGTTTTTTCATTTAATTAATGGAGTTTGTAAAATACACACTGTCCCTTTAAAAACAATACAAGTTTAAATGATAGTTTATGTGTTCTGACGAGATATTCAGCCATCAGTTCTCAAACTCTCTTGGATCATGCAGCAGGACATGCGGGATCTGATCATGCAGCAGGACAAAAATCCAAAACATACCAGCAAGTCCACCTCTGAATGGTTTAAAAAGCAAAATTAAAGTTTTGAAGTGGCCAAATCAAATACCTAAAATGGCACTTTATTCTAGAAGTCCCTCCAATATGGCAGATTTGAAACAGGCAAGTCCGGATGTGGGTTGAGCTATCCTGGCCATGGTGTTTGGTTCCAACCCCTCTTCTGGTTCCACGTTTGCGGGTTCAGAGCTTCGAGGGTCTAAAAAAATAAAAAATAAAATAATTAAAAAAAAAAAAAATTAAAAAAAGTTTTTTTAAAGCATTTTTGAAGGGGCGTCGCTGCTCCGTGGTTCCACGTTCGCGGGTTCAGAGCTTCGCAGGTCTAAAAAAAAAAATAATATATAACTAACTATATATATATATATATATATATATATATATATATATATATATATATATATATATATATATATATATATATATATATATATATGCGGCACAGTTCATGTCATGGGAACCTCCTGCGTGGGTTCAAATCCAGCTCCAGACTTCCTGGGCGGAGTTTGTATGTTCTCCCCGTGCTTACGTGGGTTTCCTCCGGGCACTCCGGTTTCCTCCCACATTTCAAAAACATGCATTTCAGGTGAATTGGCCGGTCCAAATTGTACCTAGGTGTAAATGAGCGAGTGAGTTGTCTGTCCCTGTGTGCCCTGCGATTGGCTGGCAACCAGTTCAGGGTGTCCCCTACCCACTGCCCGATGATTGTTGGGATGGGCTCCAGCACCCCCGCGACCCTACTGAGGATAAGCGGTGCAGCTGATGAGATGATATATATACTGGACTGTCTCAGAAAATTAGAATATTGTGATAAAGTTCTTTATTTTCTGTAATGCAATTAAAAAAACAAAAATGTCATACATTCTGGATTCATTACACATCAACTGAACTATTTCAAGCCTTTTATTATTTGAATATTGCTGATTTTGGCTTACAGCTGAAAAAAACTCAAAAATCCCATTTCAAAATATTAGAATACTTCCTCAGACCAAGTAAAAAAAAAAAAAATTATAACAGCAAAACTAAATCAAACATTTGAAAATGTCCATTGATGCACTCAGTACTTGGTTGGGAATCCTTTTGCACGGATTACTGCATCAATCCGGCGTGGCATGGAGGCAATCAGCCTGTGGCATTGCTGAGGTGTTATTGATGCCCAGGATGCTTCGATAGCGGCCTTCAGCTCATTTGCATTTGTAGGTCTGGTGTCTTTCATCTTCTTCTTAACTATACCCCACAAATTCTCAATGGGGTTCAGGTCAGGGGAATTAGCAGGCCAATCAAGGACAGTGATGCCATGGTCAGTGCACCAGTTACTGGTGGTTTTGGCACTGTGGGCAGGTGCCAGATCATGCTGGAAAATGAAATACTCATCTCCATAGAGCTTTTCAGCAGATGGAAGCATGTAGTGCTCTAAAATCTCTTGGTACACAGTTGCATTTACTCTGGACTTGATGAAACACAGTGGACCAACACCAGCAGCTGACATGGCTCCCCAAACCATTGCTGACTGTGGGAACTTCACACTGGATTTCAAGCAACTTGGATTTTGCTCCTCTCCAGCCTTTCTCCAGACTCTGGCGCATTGACTTCCAAATTAAATGCAAAACTTGCTTTCGTCTGAAAAGAGGACTTTGGACCACTCTGCAACTGTCCAGTGCTTCTTCTCCATAGCCCAAGTCAGACGCTTCTTCCGTTGTCTTGAGTTCAGAAGTGGCTTGACCATGGGAATACGGCTATTGTAGCCCATTTCCCAGACACGTCTGTGAACTGTGGCTTTTGATACCTGGACTCCAGCTTCAGCCCACTGTCTTTGAAGCTCCCTCAAATTCTGGAAGCGGCTCTTCTTCACAATTTTGTTAAGGCTGCGGTCATCTCTCTTGGTTGTGCAGCGTTTCCGGCCACATTTTTCCCTTCCAACAGACTTTTTGTGGATATGCTTTGAAACTGCACTCTGTGAACAGCCTGCTCTTTGAGAAATTTCTTTTTGTGTCTTACCCTCCTGATGGAGGGTATCAATGATGGTCCTCTGGACAGCAGTCAGATCAGCAGTGATTTAGTTTACTGAACCAAGCTGAGTGTTTTTAAGGCTCAGGAAACCCTCGCAAGGTGTTTCGAGTTAATTAGATGATTCAGGTGATTAGTTGAATAGCCTACTTGTATACTTTTTCATGATATTCTAATATTTTGAGATAGGATTTTTGAGTTTTCTTAAGCTGTAAGCCAAATTCAGCAATATTCAAATAATAAAAGGCTTGAAATAGTTCAGTTGATGTGTAATTAATCCAGAATGCATGACATTTTTGTTTTTTTAATTGCATTACAGAAAATAAAGAACTTCATCACAATATTCTAATTTTCTGAGACAGTCCAGTATATATACACATATATATATATATATATATATATATATATATATATATATATATATATATATATATATATATATATATATATATATATATATATATATATATATATATATATATATATATATATATATATATATATATATATATATATATATATATATATATATATATATATATATATATATATATGTGTGTGTATACATATACGTGTATATATGTGTGTGTGTATTTTATCTGTTGAATTCAAGTGTTGATTTATTTTTTACTTTTCTTCCTATTTTTAATACATCGTTTATTTCTTTCCCTCTTTCTCAGTTTGTCCTTTGTCCTCAACGCAATACAAGCATATCATCTTGGATGATATTTGAAATGCTGTGTGAATACCGACATTGGTTACTTCTCTGACGGCATGACCTTTCGTTATAGATTCGACCAATCGCGTGGCTCTAAATACCGCATCCATCACGCACAGTAGAGCCACAGTTAAAACCGCACATACAGTACAGCAAGATTGTGTCTGTGAGTTTCTGTGAATGTCTGTGCTTATGTTTAACGCAAGCAGGTGGCTTGGGGATTGTTTAAATGTCTGACTGTGGAGAACGCTTTATGGATTAGGGCTTCATTTTGTCTTCTCTAAATATCTCCCATTTGTCAGCTTGCCTGTTGATCCGTTCCTCTTTCTTCTTCCCTGGTTTAACCGTATATGAAACTACCAATCCTCAAGCTGTCACTTTTCCTTTTGCTCGCATCTAAATTATTTCTGTCTGTCACTGCCCCAGTGTCTTTATTTTAGAGGCCTCCTTGTCAGCCAATCAACCGTCAAACAATATCTTCACTACCACTGATAAAAGTGAGCAATGTATTTACTTTACAACAAAAATGTTTTCTTTTTCATGATTACTGTATTTTCTGGATTATAAGACGCACCTAAATAGCCCAAATTGGCGAGCACTTTACAAAGGCCCCTTCTAACCCAGTGGTCCTATGTACCGCAAAATACTCTGAATGAGGTTGGACATTTATACAGTATTTGTGTGCGCTACTACACAATGTTTTATGGTATACCACCATCTTTGTGCAATCAATCAAAAACCATCGTTGACCAAATTCACATAATATTGTATGCAATGGGAATTGAACCTAGGTCATAGCAGTGAGAACACCAACATTTAATCACTAGTCCATATATGATATGTGAAAAGGCATTACAAATGTTAGACAATGGTGAAAACTTAAAGTCGTCCTGAAATATATAAAAACAAACAAAGAAGCACAACATTATCAGATACTCCAAGTTGTTTCTCTAGTGGTGGATTTCGTATTTATTAATTTATTCTAGGACAAATTTCTGTTTTTTCCATTCTCCAACATTCTTTGTTTCTGGCACTGTGCGTAAGAATTGTGTGATAACGATTTTTAAAAAAAATGCCTTTTCATATGTTATCTGTATCACTGGTGGTTTAGTGGTTGAGTGTCTGCGCTCTCACCACTTCAACGCAGGTTCGATGCCAATTGCATTCAATGCATTTACGGCCGTGGTAAGTGATGTTTTTCGATTTACCAATCATTACACTAATATATAAAATGGTATTATTAATTTCCCAATAAGTAACTGTGATATGTCGTTCAAAAACGTAAAATCTCTGTTAACAAGCCCTTGGGAGTAAATGACTGTAGCCGACTCCCCTCCATACAGGAGCCGGCTTTTTTTCCTTTTAGACGCTCGTTTTCCCTCCTTCGTTTTTATATGCGTGGCTTCTCTGAATGTGCAATCTAGAGACCAAAGAGAATCGAGTCAAAAATAAGAGTCAAAGCAGGAGAGAGGGACCTATTTGGATTAATTTGAACTGTATCAATGGCTTAAAAGCAGAATAAGATTTATCTAATTTATTTTTTCCTATTTGTCAGCAATTTTTTAAGTTCATTTTTGCTTGATTTCCCTGTTTTTAAAGTCATTTCGTGCATTGTGTTAAACAATAAATGATAATAAATGGAATTTAAAGAAAAAAACAATCTAAAGTGCTCTTTAAGAGCCGAAATATTCAATTTGTTTCAGTGATCCATGCCGGAAAAAACAGAATTCCCATCACTATTTTCAATTTAACAATCGTCTTTTCTATTATTATCTTTAGTGAATTATTTGTGGATAGTACATGACTCTATTGAGAAATATGGAGGAGGTATTTTGTTTTTGCAGTACTCCGATGAGGCTTTTGTGCTTGTGCTGGATTAACAATGGTTTCATGTGTCATCACGAAACTTCTCTTCCTCTCTTAATTTTTCTCTAACTTTATGAAGGATTTTTTGCACCCAACAAATCCAAAGCATTTTAAGGGTCCCTTTGTAGAGGTAACAACGTGTGCCATTGTGATTTGTGTTTCCTTAGCAACACTTAAGAGAAGATTTGAATCGACGGTGCGTCTCTAGAACGAATATAGCAGTTGTTCTGCAAATGGCCGATGGAGGGCGCCGCAATGCAAGGGAAGAAAAAGCAACGGCTAAACAGCGTCACAATTTTCACTCAGTGTGCAGTTGGAGTCTGCTGGGATTAAAATAGGATTCCTGAGGAATTAATTTTCACTTCTGTTTTATGTTTCCTGATCAATTCAAAAATGAACACTTCTCTTTGACTTGTGCTGAAGGCACAATAAATATGATTTCCAAACACTTATGACCAGGGGCAATATAAGGTTCAGAGCTTTGGGAGTGCTGAGCACCCAGAACAGGGTTAGGAAACTATAGCCCGCGGGCCACATGCGGCCCAGCAGCCTTTTTTTATTTTGGTCTGCCAAACCAAAATGTTAAGAATATAATGATAATGTGAATATCATAGTCAATAGATTACCACCAAGATAACATGTTTTTATGTCAACTTTGTCCCAATTGTCCCGTTGTGTGTCAGCAACAAAATTACTAAATAAAGTTACAGTTATCTATAAAAAATACTCCCAAAATACCACAAAAATACAATTTGAGTAATACTACAAAATTACTACAAATAAACTAGATTCAATTGTGGAAATATTATAAAAATACCACAAAAATAAAACTACAGTGATACTACAGAAATACTATAATGTCTGACTACAGAAAAACTACAAAAAATACCCCTATAGTAAAACTACAGATATACTACAAACATTCTACTATGGAATTACGAGTCAAGTCAGGTCATTTATTGCATAGCCCTTATACACACAAGGTCTCAAAGGGCTGCACAGATCACCATGACGACAACAACAAAAAAATGATTATTTCATAAATTGCTATGTATGTAAGTATTTCAGGCCAGTAATTACGTGGACTTATACTCTGTGCTTGAGACAGCGTCACTTTAACTTTATTCAGTTATTTGTATTTTCTAAGGTGATATAAATATCCCAGCCTTCAGTGGCATACCGTATATTTTACACTTGGGCCATCACTCCAGTCTGAGTTAGTGATGTGTCATTTTTGAAAGAACTGGCTGCTGGAGTGAATTTTCCTATTTTATTGGTGAGGACTCGGGTGGGGTAGGCGATTTGCCCCCCCCCCCGCCGTATGCCAGGTGCAACACGGAGAGGGAGAAGGGAGTGAAGCGAAGGGGCGCGGGTGGACACACAACACATGAAGCCTGTCTTTTTAAACCAAAATATAAGGTTAAACAATACAGTATAAACAAAGACATTGAACAATGACAGTTGGATAATATAAAAAAGAGTCAGTAAGACAGCAGCTCGGCCCAATCCGAAAGTACCGACCCGGTCTGAAATTCGGATTGAGTCGGCTCGGGCCTGGGTTTATGCTTAAGAGCTTACTTTAGGCTTACTTTAAGCTTTTCTCGCTTGCAAAAGGATTGCTCGCCTTATAATTGTCCAAGATTTAGCTATCAAATAAACACAATATACTGCATATCTTGTGTAGCTCCTCTCTTCAAATTTAACTATTTTTAGCGCCATCGATTTGATGGATCATCATGCTTTAACCAGTCATAGTTTGTGAAACAGATGCCACTTCACAAAGCCAGCTAGATGGCGTTTAGAAGCTGAATCAGAATGTAATTGGCTAAAACGACAGCTTTTTCAAAGACTGATATTACGAGCCAACGCCTTCAAAAGTTTTTTTTTTGAAAGTCTCCGGGTAGACTTTTGAGCCCAGCAACAACTAATGGCTGAAATGTGATTGGTTAAATGCTTAAATATAAAAGCAAAAGTCTGGAAGGAGAGTGACCAAGGGGAAAGCAATGAAGTGAAGCTCACAGACATTGTGGAGTTATTCAAGTATTGATGCACAAAAAATATTTAACGTTACCTGATTCCGATTTGTTTGGGCCGGCAGAGAAGGCCCTGCAGGCACTTGCGGCCCACCACTTCCACTCTTAGTTATTTATTGTATTTAGCATTGTGTCACTGGTGGAACGAGAGTTGTGTGTGACTTAATGATAGAAGGAGCTACTGCCATATCGCAGCAGATGTTGAGATTCACGACTTGCTGTTTGTAAGTAACAGAGTAACGCACTGTATTGAAAATTTGAAAATCTGTTAAAAAACAACATTTTATCAAGAGTAAAGTACTTGCGTTTCCAGAATGCAATTACTTTTAAAAAGTGTTACTCCCAACAACGATTGTGATGAAGAGGCCAAGTCTGCTTAGAGAGAATTATGATCAACAATCAATAACCATTGACGGGCTCACTTCACAAAAACACTTCCAGACTCAATTGACTTGTCACGTGCCCAGGATCTCCATCATGTTTGATACAATTGTCACCCCCCCGCCCGTTTTTAATCAACTTTCAAGGCCAACACACTTGCTTCATCCAGTTTTTCTTTTCACTCAGACACACAGGAACATAAAAAAGAATCCTACCAATAAATTATTATTGATCCCTTGTGTCGCCGCCTGGGCTCAGGATGGACCTCACATGAAGTTTTAGAGTTCCACCGTTTATCAACAAAATGATTGCAGTGCACTTTAAGTAATGTGTGTTCCTATTGTTTGCACTGTTACTTAGCAATTGGATGTGTGTGTGCATTTACCAGACGGCAATATGCCCTGGAGATAAAAAACTAGAGAACAACTTGTAAAAATTTAATGTTTTTTAAATAATACCATACTAACCGTTCCACAGTAAAAGTTGTTGTGTCTATATCAACACTATAACACTTTTTATTTTTTCACAAAATGGCCTTTCACAAAAAAAGGCAATTTTCGCATGACTTTGACATAGAAATACAATTCTGAAGGTTACACAGTCAGTAGTTTGTAAGAAGTGTACAGGTCTCTGCTGTGAATGACTTCAGTCAAGTCAAGTCATGTGTATTTGTATAGCCCTTAATCACAAAGAGTCTCAAAGGGCTGCACAGATCAAAGACTATTGCAAACTATTATTACAGACTATTATGACACGTCCCTATATTGTCAACATAAAATATAGGTCATTCATAAGATATAGAATTTAAGTGTGTTTAAAGCCTTGATTCAAACAGTTCCACTGAGGTTGCATATTTAATTTCCGAGGGCAGAGCATTCCACAGTACCAGGGCTCAAATGGAGAACGCTCTCGAACCCGCAGATCTATTCTTGGCTCTTGGGATCACTAGTAGACCAGCATTTTCAGAGTGAAGGCTCCGGACCGGAACATAGGGCAAAAATAAATCTGAAAGATATGAGGGAGCGAGTCCATGCATGATTTTGTATACTACAAACAGAACCTTAAAATCACATCCTAAGCTAACAGGGATCCAATGCAGGTTAGCTAGAATCAAGGTAATATGATCAAACTTTCTTGTCTTAGTTAAAAGCCTCGCTGCAGCATTTTGTACTAGCTGAAAGCTCTTGATTTTGGACATTGGGAGACCGGAGAGTAGTGCATTACAGTAATCGAGACGGGAGGTAACAAACACATGAATTATAATCTCCGCATCAGACTGAGACAGCATAAAAGCTGTTCTAGTAATATTCTTAACGTGTGTTTGAAAGGACAGATCGGGGTCAAATATGACACCTACATTTTTGACTGAGTCACTCTGGCACATCTGCGGCTACAGAACTAATCTCTCACACTGCTCTGGTGTGATTTTGGTCCATTCTTCTTCCAGCCTTCTCCGAAGTTTGGTAATTGTAGTGGGTTTCTTGATCAGAACTTTTTCACCAAGGACATTACAGAGGTTTTCTACTGGGTTGAAATGAGGACTCTGGGCAGGGCATTGAATGCTTTTACCTTCAAGGAAAATATTTACATGTTTTGGTGTGTGACATGGAGCCTTGTCCTTTATGAAGATTGCAGGCTGATTGGGCGATGAACGCAAGTAAGGAACCACGTACTGTTGAAGAAGATTGTTATATACATTTGTATTCACTCTGCCATGTAGCTCTACTAGAGGTCCGACTCCTGCTCCAGAAAACATGCACCATACCTTGATACTTCCTCCTCCACCTTTCAACGACTATTTTACACACTTTGGGTTTAGTTTTGCTCCAATGTGCAGCCAAACATTATGCTTCCCATCAGACAAAAAAATAAATTGAATTTGCTTTCATCACTGAAGTGAACTCTGGACTAGTTGGCCTCTGACCACACAACATGCTCCTCAGCAAAGCTTAGTCTAGCTTTTTTTTATTTATTTTTGCAGAGTGAGAGGTTGGTCATTGCAGTGTGGACCTTCAATCCAAATGCTCTTAAATGGTAATACTGATCCTTACTATGATCAGCACTGAAGAGTGCAGTCGTAGGAACAGGTAGAACCCTCAAACTCCAATGCCTTCTCTCTCTCTCTTTCTCTCTCACTCATTCTTAAAATGCACTTCTATTCTATAGCATATGTTGATAATATATGTGTATCATTTGTTATTGCAACATAAATTGCAGCCTCGGACTTGGATCTGCTACCTTATCGTGGTGGAGGAGTTTGTGTGTCCCAATGATCCTAGGAGCTATGTTGTCGGGGGCTTTAAGCCCCTGGTAGGGTCACCCATGGCAAACAGGTCCTAGATGAGTGGCCAGACAAAACGCAAATCAGAAGACCCCTTATGATGACACAAAACTTTGGTCCTCGATTTTCCTCGCCTGGACGCGGGTTACCGGGGCCCCCTTCTGGAGCCAGGCTGGCGGTGGGGTCCGCTGGCGAGCGCCTGGTGGCCGGACCCTTACCCACGGGGACCGGCCGGGCACAGCCTGAAGGGACGACGTGGGACCCTCTTCCCATGGGCTCACCACCTGTAGGAGGGGCCAAAGGGGTCGGGTGCGCAGAGAGCTGGGTAGCGGCCAAGGGAGGGGTCCTTGGCGCGACGATCCCCGGCTACAGAAACTGGCTTTTGGGACATGGAACGTTACCTCTCTGGCAGGGAAGGAGCCCGAGTTGGTGCGTGAGGTTGAGAAATTCCGACTAGATATAGTCGGACTCACCCCTACGCACGGCTTGGGCTTTGGTACCAGTCCTCTCGAGAGGGGTTGGACTCTCTTCCACTCTGGAGTTGCCCGTGGTTAGAGGCGCAGAGCCGGTGTGGGCATATTAATTGCTCCACGGCTCGGCGCCTGTACGTTGGGGTTCACCCCAGTAGACGAGAGAGTAGCCTCCCTCCGCATTCGGGTGGGGGGACGGGTCCTGACTGTTGTTTGTGCTTATGCACCAAATAGCAGTTCGGAGTACCCACCCTTCTTGGAGTCCTTATAGGGTGTGCTTGAGAGCGCGCCCCCTGGGGACTCCCTCGTACTGCTGGGAGAATTCAACGCTCACGTGGGCAATGACAGTGAGACCTGGAGGGCCGTGATTGGGAAGAACGGCCCCCCTGACCTGAACCCGAGTGGTGTTTCGTTATTGGACTTCTGTGCCTGTCATGGTTTGTCCATAATGAACACCATGTTCAGACATAAGGGTGTCCATATGTGCACTTGGCACCAGGACACCCTAGGCCGTAGTTCGATGATCGACTTTGTCGTCGGACCTGCGGCCGCATGTTCTGGACACTCGGGTGAAGAGAGGGGTGGAGCTGTCAACTGATCACCACCTGGTGGTGAGTTGGCTTCGATGGTGGGGGAAGATGCCGGCCCGACCCGGCAGACCTAAGCGTGTTGTGAGGGTCTGTTGGGAACGGCTGGCAGAATCTCCTGTCAGAAGAAGTTTCAATTCACACCTCCGGCAAAACTTTGCCCATGTCCCGAGGGAGGCGGGGGACATTGAGTCCGAGTGGACCATGTTCAGCGCCTCCATTGTCGAAGCGGCTGATCGGAGCTGTGGCCGTAAGGTAGTCGGTGCCTGCCGCGGTCAGCAACCCTCAGACCCGTTGGTGGTCACCGGCGGTGAGGGATGCCGTCAAGCTGAAGAAGGAGTCTTATCGGGCCTTCCTGGCCTGTGGGACTCTGGAAGCAGCTGGCAGGTATCGGCTGGCCAAGCGGAATGCGGCTTCGGCGGTTGCCGAGGCAAAAATTCGGGCATGGGAGGAGTTTGGCGAGGCCATGGAAGCCAACTTCCGAACGGCTTCGAGGAAATTCTGGTCCACCATCCGGCGTCTTAGGGGGGGAAGCGGTGTGCCGTCGACACTGTGTATAGTGCCGATGGGGCGCTGATGACCTCGACCCGGGACGTTGTGAATCGGTGGGCGGTGTACTTCGAAGACCTCCTCAATCCCACCGACACGTCTTCCTCTGGGGAAGCAGAGCCTGAGGACTCTGGGTTGGGCTCTCGTATCACTGGGGTTGAAGTCACCGAGGTGGTCAAAAAAACTCCTCAGTGGCAGGGCCCCGGGGGTCGATGAGATCCGCCCGGATTTCATTAAGGCTCTAGATGTTGTGGGCGTGTCATGGTTGACACGCCTCTGCAACATCGCGTGGACTTTAGGGACAGTGCCTCTGGACTGGCAGACTGGGGTGGTGGTTCCCGTCTTTAAGAAGGGGGACCGGAGAGTGTGTTCCAACTACAGGGGAATCACACTTCTCAGCCTCCCTGGTAAGGTCTATTCAGGGGTACTGGAGAGGAGGGTCCGCCAGGAAGTCGAATCTCGGATTCAGGAGGAACAGTGTGGTTTTCGTCCTGGCCGTGGAACACTGGACCAGCTCTATACACTCTGCAGGGTCTTTGAGGGTGCATGGGAGTTTGCCTGTCCGGTCTACATGTGTTTTGTGGACTTGGAGAACGCTTTCGACCGTGTTCCTCGGGCATCTAATAAGGATGCCTCCTGGACGCCTCCCTCGGGAGGTGTTCCGGGCATGTCCCACCGGCAGGAGGCCCCGGGGGCGGCCCAGGACACGTTGGAGAGACTATGTCTCTCGGCTGGCTTGGGAACGCCTCGGGGTCCCGTCGGATGAGCTGGAGGAGGTGGCTGGGGATAGGGACGTCTGGGCTTCCCTTTCAATGCTGCTGCCCCCGCGACCTGACCTCGGATAAGCGGAAGACTATGGATGGATGGATGGAAATTGCAGCCTGTTCATCCTGGAAGGGGGATTACCTCAGGTGCAGTCCCTTCTCAAGTTTTTTTAATTTTTCCTCATGTTGAGGTTTTTGAGATTTCCCTTGCCCTCATGTAGGTTTTAGATCGGGGGATAGTGTAATAATAGTCTGTGGGTTGCAATAATCTGTGGTCTGTGCAGCCCTTTGAGACTCGTTGTGATTAAGGGCTATACAAGTAAACACGACTTGACTTGACTTTCTCTGTCTGTGTGTCTGTCTGTCTATCTCTCTCTAAATATATAAATATTTATATATATATATATATATATATATATATATATATATATATATATATATATATATATATATATTTATATATATATATGTGTGTTATCCTGTCCCAATTCAATGGTGTACACAGTAAGAATTCTAATATCAGTGCTGAAATGTAATATGTTTTGCCGTAGGCAGGATGAGGTCAAACACTTTATTGATTGAAAAGCAAGTTCATTCTCTTGTAGCGGCTCAGGATCAATATTGTTTTGGTGAACCACCGATGCTTTATGAATTTAGCTTTCTGGCTTTAACCTTTATACTTTAGACGATTATGCTCACGTTGGAGTAATACTTCATATATCCGTTCGACATGCATCTGGTCACTAATGTTTGCAATATTCAACTTCCACGCATTTAATCAATTTCTTTAAAACGAATAGATATTGACCCTGTTGTGACTGGGTTGTTAGCGCACAGTCCGACGGTGCGGAGGTCCAGGGTTCAATTCCAGCCACTGCTGCCTCCCCGTGCGGTGTTTGCATGTTCTCCCCATGCCTTCATTGACATCAGGTTAATTGGCCGGTCCAAATTTTCCCTAAGTGTGAATGAGCGAGTGAGTTGTGTGTCTTTGTGTGCCCTGCAACTAGCTGGCAGCCAGTTCAGGGTGCCCACTGCCCGAAAATAGCTGTGATATGCTCCAGCACCCCCGCAACCCTCGTGAGAATAAGCGGTGCAGGTAAAGGATGGATGGATGAATAATTTTTGTGTTGTCTTTTGCCCCACCATCACATCACATTACCCTGCTATTTAACAAAGGAAAAAGGAAAAACTACTGTAAATATGCAATCAACCTAACACTTTTGTTATTGTTTCTCACCAAACGTATATTGTTTACTTTGGCTGACCTGCAGCTTTGAGGACAATAAAGTCAAAATCCACAATGTCTTTGTTCATATAAAAATGCTGCTGGCTGACTTATTTCCTTTAATATCTGTCAGACAACTAGAGTTACCCCCAGGTAGCCAGCAGCAAATACCAATAGACATAGCACAAGGGGGAATAATACCTAGTGTATTTTGTCCACAAGTAACATGCACTGACACACACAAAAACGTAGGCAGAGACACACAGTATTAGCAATTATCTCTTGGAGCCCTGATATCATATATTGTACAAATACTGTATTTTCCTAACTATCAAGTGAAATAATTTTAAGGTACACACCCAAAAACATATGGTTATTAGGGGATATTTGTTTCGTATATAAGGCTCATTAAACTAAAACTTCATATTTGTGCATTCACTGATCAGTAGAAACGCATCACTGATCACAATTGCATATATTGGATGCAACGGGAACCAAACCTGGATCCCGGCAGGGAGAGCACCATATTTATCCCACAAGACCAAGTCAAGTCAATTCAAGTCACATTTATTTATCAAGCCTTTAATCACAAAACTGTCTCAAAGGACTGCATAGGATTACAATGACACCATTGCCTGAAAACTCAAAATCTCACCGTGAGGAAAAAAAAACCTTGAGAAGGGGCCTCACAAGTGGTAATCCCCCTTCCTGGATGACCAGGGTGAAATAGATTTAACATTGAGTTACAGTACACAAAAATAGTAAACATCTATAAAAGAGAACACTAGGTAACATGTTGAAATTTGTCCTTAAAGTCCATGACAGCAACGACGGCTGACCACTATGAATACAAACGACACATGAGAAGCCTTTATGTTTGATGTCACCATCACACTGTTTCCCGGCAGCACCACGTTGTTGATGTGATTATTGGGCTGGGCCGCGAGTATATTATCCGACATTAAACTGGTCTGTGGAAAAGAAAAGGTTGTGGAAGACTGAAAAGCAGCGTTGCAGTTTTGATGAGGTGCACATAATTATTAACTAAATGAAGAGAATAGCATTGTGGAAAGTAATTTGCTCCTTCTGAGAGATATACATAAGTAAATGGCTGCACGTATTTAACAATGTTTGTCACTTTAAATGCTTTAGGTTGAGTTGAGAAAAAGTAAAAGTGAATTTTATAGTGATTTTTAATCAATTTCTGTTTTCTCATTTCCCTAACATGGGTGTTTGGTACCGTGACTAAAAACAATGTGAGAATGAGAAACGGCCTAATTTTTTTTTTTTTATACCCCATCTACCTGTATGTCTCCATTGGCCTGGTGGTTGGGATTCAGCACTCTAGCAATTGTTTTATGAGTTTGGTCCATTGTTATGCAATTGTGGTAGGTCATAGAAATAGACTTATCAATACTTATACCAAACTGGTGATGTATAATTCTGGCCAATTTAGGCTTTTTGGGTGTACCTTATAGTCCAGAAAAAGTGTGTTTTTCTTTTCTTTTTTTACCTTGTTGTTTTTTTGCTAACTTGACTACATCGACAGTGTCAGTCAGACAGCAAGATGCTAGATATGAGCACACGACCTCTCGGCAGAGTACGGCCCCCGCCGTATGCATACATTTAAAATCACTTATAAACTCAAATTTTTTTTCAGCCGGGTGCAGCTGACCCATTTTACCACCTTGTTGACATTTTTGTGTCCGACAGCTACATGTGCTGGCCTCAGCTATTTATTTTCATTTCTTTCTCACCTACTCACTTCACTCTTTCCATTTAAGTTTGCTTAAGCTGACTCAGGGTCACTTCAATTTGCCTCTCTGGCCTTGGAAGAATGATGACTACAGCGCTAAGATTCTGTCACCCCAGTCACTTTTGCTAGCTTCAGGCTTACCATACTGTGTGTAAACATCTACAGTATTCATGCATTTAATTGATAATACAATTTGGGCAATGTTACCTTATTGGTACAGTGAACGTTTATTTGGACTTAATGGAATTTGCACAAGATCACCTTCATATGTTTTGAATTTTAAAAAACAAAAATTAAAGCACGCAAAAATGTTTAACGTTCTCATATTTGGTAAAAAAAAAAGTGTTTACATCTGTTAAACGTTACGAGAAATACTTTTTTGAACATTCATAGGATACCAACACAAAATGTGGGAATACGAAACACAAAATTTGGATTAGACATTAATTAGACATGAATATTTTCTTTATAGGGCGGCATTAGCTCAGGAGGTAGAGCGCTTGTCTTGGGATCAAGAGATCGCAAGTTCAATTCCCTCTGTGTTATATGTCGAAGCGTCCTTGGGCAAGACACTGAATCCCTAATGCGCCCAATAAGCAGGTCGGCGCCTTGCTTGGCTGCATGTCCGCTATTGGTGAGTGTGTGTGTGAATGGGTAAGTGTCGTTTTGAAGTATCTTTAAAAAGTTAAAGGTAGAACAGCTTATCTCAGGAGGTAGAGCGCTCGTCTTGGGATCAAGGTGTCGCAGGTTCGATTCCAGGCTCCTCCGCGTTATATGTCGAAGTGTCCTTGGGCAAGACACTGAATCCCTAATGCCCCCAATAAGCAGGTAGTCGCCTTGCATGGCTGACTCACCATTAGTGTGTGAGTGTGTGTGTGAATGGGTAAGTGTGAAGCACATTGTAAAGCGCTTTGGGAGGTCTTTATTGACTTGAAAAGCGCTATATAAATGCAGACCATTTACCATTTATAGGGGCATTGCATAATCTCTAGCGCCACTTAGGTAAAAAAAAATCATTGATTAAAAAAATAAAAGCTAAGACTTTGATTTTGAATCATGAGCAAATATACATAAACTATCATGTGATTTTGCATTAAAAAACGTATAGAAAACTTTTTCGATGAACTGTAAGGAAAACCTAAAAACCCCCAAATTGCCAAACATTTGAAGATGCGCCTTATAATCCTGTGGATCAATTTGGAAGTGCATAGTTAGAATTAAATGATACTGCAAACGGTAACTGTTCCGCCTTTGACAAACATATATAGTTGTCTTTGAGTGCTTTCTTGTGTTAACATGTTAATTGTAAAAATATGCTTGTTACATTTCAACCAATAATGAAAAGGGTTATTATAATCTGTATCCAATTTTAAATTCTATGTCTATTATTTGAAATTTTTTCATCCAATACTTTTCATTTTTTATTTGTGCATGTTTAATAAGGTTCATATAAATAGTATTTGGTTTGCAGTCATAAGTGAAAATGGAAATATATAAAGTGGTTTTGGAGCACCCTCTTTTGATTAACATGGCAATTACTTGTTCTTAAAAGAAAAATAAAGAAAAAAAAACAGAACTTGGGCTACGGCACAGAAGCAGACTTACAAATGGATTCTTTGCTGTTGCACGTTGTTACTATCTTGCAAAAAGGTGATGCAAAGTGAGGACAGCATAGAAAAGATTTATGAATCAGTTAGGTAGTGTTGGTGGTAAAACCAGATGTCATACATAAATGTATTATCTATTAAACACATTATTTTAAGTCAAATGTATTTATTTTTTATGCTTTCTTAGCTCTTACTCTAGTTTTAATCCTGTTCTTTTTATAGTCCAGTGCGCTTTATAAATGAACAATTTGTCGCAAATATTACGCCTTATAATCCGGTGTGCCTTATCGTGTGAAAGGAATCCAAAGAACATATACTTTTGAAAATGTGGTTTCCAATTTAAATCGACTTGATTCTTCATAAATGGTTACTGTACAAGATTTTCATAGTAATTTTGTATTTCCGATTTCATAACTCTATTCCTTGTCAAAGAGTCCTACGCGATTATAAGGCAAGGTTTTTCATCGTGCATTATTTTCTGCATTCTTATTGGGTAAACAGTCGCCCTGCTCCTCATCCGCCTGCTCTGCCTGTCTGTCAATGATGTTGCGGTCTGAGTCGTATGCATACATAAAACAGATTGACAAACCTATATTATGTAAAGCGCTACTCTTTTTCATTTTCAAGTTTCTCTACAAGCCATCACGTCAACAAAATGCTCTGGACATAAGCACCAAAAGACAGAAAAAAGATGCTTAGTATCTCCAACAAAATTGGACTTCTTGACCCATTAAACTTGCCCTGGAGCCACATGCTGGTCTTTAACGCTTTCTAAGACTCTCTGGTGATTTTTAAAAAGTGTTTCATAATGGAAAAAATATGTATTTTTGAAGGACAAAATGGGACTCATCCTTAACGTTTTCCAATAAATATTGATAGAAAAAAATATGTATTCATCGTTCTCATACAGCTGGTCCAACATGATTTTTTTTAGGGCCGCCGATTGGAAGGTAAATGCAGTTTTTCATATCCTTACTTTGGCGACAAAGTATCACGTAAAGTAAATTGGAACAAACAGTAGTCGGATGTATAGTTGGAAGTATTGTAAGGTGCTCAAAAATGTTGGTGGTTAGTTACATACTCAAAGTTAACATTAGATAACACACAAATGGTCAGTGAACAACAAAACTATCCAAAACATAAAATAAACAAAAAAAAAAAAAAGCTCAAAAACAAAAATGAAATTGGGAAGAGGTGATGGTGATATTGATGGGGTAAAAATAGACATCAAATCACCCTACACCTGTCTAAATTTAAACTGATTAGCCGCCCTCTGGTGGATGGAGGCGCGCCAGACCCTAACAACAGTAGTGCAGAAACGGCACGATATTAAAAATTATAATTTATATATATGGTAAAAAAATGTTTTATAAAAGAGAGTACTTGTATTCTTTGAACATATACTGAACCTTGTAAATTGTGCTTGATCTTCAGTATTTAATAAATATTCAAATATGTAAATAAAGGTTTATAGTTTGCGGGCTTTGACTGCCACAGGACATTTTTGGACTGGTTAGCCTAAAAAAATAAAATAAAATAAATGACATTACTGAATTGAATCAGGAAAGAAGTCCATTGTTATGAGTTGAAGTTGCTGAGGGGCAGAATGTGTATTTGTTTTTGTGTGCATATGAGTATGCATGCGGCCCAATCTGAGATTGCCTAACTCTCAACACATGATTAATTGGCCACTTAGCTCTTACTTTAAAAACTGAACGCATCGTCTGTTGTTGTGGTTTTCTATCAGTAAAAATGGAAACCAGACAATGGGCTCTTAAATCACTAGACTGGCATCCTTTCAAGTATGTTGCTTCTCTAATAACAATAGTGTTCACACATAATGGTGATTGGCAACAAGCTCACTCCAAGCAACTCACTTTACTCTTCTTTTTTCTTGGAACATATAAGTGTCTGATTTACAAAATGATCAATTAACCTGCACCAAGAACTCTACAAAAATTGAGTATAGTACATGTAAATTGAACAACAAAAATAGTTCAATGTGATAATTCAAACTTGAGACATCGTTCAGTTCCGGCAAAGATCATAATGTCCAAAGAAATACAGTACATGTTATTTCCAATAATAAGTTGTATGCTACCCCACCTTTCTAAAAGCAGTATTTATAGCAAAATGGTCACCGCCTGAAATTGGAATACAAACACACAGAGGTGGGCTGTGAGGGCCTGCAAGGCCTTCTCTGCTGTCTTGAAATATATCTGAATCGTGTGAAATGATTAAATTTTGGCTATGAATAAATAATAAATAATTCCAAAGTGTCAGTCAGCTTCCTTTTATTGCTCCCCCCTTAGTTGGATGGTTCCAGATATGTAATTTCATATTTAAGCAATTAACCAATCACATTTCCGCCATCACTTGTTGCAAGGGTCAGATCGAATCAGAGTCCATCAAGTGCAGATATAAAAGCCCTTGTAGCATTACACAGGGGACGACAATGCTGTTGGTTTGGCAAATCAGATTTCGAGTTGGCGACCTCAAGGCCTTTATGCATGCATAAGGAAACAGCAGCTTGGGGGCAGTAATGAACCACAATCTAAAATCTATAATTCTTCTAAATCATAATAGTATTTATTTATTCAATCTACATGAATCATTTAAATCATTTAAACATTTTATACTAAGTCAATTTAAAAATCCCTGAAAAAAAGCAGAAGAAAATATTATTCAAAAATACTGTATTTTCTTTTCAGTGCAACAACAGATACACTATCAAATACAATAATCAACTTTACATTGTGATGTAAAACATATCCCTGAGAAACATAGAACATATCGATTTAATTATTTACCGATGCACAAATAAAAATATACAATTCAAAACAAGTTTAACTTTCCTGGTTTAGGAACCCCCAAAATACCTGACCAAAATCTGGGCAAGAAAAAACTGAAAAATGATATTTGACTTAGAGTCTCAAGAGGGTTGGGCGCAGCCAGGCTGAGCTTGCCCAATACGCACCACACTGGAACTGGTGCCCTGACTATATTGGCGGTGAAGAGATCCATGAACCATGAATTCTCATTCTTACTTTTGATTTTTAGCACTGGTTTTTCGTTGCACGCCAGAATGATACAACTTGTAGTGTATTTTTGACTTTTTCATTAAGACGCAGGGTTCAAACTATAATTCTGAGGGCAGCAAAGCCCCAGGCCAAAAATGTGAGACCCCTGCATAACAGTGATTTAGAGGTAAGCTTGGACCTTAAAAAAATCGATCCCCTCCTGGGCCCGCGGGTATTAAAGCCCTATCCAGCCCAAACCCGACCAAATAACTTGATTTGAGGGACCTAGCCAGAAGAAAAAAACACATTTTCATATTTTATTTGTGAGGACTTGGGAGAAGGTGGGGAGATTTGGACACATTTTGGGTTGGGCTTGAGCTTAACATCTTACCTCCCAAGAAGACCAACATTTGGGAACATGAAAAGTACAGTAAGATAATAATAATAATAATAATAATAATTTCCTTGTATTTTCATTCTGTGTAACAATGTACACAGAACGAAATGTCGATTGCATCTGATCCGATGCAGCCGCAGCCAAGAGAGGGCGCCGCCGACCACTTTTTAAGTCTTAGGAATGACTCGGCCGGGGCGCGAACCCGAACCTCCCAGTCTCAGCGCCTTACCATCTAGGCTACTGAGCTGGTATATATCCATTTTGTTTTTCGTGTTTGATTTCATTAACTCCATATCACACTTGAAGCTTTTCTCTTCCCAGACGAGACTCTCAGCATGACTGTTTTATTTTCTTCTTCTAATTTTACTGTACATTAATACGGTTCTCTGACCTATAATCAAAATTGTGTTATGTTAAACCTCCTCTCTTCTGTCTGAATAGCTTTAGGCAAAGATTGCCAGAAACACACGCTGGCTGTCAAATGGGAACTTGCCAACTAACACCCTTTTGCCTAGCAAGCCTCACAAAAACACACACACTGTAAATCACAGACCAACAAACGAATAGAAAGGCTCCCACTTTAAAAAATGAGAGCGCTGTCACATCACATCAGTGTCCACCGCAGCATAGCCTGGTGGTCACAAGTAGTAAAGCGGGTACTACTGGCGGCTGACACCCACTGGACGCGCATGGAACAAAAGGGAGAAGAATGGGGAGGTTTGGCAAAGGAGAATCTCTGGAACCACGGAGAATAATGGCAATGGACAGTGGTGTGGTCTCCATGAAGCTCTTTTGGCAACTAAAGCCCTGGGCTTCATGTGGGAGTGATGGGTTTGGGGCAAAGACAATTTTTGTACAGTTGTGAGCAAACGGCAGTCCATGGCTGCATGCGTCTCATTTGGCTTTTTCATCTCTTCAGGCTTTTTCATCTGGCCCGCCAAACGAAAAAGTTAAAACTGTTTAAGAAAGGTAGTCAAACACAGACAAACGCGACAAATCGAACGTTTTAATAGCGAGACGAAAAGTAAACAAAAGGGAGGAAAATGAATAACAGGTAACAAAAACATAGTCCAAAAATGCAAGGCTAGATACATAAAAATCTTACTAAACATAAAGGAGGTATTGAGGGGTTTTAGAAAGTGACACTCGTGATATGTCGGTGCTGCTCATATGTACAATAGTTTTAATGAGTGCCAAGTACACTTGTGAGGCTTTATCAATACCTATTCGTACAACCATTAAGGGACAGTGTGCAATAGTGCAATAGTTTACCACTAATTTTGGCTGTATTATGTTGTAGAACCAAAAACAAATGCTACAAAGCACAAGGACGGATACAAATTACAGAGACTCAAAGAGCCCTAACTGCACCATTTTTCTCGTCATCTTTTGCCCAAGCTTCTGCAGAAAAAAAACAAAGAAAAGGAAAAAAAAAGAATAGGGGAAAAAAGAAAGAAAAAAATACTAAAGAGAGGAAAAGCAAAAGAAAAAACAATCAAACGGGAAAAAGGCAAAGAAAAAAAAGAAAAAGATAGAAAGTGAAATAATACAGGAAAAAAGTACAAAAGGAATAAGGAGACAAATAGGAAACCATTTGAAAAATGCTAAAAATATGAAAAAAAGAAAATAAAGAAAGAAAGAATGGAAAATGAAAAAGAGATAAACAATGAAAAAGGAAGAAAAAAATCCAAAAGCTAGGAAAAAAGAAAATAATAAACCCGTAGAAGCAAGATGGCCAACTATCATATCACCATAATAAATTCCAACAAGTATCTTAAAAGTGCAACTTTATAATTATAGTTTTTGGAATTTTGGTTATTATTTAAACCAAGTGGATTTTTTTAAAACTAGTAATCACTAAATAATACTTACTGTCCTTTTAAACTAAATATTAACGATTGTTCGTATATATTATTACCACCTACATTTCAGTTCAGGCAATTATGAACCAAATGAGTTGTGGCTTTTACAACTTCACTGAACTGGGCGGAATCTATGTAGTTGTGTATTGCTTTCACAGTCTAAAGAGATTTCTTTTTGAAGCATTGACAATTTTGCCAACTCATCCAGGAGAGCATGTTGAGGTCTTAGTTCATTGATGATGGACAAGAGGCTTTTGGAGCACAATTTCCCTCCTAGTCCACCTGACAGTGATGATGGGATTGAGGTCAGGTCCATTGGGTGAGTGCGTGTCTTTGTGTGTATCTTCGTGTGCGTGTGTGTGCGCACAATGGGGGAGCCTGGAGTTGGTGTTAGACAATGTTCTCACTTTCTGTGTCTGACAAGAAACAAGAGCCAAATTGTTTTCAAACAACTCTATTGCATGTGAAGCAAAAGTACCAAAATTCAAAGTATGTCAAGCTAAACCATCAAAAAGTATTATTTCTGGGTTTTTGGGTAATTTAATAATGAGACCCATCTTGCTTTACTGGAATTTGACAGTTAATAACGACTTTATCTAATCTAAGGATGTTTTGTTAAATCTTTGAGAAAAATGTTTAGACCCAGGGGTTGCCAACCTTTTTGTACCTGTGGGCTACTTTTTTTTTTTTTTAACTGATTAGTGCGATTACTAGGTTGTTACTATGTTATCGCTATGGCATCACTGGGTTGTAATTAATAAAGTAGGCTTAAACTAGGCTTAGTCGACCAATTATTCTCATGCCAGGTAGAACATTTCCAAGAAAATTACAGTGACCCATGTGATGTTTTTAGAACCCCCCCGCTGGGTACTCAGATAGTCTTAGGGCAGTCTACATGACAAATAAACATAATGGAATAAACACTAGAGGTAAAACATCCAGTTGAACCGACCTGGCCGCTGGTTCATATTTCCTCAACTCTAATTTACCAATTCATAAATAAAAATACAATTCAAATTTGGGACCATTTTCAGGCCACAATCCATATTTTCACAAAAAAACACAAAATTTGGATTTTTTGTATAAAAACATATCAAACTGAAAAATATACTTAAGAAACTCCTCGACCGCACACACACCAACTTAAGCACACAGGTCTCAAACAAACATATGATAGAAACACAAAACTAGTTTTAAGTCAAGTGCGTACTGTATTTTATTATATTCTGTCTCACAATTATGTTAAATTTTTGAAGGCAGATCGTCTTCTCTGACATAAGAATCTTACTTCACTTGGTCACTTAAAAGTATATTTTCAGAATGATCAATTCCTTATCACTCTAACTGCATTTTGTTTTTGATCTGTTCGTTTCCTCTCATTCCGTTTATTTCATCCAAAGATAGTGGTTTAATTTCAATCGACAATATCCGAGTTTTACTTTAAGTCGACGTAACCACCTCTTAGGTTCGAGATATTGGCTTACATCCAATCATCAATATCTGTGTCCGACTGCAGAGATGTTAGCTTATATCTGATCTACAACATCCGAATCACACTTTAGCAGAGATTCACGGCGCAATTTTGTCAAAATTTGCCGCATAAGCACCCGAACCTCTCAAAAACACTAGAATCCCTTTTTCCAATGCAGACGTGTCCAAACGTGTTTAGGTAAGAGCTCCTCACCTCTCCAAATAGACTAATCTTTGACAGGTGTTTCTTGGTCTTTGCCCTGTTGCATGAGAGGCTGGCATTAAATTCTCGAAAGCCCAAACACGTACTCCAGCAAACTTTTACAGACGAGGCACCCCAAACGAATGGAACACATTTTCAAAATAAGATCACCTTTTGCGCAAAACCCCAACTGTTCTCTCCATCCGGAAACATTTTAGTGAGCCGATTAAACGCGCATACAAATAGAAAACTCTTACCTCGACTCTAATCGAGTAAACAGAAGCTAATTGTAGAAGATAATTAATTCTCTTCCATTTCAAATGTGCGCCCACGTTCTGTTTCCACGGCTGTCCTACACAGAGGTCAGAGATGTTAACATAGGGTCACCAAATAAAGGCGAAATACATTTCCGATGTCTTGCCACGTGTTCTTTTCCTGGACCAAACCGAGTATTCGGACTTTGAAAAAATACAGCTTGAGAGAACCAACGCACTTGAGGATATTTATTACAAAGTTTCAAAGTAAAGATAGCACAAAGTGCACTCCGGTCCAATCGATGGGAAGTGGGTCTCTCACCAAGAAAGGCATCGACAAATGTTTTGGCCCCTCTCTTATATGAGAAAGACGTGGATTATACAAAATGTAAAAATGAAACAAGCTCTCCTGGGATGTCACATTACAAGATAAAGGTAAGGATCTCAATTAACAACAGACTTTTGACTGAAACTGCAATCACCTGGATTTGAAAGGTTGTATGATAAGATAAAAGTGGAAGACCATTGCTGGGAAAGTACTCATACGAAAGAATGCCGCAAGTAAATACTTCACTCAAACATGTGGATGAACATAAGTGCATTTATAACAACTAAAAGGAATAATGGGATTATTAACATAATTGTGTGATAATCAAATAATAAACAATTGTAGCTGGAAAACTCAGTGACTTATTTTAATAATCTAACACCACCCAAACCCGACCGATTAATTTGATTTGATGGAATGAGCCCGAAGTAAACCCGAAGCTAATTTATGGGGGGGATTTTTAATGTTTTATTGAACAAACACATGTACATTACCAAAAAAATTTAACAATGTTGCGTAAACAGTACCCTCAAATTGTACAACAAACCATAATGATCCTGGGTAAACCCGAAGCTTTGCTTGTGCACCGAAGTGTGCGTTTCAGCCCAGGTAATTCGCTGCGGTCTTACTTCGGGTGGAGTCCCTCAAATCAAGTGTACGCTTTGAGATGCAGCGCCGAAATAAACACTTCGGTGCGCATTCGGGAAAGTCCAGCAAAATGAAAGTGAACAAAATGGCAGCGAAAAGAAGCTTATATTCTGCAGATTACAAGATGCAAATTGTGAAATAACACCAAAATACATGTGATACAACTCGTAAGCTATTGGCGATAAGCAAAAATTACATCTGACCTAAGGGACGTAGAAATGGAGCGGAGCATCTTTTACCCTGATTCACAGGCTGAACATTTATTTAAATTTTGTGATTTGGAGTAAGACTGATAGTTTGGTAAGCATGTTATCTATGACAAACGTATCTGAACATTATAACCTCTGTGTCAAAGTGCACATTTCGGCGCAGATCAGCAGCGCCAAAGTGTGTGACCCAGGTAAAAGTATTGTAACTTAACTCAAGTAGAAGTAAAAATCAGTCATTTTAATAACAACACGAGCAAAAGTACGTTCATGCTGTGCAGATTCTCTCTAAGGGAAAGAAAGAAGGTGAGAGAGAGACCCGCCATGGCCCAACTTAAAGATTTACATTGACATATGAAGCTTGTGTTTTATATATATATATATATATATATATATATATATATATATATATATATATATATATATATATATATATATATATATATACATACATATGTATCTATCTATCTATATATATATATATATATATATATATATACATATGTATCTATATATATATATATATATATATATATATATATATATATATATATATATATATATATATACACATATGTATCTATATCATTATATATAATATATAATTATCCTCGATTAAAATAGCAGGATTGCTGACATTTAAAAATGAAATGGGAAAAAACTAAAATGACCCATAGCTGCCATGCCAACACAGTTCTGCTGACATGAACCTTTGTCTCGTAAAATATAATAGAGGTGTCTCACATGTGAGTCATGAGAGCCTCAAGGTGTAATATCTGAAACCGAAAACCGTCGCTTACACAAAGCAGCCAGAGGTGTGATGACTAACAGTGGGGGACCATTATAAAGGCTGGGATAAAAAAAATCAGAAGTGGGTCAGAGGAGTCATTGCAAGAAATTCTGCGGCCAACTGTCAGTAATAATGATGTGTATTTTGCAAACAAAATGGCTGTATCAGCCAGCTCTTGGAAGTGAGCGGTGGGAACCGCTTCCTCATCAATCAAAAGCCAGTTCCTTTTGAGATGCTCCCCCACCCCCCTGGTATTGGTCAAACGTTGCTTTGTATGAAAAAGGTTCAAAGTTCAAATGAGTACAAAGTTCCCTATAGAATAATTGCATAAATATTTTTGTAAATCAGTTAAATATTAGATTAATTCATTCTATGCATGATGTTCTTGTTTTTCCATTTTTACATATATCGTTCTTTTTTTCTACCTTCTTTATTTGCATCGCTTATCTTATTTTAATGTACCCCTCTTTTTATTAAAAAAGCATTTTGTCTTACATGTTACATGAAAATTGGTAATATATGAATCAAAGAAACTAAAAGCAGCTGAAAAGTTGTTTGGGAGCCGCAAGCGTCGGCTCTATTTCGTAAACCGAGCCAAAAGAGCCGCTTCTCTAAAAAGAGCTGGAATCCCCATCACTACTCAGTAATGTTTTGCTGACCAAAGGCGCTAGCTAAAGTGGGGAAAATGTGACAGTACAATAAATAAATGAAAAACAGTTAAAGATTAAATAAGCTACATGCGGAAGCGTGCCATCTCAAAGGAGCAGCTTCCTCACTAAGACCTCCAATACTGTCAAAGTCAATTATGGTTACTGTACATGCTTCCTGATTGTCTGTGCAGGGAGAATACGTAAAGAAAAGCAGCATAAGCCTTCTGGAAGGTTTATTTTACTGCATTCTGACCTTTGTGTTGATGGTGGCATACAGTGAAAGCTTTCAAGGATGCGCACCTTGTAACAACGTGAATAGAGTTTATTTTTCCCCTTGCATTTCTGGCAGATCACCTCAAGTGGTAATGTGGGTGCTCCATGGTCTACGTTAGGAGTATAAGGAAAGGTGAAGGTGATATTGTATAAATACATGTTTCTCGGCCTTGATAGAACCAGGACATATTTTAGTGTGGGACTTTGGCTTACAAATATTACATCCAGCTCCTGACTAACGAAATGGACATAGTGGCGTTGGCGGTCAGAAGAGGGTGGTGATATTAGATGTGGAGATCCCTGCTGACGCCAACACCAGGATGAAGAAACACAAGAAACTGGAGATGTTCCAATGGTCTAAAAAGGAGCTGGAACAGAAGTGGAAGGTCAATCCCTGTGGTCCCTGTGTTAGTGAGTGCACTTGAGGCAGTAACCTCCAAACTGGAAGAGAGGCTGAAACAGATCCCAGGAACAACATCTATAACCTCAGGCCTGAAGCAGTCCTGGGAACAGCTCAGAAACTGTAGATGTCTGCATGTTTATTTAATCATAAGTGTATATCTTTGCTGCAATCTTTATACAAAGAAAATCTTTTTTGAATTGAATGTTTATAATTAAAAGAAAATGCTTAAAAATTGAGAAATGCAGGTGATGATATGATAAATTGCCGATTCTATGAGAAATAGGCCTACCCTCGTTAGGTGTACAACAATGTGAATCAATTATATCATTAATACAAGTAAAATATGGAAAAAGCCTTCACTTTTTGTTTGAAATTGTTTTTAAAGTTAATTTAACAGAATAAGTTCAGGAATATACGTTATTGCGTTATCCCTTATCCCTGATTAATCAGGGGTCAGTTCCCATACACACACATGCGACTGTACGGGAAATGACAGTAGAACCTGCAGTTGGGAGTCAGTAGGTGAAAAAAACCCCATCCCAACCCCGAATGCGGAGCAGGGAGACAATGGTTACCAAAATTGTAAGTCTTAAGAATGACTCAGTCGAGGCACAAACACCTCCCTGTCCTGGGGCTGGTAATCACTAATATACGTAATTTAAAAGTGGTAAAACCCTTCACATGTTGTTTAACTTTGTTTCGGGACAATTTGACTGAATAAATGCCATATTTTTGTAAGGTCACATCTCTTTGACGCTACTTAATCAAAGATAGAGTATTGTCTTACCAGTCATATCCACTTGTCATATCAATGCTGCTTTTAGAAAGAAACACAATTGACATTTTGCAGAACGGAGGTCATTGTTTTGGTCCAGACCTCCACAATTTTTTCTGTTTCTCTTGTTGTCCCCTAGAGAAAAAATAATTGTCAACCCTTATAAGAACTAGAAATAGCAATCACTATTAAACATTAGGGGAATGTAAAATCAAGCTCAAGGGTAATGTCCAATTTCCTTTTGCATATGTATTAAATCTGACAATTATATGAGCCATCAAATTCCGAAACATTTGTTTTTAATAGAATCAGAAAAAAACATTTACAAATTGTTTCCCTCTGTCACACCCGATAAAGCTGAGGTGACAGTTGACTGAAGATTGTGTCTGTGAGTTCGGCCTGAATAGGTTTGAGCCAAAAATCCAGTCTTCACTATCGAAGCTTAGCAGCAGTGCCCCGTGAATGGAGTATATAAGTATTTACAATAATTGAAGAACTAAGCACTGTTTGGATTATGATAATATTAAATTGGTGCAAACTACATTTACTTGTGGTGCACTCTAATGCCAGTCTTTATTTAGTCATCCATTAAGCAAGTAACCTGTTAGTTAATCAATCATCTTGTCATTTTCTTGCCATCAATTTGTATTTTCCTGAAGCCCCCTCTCTCTCGCTCAATCATCTACTTCACACACTGAGTGGTGCAAGCAGCAGGGGTTTGCATGGCAGCTATTTTTAGGAGATTTGTATCTTGGTGGATTTGGTAAGTTTCTTTCCTCGATAATTGTTGCCATGCAGGGAGCGTCGTGATGAGCAGCAGTAGAACAGACAGAAGAGCAGTTTCAGCGACAGACTGCTGTCACTGTCTTGTACTACGGACAGACTGAAGAGATCTTTTCTTCCTCATGCCATGAGGCTCTTTAACTCCACCCGGCAGAGTAAAGGCCCACATTAAACCACACCACCTACATTGGATATTACCGAATCTTACTGCAATATGTATTCTGTGTAGCACTATTTAGTTACTCTATATAACACGCTACAGTGGGCATTTGCACGTCACACTGGGTATTTGTATATTGTATTCTTTTGGCTTTATTATTGTACTGTTCTCAGCTCAGGGATGCTGCTGGAAATGTGAATTTCCCTTCGGGGATGAATAAAGTATCTATCTATCTATCTATCTATCTATCTATCTATCTATCTATCTATCTATCTATCTATCTATCTATCTATCTATCTATCTATCTATCTATCTATCTATCTATCTATCTATCTATCTATCTATCTATCTATCTATCTATCTATCTATCTATCTATCTATCTATCTATCTATCTATCTATCTATCTATCTATCTATCTATCTATCTATCTATCTATCTATCTATCTATCTATCTATCTATCTAGAAGAGAACCATTCATATCGCTATTTGCTTGATGGATCGGCCGACACAATATTTGGCATCTCTGTGAAAGAGGAAAAGTACGTTTGAGAAAACTAAGAACAAGACTCAAGGAAAAAATTGAAAGAGCTGTAGTATGATGGCCTATGCTACAAATAAACCCTCAACTCTTTCCAGCTACAAACTGAGTTGGCAGACGTTGAAAGACTCACTCTTCGCCCCCAAGATACCCCTTGCCTGCCTTCCTGGATAAAGAGTACCGCCCGACTTTGCTGTCTGGGTTTATTTCATTTATTTTCTTCCATCTTCGCAACATTGCTAAATTTCGTCCTATACTGTCTCAGTCGGATGCGGAGATTATAATTCAGGCATTCGTCACCTCCCGTCTCGATTACTGTAATGCACTACTCTCCGGTCTCCCGAAGTCCAGAATCAAGAGTCTTCAGCTGGTACAAAACGCTGCAGCGAGGCTATTACCTAGGACAAAAAAGTCCGATCACATCACGCCGATTTTGGCTAACCTGCATTGGCTCCCTGTAAGCCTAAAATGTAATTTCAAGGTTTTCTTAGTATTATACAAAATCATACATGGACTTGATCCATCATATATTTCAGATCTGATTTCCCCCTATGTTCCGGTCCGAAGCCTTTGTTCTGAGCGCGCCGGTCTTCTCGTGATCCCAAGAGCCAAGAAGTGTTCCGCGCGTTCGAGAGCGTTCTTCATCTGGGCACCGGTGCTGTGGACTGCTCTTCCCCCTGAGATCCGTTCTGCAACCTCAGTGGAAATGTTTAAATCTAAGCTTAAAACACACTTCTACTCTATAGCATATGCATCACCTATACTTTTCTTGGACAATATCTCTGTATTATTTGTGAATGCAACATCCTTTGCTGTCTGGTAATCCTGAAAGGGGGATGCCACATGTACGGTCCCTTCTCAAGGTTTCTTCATTTTCCTCATGTCGAGGTTTTTGAGTTTTTCCTTGCCCTCATGTTTGTTCCAGATCAGGGGATGGTGTAATAATAGTCTGAAAAAATAGTCTGTGTAATAACCTGTGAAGCCCTTTGAGACTCTTTGTGATTAAGGGCTATACAAATAAAAATGACTTGACTTGACTTGATTGGAAACACCGAATGCTTGTCTATTGCAGTGTTTTTCAATCAGTGTGCCGGGGCATAATAGTGTGCCATGACACCTTGTCTAGTGTCCCACAGGAAATTGCCCAATTCTATTAGTATTTTATTAGTATTAAAAAAAACATAGCTTTCTCCCATTGATCGCCCTGCTGTTATATTCATACATTACGGTAGGTGGCAGCGTTTACTTTCTCTCTTTTTATAAAGCAATTATCTCCTCATGAGACGGACAGGTACATATATTGATCACTTATTTTGCTTTTCATGAAACTGTTTAACATTTTCCAACAGAAAATAATAAAAAAAATGGAAAGTAAAAACAATAATTTAAATATTATCTTGATATTTTACAAAAGAAGATTGAAAGAGTTATAATGAAACATGTTTGGTTGTGCGAGAAAATCATTTTTGCTCATTTTTAGTTTGTTATTTTTCTAGAAAAACATCATAAAAATACAGTAAAACTTGAAAACAGATGAAACATATACTGTAGTACAATCCCAAATCATAGCAAAATTATTAACCAGAATGAATAACTTGGTTTATCTGCTTACCCACGGTGACCACAAATGATACAAATTTTAATGTAAAATGTACAGTACTTTATTTTCACAGCCCTTTACAACAGTCCTTTCAGTCCTTAAGGTGCTTATACTTATACTTCATACTGTCATTTTGGCAACATGATCATTTAAGTAAAAAATCAACAACATCAAACTGGTACTGTCAATTCATCTTTAGACATTTTCCACGGGCAGTGTGCCTCAATTTCATGAAAATGAGTGTGCCTTGTGTCAAAAAAGGTTGAGAAACACTGGTCTATTGGATCACGATTGTTACCTCGCTACCTGACTACCTGTGTGCCGAGCCGTGCCTGGAGAAGAGACTACCCTTTTCTGTACTAATCCGTGTTTCTGCATTTTGCTTTTGCACCACCCATAACAGGTTCTTCACAGGAAGAGGTGTGTTTTTTAACAAGGCACCCTTCCAATATACCTTTTATTTTAAAAGAAAACGCATTAGTTTTGCGTAAGAGGTAAGGCAGAGTTATATTAAAACCTATATAGTAAGGTTTAGAAACACAGGATAGGTGTCCTCTAAATCGAGAAAATAGCTACAAAGCCATGTCAGAGCAATAGGACTTCAGCCAGTCATTGATGTTCAGTCATGACCTTTAATGCCTTTTTCTATTGCCCCATACACTAATCTATATGGTACATAGCTAACTCGAACAGCCTGAATGTGATATCTCTCATAGTAACACAAAGACTCTTTTAAAGGCTCACCAGTATGTCTACAAAAGCGTCACGCTTTACTACCTCAATAAAAACAGCATCTATGCGATTAGCACTGTCACGAGTCCTATTGATGAGCCCAAGGTGCAAAGGCCACCAAACTACATGAACTACAAGGATTTTAATTCAGTCTTCCTGCTGCTGTGATCTTGATGTTCGAGGGCAATTGATTCCCGCTCTTGCACAACGGCCAGCAAATACTGTGATGGTAGGAAATGAAAGCTTCTGACTTGCATATCAGATGTTCCCTTTGGTCATTACAGCTACTAAGACAGTTGAGCTCTAAGTGGTCAGAGCTCGCAGATCAGCCAGGGAGCGTGTTTGTCCAGCAAGCTTTTTGAAGGATGTCATGCTAGAGGAGGTGTCTACAAGATCTATTGAACTGCCGGATCGATCCTACAGAGTGTCAATGATGATAATGGAGGTTAGTTTTTTTTTTCTTGACTTAAGTGGGAATACATCTGAGATCTGTTGAAAAATCTTAAATGGACAAGGAATTGGAGCATAGTTTTTTAAAAAGCAATACAATTATAAATAAACATTAGTAAAAAAAAAAAGTAAAAAAAATATGATGATATCTTTTTATTTTCATAAGCACATAGCGCAAGATGGTTACATCATAATAAGTTATCCATCCATCCGTCCAACCAATCAACCATCCATCCATCCATTATCCTCACTAGGGTCATGGTAGTTTTGGAGCACATCCAAGCCATCTCCGGTCAGTGGGCAGTTGACACCCTCAATTGCTTGCCAGACAATCGCAGGGCACACAGAGACATACAACCAATTACACGGGTTTGTACAGTCAGTGCTGTCGCAGTAGAGCGTACACCAAACTACCGATTTACAGCATCTGATATTCCCAGGCGGCTTCCCATCCAAGAATATTGGAGGTTCTCAGAGTGTTATAGCCGTAAACAGGTCACACTTTTAAAGCTATTTGAATGTTTTCTGGTGGAAATCCCCATTTAAATACAAAAAAACTTAAGGTTTTGGCAAACAAACATCTTTCAAATGCCCTCAGCAACCAGTATCTAAGGCCCACGATTTTGACCCTAGATAATGGAAAATCAATTTCCAAAACAGGTGATAACATCATATGTAAAATGAATAGAGTTAAGTTGAGAATTTAACTGTTTCAAAAATATTAACTTTTTCATGTAGCCTGTGACAAGAACGAGCAATTGATATTTCAATGACAGATGATATTAGAAATGTATTCTAAGACCCTGTGATTCATTATTGATTGTCAGGTTCTAAAATAAAAACTTTCCAAGAGAGCATTTTTTTTCAAGAGGGTTAAGTTTGCATCAGCTCTAGTGACAACTACTGTGCAGGCCCCCAATATTTGTCATTTACAATATGTCTATGTGAGCTTTGGAAGCACCACCACGGTCACATTATTGTACGCTCATTTTGATAACTCAAACCCCATAACGAATTCCAACTCATCTAAAATTGTATCGAGTGAAAATGTTGGGTATTACTCTGCCAATAGGCATAGAGGTAATTTAAGATGAAGTGGCGCAACACCTTTCATAGGCATTGAACAACATGTACTGTTACATCATTATAATTTTTACTATTATTATCATCATGATTATTATCATAATTATTATTGTTATTATTGTTGTTGTTATTATTATTATTACAAATGAAGTCTTCCAACAGTGCGACACGAGGCGAGAACTAAAGAAGAAAAGGAACTGGCCTGAAGGAGCAGCCAAGAATATAGCAGGCAACAAGAACATCAGAAAAAGCTTGAGAGAAGCAAAGGAGAAATGTATCAAGTTAGAAGAGTGCCTCAACGTGAACAATTCAAAGAAAGCCTTCCAGATTGTAAATGACCTAACACAACAAAACAGGCTAAGGTCAGCAGCATTCGGGATGATACAGTGAATAAGCTAACTGAAGAAAAAGAGATCATGAATAGATGAACAATCTCTACAACCATCCAACACAGGGAGACCCTGAGGTCCTTAAGTATTACGGCCCAGGGGAAAGTGAAGATTTCCCAATCCTCAGAGATGAGCTAAAGGCAGGAATTAACTCGCTGAATAACAGAAAGTCTCCAGGAATCGACAAAATCCCATCAGAACACATACGAAATGGTGGTGAGCGAACTAGAGACACGTTGACAAAGATTTGCAAAAAGATCTGGTAAACATGATAGTGGGCATCTGCATGGACACAATCGCGAGTAATAATGCGACCGAAGAAAGGAATCGTTCAACTATGCTCCAACTACAGAACCACCAGTGTCATCGCTCATGCGAGTAAAGTTATAATAAAAGTCCGACTGAACAGACTGAAACCACAGGCCGAAGAACAGGCAGGTTTCAGGGAGAGATCAAGCGCCTGGACAAGGCATTAACCCAATATTGGATGGACATCTTCACAGAAAAAAAAAAAACATACGTAATGACCAATAATCCCCAAGGTATCACCAAAAACATCCCCATCAACCACAGAAAGCTAGAAACAGTCACCAAATTTAAATATATTTGATCTGTCATTTCAAGAGAAGTCAGAACCAGAAATTGTGGCCAGGATAGCTCAAACCACAGCACTTGCCAAACTCAAACACATCTGTAGGGACAAAAACATAACAGTGGAATCAAGGATCAGACTCATGCAAGCACTGGTTCTATCTTCCTCTACACTTACGAGACATGGACACTCACACCAAAACTGGAAAAGAAAATCCAGGCCACGTATATGTGAAAACACAGGAATACTATTTCTATAGTTAATATAGAAACAGTGCAAAGAACCATCAGAGGGCACATTGGACCATACGAAGAACTGTTGTCAACTGTGCACAGTTGGAAACTTCAGTGGTATGGTCATGTCACAAGATCATCAGGACTGGCTGAGATAATTTCCAGGGCACAGACCAAGGGGGAAGGAGGAGAGGAAGGCTAAAAAATAACTTGGCCGACAACATTCAGTAATGGACTGGTTCCAATTTTGCCATGACCAAGAACAGGCCATGGACCATCAACAGTGGAGAAGGCTGTCCAGAGTCTTGTCCTCGTTGGTTCCCCAACAATCCATGCGGTTAAGGGATCTGTGAACCGTTATTATTCATCGCTTCACTTCACCTATATCCTCCTCGCTGTACAATAATCCACTCATCTGTGGGAGCCACATACAAGTAGTAAGTGAGGGTGTTTAATTCCTCCGTGATCGTAAGGCAACACATTTTGATTTACACTAGAAAAGCATCAAATACATTTTTAAGAAGTGTCAACAGTCTTTAATACCTGCACCAAAAAGAAAAAAAAAAAAAAAGAAAGGACACCATTTGCAGAACTACTTTCCTATTTTAAAACAATTTGTTTTATAAACGGTAGCAAATTAAACATTTTTTTTTGGGTCAAGTGATAATTCTCGACCAATATTTCTCCTTCAATATTTAAAATTGTCTCCGATAGCAGCTCATATTTTGCCATTCTGTTGGCAAGTATTTTTCTCTCATCTTTTTCGATTAAACAAATGACTATCTCTTATGTATAATGTTCTGATTTTAAGAAAATACTTTTCTTTTGTCAAAGAAACACAATACAGTACATACAATGAGTCTAATTTGTTTTTGTTTGCTTTATTGTAATATTATTTTTTGGGCACAATTGTATAAAAAAATCCATTCTTTTAAATTTATTTAGAGGGAAAAAATTGATGAACGACCCTCGACATCCGCTTATTTTTCTTTGGCCCAAAATAACATTTCAGTGAATAAAAGAGATTTACAAACCCTGTCTATGATTCCCAATGCAAAAGCAATATACTGAGTTTGCGAAAGAAAACATTTGCCCAAGGCAAGTTTGAATTGTGAATGCACTAGCTAATTGTAGTCTGACAAGCACCTAAAAGAGCAGAATGAGAGCAATATCTCTACCTGTCAAACAAAATGAAAATATTCAGTATAGTCATGATTATAACAGGTCTAGAAGTCAAACGTACACTGTTTAAAAAAGGTCAATTGAGTATTGTGAGACATAATTTGATTAGCATGCGTCCTAACACTTGTCATCCTTGGCTTGGGTGAGGGAGATATTTTTGAAGTGCTGTACTCGAGCAATCGTCGATGCCATTGACCTATTTTCAAATGCTGTTCCTATTTGATAGGCATATTTACAAACAAAACATGACTTCAGTGCTTCGAGGGCTTATCATTTTGGTGCTGAAAAAATGTGTATCTTATAAGTGAAGTAGTGAAAATGATATGACCTTGCAAATATTTGGAATTCAGAAAACTGAATAATATCTTCTAATTGGTCTCAAGAATTTGATAAATTGATTCATTCATAAATGGCAACTGTATACCTTTATTCTTATTGGACACATGCAAATGAGATTGTATTGGATGCCAGTCAGTTATTTTGTCAATTACACCTTGATCTAGTTTGTTATTGACATGTACTGTGTACGTCATTGTCACTCTTGGCCATTAATGTTGCTGTTCATTCATTACCACACCCTTTAGGGAAGACCTGCTTTTTGTAAGCCAGTAGATTAAAGAACGTAAGGCTTTTAAAACGAATTTGGAATTTGCTTTTTTAATAGTCATTTTCTGTTCTCCTTGCAAGTTCAAATATGATGATGATGATGATGTGCGCCGATCAGCTGGCTTGTGTACTAACAGACATTTTCAACACCTCGCTAGACCAAGCCACAGTACCATCATGCTTTAAGATTGCCACCATCATCCCAGTGCCAAAGAAACCCCAGATCTTATCATTCAACGATTACCGGCCCGTTGCACTGACTCCCATCATAATGAAGTGCTTTGAGAGACTGGTTAAAGAGCACATCACCTCCAGTCTCCCCTCCTCACTCGACCCCTTTCAGTTTGCCTACCGGACAAACCGCTCCACCGGGGATGCCATCTCCTCTGCGCTTCACCTGAGCCTGTCACACCTAGAGGAGAAGAACACCCATGTGCGGATGCTGTTCCTGGACTTCAGTTCAGCATTCAACACCATCATCCCACAACACCTGGTAGACAAAATGAGACTCCTGGGTTTCAACACCCCCCTGCGGAACTGGCTGCTGGACTTCCTCACTGACAGACCCCAGTCAGTGCGGATTGGTCAGAACATCTCCGATGTCATCAACCTCAGCACGGGCTCCCCCCAAGGCTGTTAAGAGGGCACAGCAGCGCCTGTACTTCCTGCGGAGGATGAGGAGAGCCCGCCTGCCCCCACCCTCCCTCATCACATTCTACAGGGGCACCATAGAGAGTATCCTGACCAGCTGTATCTCTGTGTGGTGTGGAGGCTGCAGCGCTACCGACTGGGGTAGTGTGAGGAGAGTGACGAGGACAGCAGAGAAAATCATCGGGACTTCTCTTCCCTCCATTCAGGACATTGGCCAGAAGCGCTGCCTATCCCAAGCTAAGAACATTATCAAGGACCCCTCTCACCCCCATCATGGACTGTTTACTCTGCTAGCCTCTGGGAAGAGGTACTGCAGTGTGCGGTGCAGGACCACCAGGTTCCACAATAGTCTTGTCCCCCTGGCCATTAGACTGTTAAATGGTCACTCAAACACATAGTAAATCTAAACTGCTGCTAATCTGTACATCTGTGGGTTCTGTTTGACTTTTTGCACTACTGGCAGTTCTGTATAGCTAGCCACTCCTTGCACATCTGTTTCTCTGCACTATCGTACTTACAGTGTTATTGTTACAGTGTTATTGTTCTGTTTATCTGGTTGGCTACTCCTCTTGCACTATTTGCGCTACTGTAAAATACTACACATAGCCATAATTATTTAGTATATTATTAGCACTCAATACTACAACTCAATACAACATTTTATTTATATCTGTACATTCAAGGAAACTGTGCGGGTCAGATGTATCGACATTTCGTTCTGTATACACGTGTACTAGAATGACAATAAAGTAGATCTGAATCTGAAATCTGAATGATGTCTTCTCTCATTATTTTGAGTGTCTATGTCACTCTAAATGTATCAGTGACATGTGTTTGTATTTATGATTTTCCAGTTTTATTCACCATATTTTACGGCTGATAAGGCACACTTGCCATCTTCTGATAATTTTTATTTTTTTTAGCTCCACCTTAGAGGATAAAGAATACGGTCACACGATCTAAAATCATTTAAAATACCACAGTAAGGAGTGATTAAAAAAAAAAAAAAACATCCCTGATACATAAAATGATACGGCATATAGTAATTGCTTAAATAAAAGAACAGAGTCGAAAAATCTAAAAACTTAGCTCAAAGGCAGAAACCCAAAGTTACATGCACTGTCCTTCGACCTTCAGTTCAAAAGCTTCTCTTGTCTATTAAGAAGCATTTGAAAATGTTTCTAACATTTGCCTTATTAACAGGGTCGGGGATTAACTCAATACATGTAAGGCGTTACATAATTAGGATACAAAAAATAATATTTGTATTTTGTTTTAATTTCATAACAATAAGTATAAGATAGATAGATAGATAGATAGATAGATAGATAGATAGATAGATAGATAGATAGTAGTTAAATAGCGCTACAGAAAATACACACTTTAATAAAAATAGGGTAATATGCAATGTAGGGGGTGGTTTAATGTGGGCTTTTACCCCCCCGGGTGGAGTTAAAGAGCCTCATGGCATGAGAAAGAAATGATCTCCTCAGTCTGTCCGTGGAACAAGACTGTGACAGCAGTCTGTCGCTAAAGCTGCTCTTCTGTTCGGAGATGATGCTATGTAGTGGATTAATTGTCCATGATTGACCGCAGCTTTTTCAGTGCCCGTCTCTCAGCTACGGTTATCAGGCTGTCCAGCTCTGTGCCCACAACAAAGCCCGCTTTCCTCACCAGCTTATTAAGACGAAATGCATCCTTCTTCTTGGCGCTGCCTCCCCAACATGCTGCTGCATAGAAGAGGGTGCTTGCCACAACAGTCACAACAGTCTCATAGAACGGAAGATTACAATTTACATTAAGGGTGGGCAGTGATTCAGGAGGTAGAGCGCTTGTTTTTGGACCGAGAGGTCGCAGGTTTAATTTCCGGCTCCTCTGAGTTAAATGTCAAAGTGTCCTTGAGCAGGACACTGAACCCCTATTACCCTCGATAAGCAGCCATGCTCCTTGCATGGCTGTCGCCGTTATTGGTGTGTATATTTGTTTGTGAATGGGTAGGAGTCAAGCACATTCAGAAACGCACTCTGTAAATGCAGACCATTTCCCATTAAAAAAGTATAGTTACATATTACAATATCCATAATGCACAGAAAGACAAATGATGGCTGCATTAATATCAACCACTGACACTCAAGAGACAGAGAAAGATAAGGCACACACATTTTAGTAATGTCCGTATCTGTTGTGGAGATTGTGGAGACAGCCAACTCAGACAGTTAATTGCTGGTAAAAGCTCTTTTCGTTTTTTCTGTATTTTCTTACTCCTTCCATGTAGCACTAATTTAGTTAAATTGGCATGGGCCTGTACTTTAGTGAAGGAAGCGCAGTTGTCTGGCCGTGATGCATTCAAGTACACATTGTAAATCTGTTTGTCTTATTTTTATATTTTGCAGTTAAATGGTGTTTACAATTATATAAAAATCATTCTACAATCACTACTTAGCTTAGTGAATCTGAACATCATCAAGAAGTTTAGTGATACGTAAAACTTGAACTTGGACATCAGACATCCCAGAATTTGTTGGAAATTTTGAAAGGGAAGCCTTACCAAAACAGAGCATATCTTGTCGACCATGTGAAATAGAACATTTTGATTTGGCTAAATTAACAATACAACATGGTTAAAATTAAACCACCTTTTTTTGTAGATTCTTGGTTTCCTCGAGTTGTTTATAAAGGTTACATAGTTTATATCTCCTAAACAAAATTGAGTAATTATTTTTACAATCCGATTATTTTTTTCTTTTATTTGCATATTTCGTATTGGAGTAGTCCAACAGTAATCAAAAGTATTCAAGTTACATTACTGAAATATTAAGGTGTTTGGATTGCATTATTGATTACATCTTTCAACAGGTAACTGGGACCGGCATCATTACATTTTTAAAATATCTATCTATCTATCCTATCCTGGTAATATCCCTTGAAAGGGGTGACTAAATGTTTATTTCCTGACCAGGAATCAACACGGCCACTGCAGTGAAAGCACCGAATCCCAACCACTAGACCACCTGGGAAACTATATTTGAAATTATATTTAAAATAACCCTCACAAATCTGCCTTTTAAAAATGGGTCTGTCCCAACAGAGCCAATTTTTCAGCATGATATCGATACATATTGGTAAAGCTGTTGTGACCTGCTATGCCTGCTGTGTTCCCTCCCCTCTGCGAAAACTGTAGCACACTGTGCCAGCTGGAAGCCTCAGCGATTATTTACTCCTCTGGGCTAAGATTGGCAACCTGGGTAGGGGAAGGGTGGGTTTGTTTGTGTGGGGGCAAGAGAAAAACGAGGGAGTAAAACACCTGAATTAGCAAGGGGATAAGGTTTTTGAATGCGTTTTTATGTTACCCTGTCTCGGAAATTCGCTGAAAGCACCCATGACCCCATTTTATAAGTAAAAATTTTCGGTGTCTGCGGAGAAGTCTTGCTGCAAACCGGAACTTCTCAACAAAAATATTGGCCTCGTGGCTCAGTAGAGAAAAACATGTGTTCATATTTAGATACTAAGGACTTGGATAGGATCAATACTTTTGCCCTGGGATAGATACTCACCTCCTCCACCAATTTCCTCAAAGCGCCTCTTCTCCATGTGCAGTCCCTCTCTCATTCAATGTCCTCAGCCATGCTATACGTTTATGCCTGAGATGTGAATGGCAGGCACAGTTTCAACACCTCTCCCTACTTCGGAGGTCGGCACTCCAGTCCTCAAAGTCCGTATGTCCTGCATAAGTTTGAAGGTTTCTCTACTTCAAATCAAGAAAAACACATTCTACACAAGCTGGCAGGAGCTTGTTAAGAATCCTGGTGATTGAAATCCCCTGTATTGTAATATTATTTAACATATAGGCAGGAGGTTCACGCTATGGTCTCATGGGCCTCAAATGGCCCAGGGCCACGAGTTTGAGCCCCCTGCCTTAGGAGCTCAAAAGACAATGATTGATGGATTGCACTACTGTATATAATTTACTTTCCTGGAAAATGCCCGAGATTTTACACCAAGCACTTTAGTCCTAAATGGGTTAATGCTGTTCTGAAAAAGGATGTTTCCATTCCAAATTGAGTTATTTACACATTAACACATCTCTGTACAATGTGCCTTGACGTAGTTTGTCTCTGCATGTTCCCACCACCTCGATTATACCATTGTATTCGACCGCCTACATTCTACACGCAGTTTACAGCAAACGAGACCACTTCAATTGCTATAGTAACCATATTTTCAAACAAGATCAGTTACCAAATGGGTTACCAAGGAAATATTTGACAGTAATAATACACCAATTTCAAATAATACATTTTATAATATGATTTTAATGTAATAATAGTCAACTCCGAAGATAGGGGTGGACGAACTATTTGGAGTCACGGGCGGCGTTGGGTAAAAGAAAATTGCCAGGGTTCCGGGCCTGGAGACCTATCTGATTTTTAGCATTTGCGTTTATAAACGAAGAGTATAAAATATCTACCAGTTTTTCTTTTTTTATATGTGTCTTTAGATATATGAGTTTCATGAAACCGGTTTTAAAAACACTCAAAATTAAAGAGAAATAAAACATTGGGTTTCTGTGTTTTAAGCTCTAAATGTGATATTTAGTTTTTAAGTATTTATGTAGTATCACTCTAAGAGTATTTTTGAAGTTTTTCTGTAGAGTTACTGTAGTGGTATTTATTCCATAGTATTTTGGATTATAGTATTATTGTTTTAGTATTTTGTAATGTATTTATAGTTTTCTATTTATTTTCTAAATTAATGCAAAACGATACATCCCTATACCATTTTTGTTTTAAAGAACAACATTGTACATTTAGTTTTCAGGTAATTTTGTAGTAATTCATTTTTGTACAATTTCTGATGTAGTATTTTTGTAGTGGACACACAAAGGGACAATAAAGAAATAGCTGGTCACTGGTAACAGAGAAAAGTTGTAGAATTTTAAAATCTACTGTATTGCAATGTTTTTAAGCCAGTGACTCCTACTGCAGAAAATGTTACGATTTCATCTTTGCAAAAAAGTAGACAATTGATTTTTCTATTTCTTCAAATGGCCAGCCAAATAATTGACAGCAAATTACTATATGTATTATACCAATTATAATCTTCTCAAGATACAGTACGATAATCAAAATTTAAATTGGCACTTGACATTTTTTGAGATTACAATGAATAATAAAATAAATGAATCAAAGTAAACATTTTGCACATAACTTTGGTGACAGGTTTGTTTGACGGACAGATACATTTTTGTGTTTGTTATTTTTCTAGACAAAAAAAGATAAGAATGTTGTGAATCATGAGGTGCAGTTTAAAAATATAGTAGAATACAGAATAACAGGGGCAGCACGGCGGGGCAGTGGTTAGCGCGTGTGTGGCACAGTTCTAAGGTCTTGGGAACCTCCTGTGTGGGTTCAGATCCAGCTACTAGACTTACTGTGCGGAGTTTGTATGTTCTCCCCGTGCTTGCGTGGGTTTCCTCATACATTTCAGGTGGATTGGCCAGTCCAAATTGTCCCTAGGTGTGAATGAGCGAGCGAGTTGTCTGTCCCTGTGTGCCCTGCGATTGGCTGGCAACCAGTTCAGGGTGTCCCCTGCCCACTGCCAGATGATTGCTGGGATGGGCTCCAGCACCCCCGCGACCCTACTGAGGATAAGCGGTGCAGCTAATGAGATGAGATGAGATGAGACAAAATAATAGTAAAATTGTCAAACAAAATGAAATGAAGAAAAACCTTTGTTTTAGTGACTTTATAATTTAAGCTTAAAAAAACTGCTGCCGGTAAATAACTTTAAAACCCTTCCAACAGAGATTATACAAAAAAGTGTGCCTCACTTGAAAAGACTTGCAGATGTTATCCTTTTATACGCAATCACAAACTTTTGATGTCTTCAGCTGGTACAAAATGCCGCAGCGAGGCTTTTAACTAGGACAAAAAAGTACGATCACATAACACCGATTTTGGCTAACCTGCATTGGCTCCCAGTTAGCCTTAGATGTGATTTCAAGGTTCTCTTAGTATTATACAAAATCAAACATGGACTTGCTCCCTCTTATCTTTCAGATCTGATTTGCCCCTATGTCCCGGTCCGAAGCCTACGATCTGAGAGTGCCGGTCTTCTGGTGATCCCAAGAGCAAAGAAGTGTTCTGCTGGTTCGAGAGCGTTCTCCATCCGGGCACCGGTGCTGTGGAATGCTCTTCCCCCTGAGATCCGATCTGCAACCTCAGTGGAAATGTTTAAATCTAAACTTAAAACTCACTTCTACTCCATAGCATATGAATAACCTACTCTTCTTGTCGGCTGAAAAATAGTCTGTGTATTATAGTGTAATAATCTGTGAAGCCCTTTAAGACTTAGTGATTTAGGGCTATACAAATAAAAATGACTTGACTTGACTTGAAATGAAAGTATATATTTCAAATCGACTTATTTTATATGAGAAATGAGACCAGTAATCTGCTAATGGCCACGGAAAATAGTTAAGAGTAAATCGTACACGTTTAAAAATATAATAAACAAAACCTGACACACATTCAAAGATTGACTTCACGACTTAAAAAGAAATACTAAGCATTGTGTTTGTTATGGTTTACCATGCATGAACACACATGCTAATATTAGTTAAGGAGGTAAGCTTACCCTATAGCTTAATATCCAGCAGTTGGAATCACTTGAATTTTGTTCCGTCGACCTCCCGCTGGATTAATTGACTGCACCTCACCAACTGCAGAATTACGGGTAGCTACAACTTGAAAAGAATAGTCTTTTGTAAAGGCAATACGTCGACACACAATGGCAGCAATTTGTTTTTCATCAGCTCTCGGGGAAGATCCATTCTAACAAATCAGAGGTTGTCAGTGACAGACAACACTGACCAATCAGTAGTCGTCATTGACCCTTGTGATTTTTTAGTCCCCGGGACCGGGTTTTAGAACCTCGACAGAGGTGATACCAAAAACAGTGGTGCCAAGGACCTAGAACCAGGACATTTTCATAATGTGGACCAAAAAAAAGCGAGGCGAGGAAAACTGGAACCGTGAAGTGGAAAAGCGCCATACGTGTCCTTTGAGGACATCGAGTGTTATTTCGCACCTCACAAGATATCATCTTGAACCGATTTATTATGATTGACATTTTGAAACTTATGTTGGCAGCGATGCCGGATACTGCTCAGTTCGTCCCTCACATGATTTCCACAACCTACATTGTGTTGGGTGCAAACCATAGCGAATAGAATTGTACGTCATTCATCGGACAGAAACGTGCAATTACATAACTGTGAAAACGAAAGCGAGGCGTCAAATTTACAGTTGCCCAACTTCCCTGTTAGTCCGAAAACACAAAAAGGCTTTTTACTGTCAAAGCATGCTGTTGATGGCGGCAAACAAACCCTTCTGTCTTTCTTGAAAATTGGTGCCGTGGGTTTCGTGGCACCCTGTAGACCAAGTAAACTAGATACATAGCTTAAAAACACAACTACTTTGGTCAAGATAATTGTCAGTTGCACGTTTGTCTTTTGGGTTTTTTTCCGTAAAGCTTTTTTTTTTCAGGAAACTTCAACTTTGGACTCAGGGCAGCCTATATTGAGAGTCGTCTTACAGGAAATGCAGTCGGCAAAAAGTGTAACAATTCCTAAAATAAAATGTAAATTACATCCTTGTTGCCCCAAGAAAGAGTTTCTCTCATGTGTGGAATGGTATGTCTGCACCGATTTGAATGGAACTGTGGGTGAGTCTGTAGGAAGCCATTCAGTTTTTTCTGTGTGTGTTTATGCAGGGCTGTCTGAAATAGTAAATAGAACATTTAACCTCTGTGGGATTGAGTGTAAATCTCCTCTTGCTGATTCAGGCTTAGTAATAATGTTGCAGCTGCATTTGCGGGCCCTCGCACCTGAATACACCCGAGGAGTCTCGGTGGGCCATTGTCTTTGAACTCTCCTGCTGATGCAGGGATTCGTGAAACACATACGTACGTAGCATCCGTACATATGCACTAAACTGAACTAAAAGGAAGGGAACATTTTTTGACGCCTGTATCTGTACAAGATCTGTGTAAAACTTAAGTATTTAAACTTCATACTGTACGTATGCTGAATCTGCAATTTTTTCAGTGCTTTGCAATAACCCTAAATTTCGAACTACAGAGTAAACCTGATTAAAGGCCCATCCATCCAATATCTTCCGTGTATCTGGGTCGGGTCACGTGCACAGAAGCCTCAGCAGGCCCAGACATCCCTATCCACTGACCGTTCATTCAGCTTAAATGATTGGATCCCGAGGCATTCCCTGGCCAGCCTGGAGCTGTAGTTCCTCCAGCATGTCCTGGATCGTTCCCGGGCCGTCTTGCTGGTAGGATATGCCCGGAACACCTCCCAAAGGAGGCGTGCAGGAGGCTACCTTATCAGATAAGGAAGCCACTTTAGCTAATTCCTCTTTTAGTGGAGGAGAAGCGTCTCTAAACTGAGTCCCTCCTGGATGACCAAGCTTCTCACCCTATCTCTAAGGGAGAGCCCGGCCACCCTGCGGGTGAAGTTCTGCTGCTTGTATCTTGTCATTTCGATCCTATGAGCTAATTTGACTGGGGTGTAGGTGAGGGACCAGATGAATGAGGCTAATAGACCCCTTGTGATGAGACAAAACATTGAGGCACAATTTACTTTGCCTGGATGGGGGTTACAAGGCCCTTCTCTGAAGCCAGGCCTGGAGGTGGCTGGACCTATGCTCAGGGGTTCGGCCACGCTCAGCCTTAAGGGGCGACGTGGCTCCCCATTCCCATGGGCTCACCACCTGTGGGAGGGGCCAAAAGAGTCGTATGTACCGAGAGCCTGTTGGCAGCCTAAGGATGGGCTTTGGTGCACCGATCCCCAGCTACAGAAGCTGGCTTTTAGGACATGGACTAATTCAAAACCGCATCTTCAAATTTAGGAACGAAACCCTGTACAGGCCGCACCAGCTTTTAAGGCACAGGCTTAAACAGCCATGAAAATGATCTAATTCTAGTCTATTTCTTAGGTTTTAATCTTGGCGCACACCTTGCCTTAACAGCTTGGGCAATTTAGTGTCCTGACGCCGTTTTCAGCTGTGTCATATTTTGTTCTGTTCTGAGTTATTTACGTCACATGTTTTTAGATCATGTGACCATTTAAGATGGCAATTCCAAAGACAAGCACATATTTACTACTAAGCCTAAAGAAAACGTAAATTAGGGATGCTGTGAAGCAATGTTCCCTCTCAACTGCGCGCGTGCGCAATCGCGCACTCCCCGCACATTCTCAGCGCACAAGAAAAATCTATCCTGCGCAGTTTTTCGAGAACCCGCTTCTTCGGCTCGGCTCACTTAAAGGAACCGGCTCTTTCGGGTCCTAAACGGCTCTTCAGGTTGTTTTTGCTTCTTTCATCCCTATGTGACCAAATATTATGTAACATTATGCATAAAATGACTTAAAGGAAGGGGGAATAGAACAAAAAAGAAAGAAATATCAAAATGAAAAAGGAGTGAAAAGCTGAGAAAAAAAGAAACATAAGGAAGAGAAAAAAGAAGGAAAAATTCAGACAAAAAAGCCAGAAAAAAGAAAAGAAAGAAACAAAGGAAAAAAGTAAATAGAGAACAAAAAGAAAAAAGTAACAGCTAGGAAAAAATAAACACAATGATATTTTTTTAAAAGGAATTAAAACAATAGAAGAAACTGTGAAAAAGAAGTAAAGTTTGTGTTGCATTCAAATAATTTCCAATTATACCAAGTTAATCTCGTTGCCAACATTGTACTTCCACTAAAAAATGTGAGAACAGTGCCAGGACAAGCATACTGTGGAGAATAGTGTTAGCTTGCAACACAGATGTGTTATTTTGTGTTGTTGTCATTGGTGGTTGCAGTGATAATGGACATTTGCTTGTTATAATTTCTCAACGATTAAAGGAAACTTTAGAGACCTGACACGGAAACTGATGATACAGAAAGAGTTGTGTATCAATTTTGACGGATAACTTCCACTGCTGTTCAATTCGGATATATACATGGAGAAGACTTGGGTGAAAAAGTTGAAATATCAGTAGTTCATTGTAATTATTGAAAAAAAGTATTGTCAAACCTCCCATTTTGCTCCAACTGTACCATTCTCGCTGTAATATGAGAAGAGCGGTCAGAACAAGAAATCATGGCCAATACAGCTCAAACTACTGTGGCACTTGCCAGACCTAAACCCATTAAACCAAAACTGGGAAGGAAATTCCAGGCCATGGAGATGTAATGCTACCAAAAAACATCAATGGGCACATTGGACCCCATGAAAAACTATTCTCAGCTGTGCACAGATGAAAGCTGCAGTAGTATAGTCACATCACAAGATCATCAGGACTAGCCAAGATTATTCTCCAGGGCACAGTTCAAGGAGGCAAGACAAGAAGAAGACAACAACAAAGAACTGGGCTGACAACATCAAAATTGACTCGTGACGAACCCAGACCAGGAATCATTCGCAGTGGACAAAGCTGTCTAAAGTTACATCCTCAGTGCTCAGTGCCCTGGCGACCCATACAGTTAAGGTATTCGTGAACCGTGAGCATATACTGAATTATAATGGCACTCCTTTTGTTCAACAGGCAGATATAAACTATATGTCACATAACCAGTGTTCTGTCCAAGCATTCAATATAAGATATTTGGATAACACAACACTGATAACCACATTCTAGAACACACCCATAGTGTTATCAACAACCTATTACTCGATTTTTTGACCCTAGGCACTATGTAAAACTACCTCAATCCCACAAAATGAACCAAATGGTTTCATCATGAATTTAAAGTCAGCAGATGGACAGGCCGGTGACAAGTTTTACAGTTATACACAAAAGATAAAGCTGGATGTGCCAACACTTCCAGGCTTTGATTTGATTACTTTTCACATGGTCTATCATTTTTTCTCTCCCTTACTTCCATCCTTTTAATGAGTGTCTTCCTTCTGCATGTTACTGTCTGAAGCCATGCTTCGAGCGACAGTTATCTTTACACTCCAGTAAACATTATAGACCCAATACTCTCTGTCCTCATTTTCTCTTTTTCATTTTCTCAGAAAGTTGACAATGTTGCCTGTCCAAGACCAATGTCCAATATTTTAATGCTATGAAAAGACTCTGAGCAATTCACTACCATTAGAAGAGTCTCACTCATCTCTTGGCAAAAAATACCAAGATTTTACAATGATACTCATTGAATGTGTTTCACTTCCTCAATGTATTCATCAATCCATACATGCATTAATGCATCCATCCATCATCTGCAGCGTCTTCAGGGTTGTGTCGTTAAAGATGCATCTCTTTTCTCAGCCGCTTTGCGTAGCTTTCCTTGAGGGTATTGAGGGGATGGATCAGTAATTAAACACTATAACCAAATTAAACACATTAAGAGAGAATAGAAAAAGGATAAAAACATTGATATTAACAATAAAAAATATCTGTACCACCATTGTTGTTAGGTTTGGCAGTAGAACCCAAACACAGACACACTAACAGTGATGACAGTTTTATTTTGGGGGAAAAAAAAGCAAAAAAAAAAAAAAAAAAAAGCTGTCCGCACAGGGAGGAAGGGGATATGATCAAAATAAAACACAGTCTGGACAACTCAGGGCTGGAGAAGTAAGGGAAGTCTTTCGGGGCACAGCCCAGGTAACACCGAGTGAGGAACTTTGGTAGGCAAGAATAGCTTATAGCACATTGATCTGTTAAATAGGATTGTCAGCACAGTCTGTTCATACAAAGACCCTAATGTGTGATTCTCCAGAGCCCCCTAATGAATGGTGATGCGCTGGATTATGATTTATTATATTTATACATATATTATATATTTATCTTTACACAATTCTACAAGAATTCTTAAAATTGCAGTGAGCAACTTGTTTCTACATAATTGAGGGTTTTATGTATTCTATAACAATATAATAAATGCAATGCATTATAGTTTAGAAAAAAATGGCTTGGTTTACAATTTAAATGCTTTTAGATACCTTACTTTGTATGTGTCTGATGTATGTTTTCTAGTTTGGTTAACTGTCTATTGTCTATCTTAAGATCACAAGGACTACAGTCAATTTCCTGATCTTGGTTTCTTTTTTTGTTCAAAGTTACAATGTATATATACATATATATATATATATATATATATATATATATATATATATATATATATATATATATATATATATATATATATATATATATATATATATATATATATATATATATATGTATGTGTGAAACAAAATTTTGTAATTCTATATATATATTGATTTAATTTTTCTTTTCTTTGTTAGGTTATTTGGTATTAGAGTAACCCTAAAGTAATAGAGAGTAATCAAGTTACTGCAATATTGTGCTAATCGTATTAAATTTTCTGATTCAATTTTTCAACAGGTTAGTAGTAACTGTATCGGATTCGATGTTTAAAGTAACCTTCCCAACTCTGCTCCATGGCCACCAAGTTTCAATTAAATTATTGAAATAGTCCATTCGAACTTTGACTCCAGCTATTTTTGGAAAGACTATCCATCCATCTATTTTCTGCACCACTTATCCTCACTAGGGTTGCGGGGTCTGGAAGAATAATCATGAAAAATATGTCCTAAACACCTCTTTGACCTGACGCTCAATTTCGACTGAGTTCTTGCTTTGGCATGAATTGAAAGACGACACTAAGAAGCTGCACCCCAAATTTCTTTCTCGCAGTGTAATGAATTAGTCACCTTGTGATTTATTTCTGAAATTAAATAGACTTAGTAAAAAAAAGTCTTACAACCACCTTTTCCTTCATTACACCTCTTTAGTCAAGGTTCTTTCCTTTCACATTATGTATTTTTTATTTCCCCTCATCTTGTCATCCCCATCCTTACCCTGCTATCTTTGAATAATAGTCAAGGCCTTAGGCTGACTCAGTCTGCCTTTTCTTTCATTATTTATTTGTACTCATGGCTTGTTCTTCACGGGGTCATTCAACTCTTTATTCCTTCTAGATCTCATCAGACCTTTTCCTTCATCATCTTCATTTTGAAAAGTCACAAAAATGGCTTTGCTTCGGCACAGAATTGTGACCATCACACCTTCCTCCTTCTTGTGTCGAGAAAATCTTTCACTTTCCACAGAGAAAAAGCCTCCACGATGGTAATTAGTTTCTTTGAACTTGATTCATATCCTTGTCCAGTGCCCTCTCCCCCTCCACATGCATTTTCTCTGTTGTGCCGATTAGTCAGAGTACAAGGCCTGAAGTCTTAGCTGATAGACACATTTGTCTGCTCAGCAATCTGCTGCAGTGCCAGGAGGAATAAGAGCACACACACACATGCACACAAAAACTGTGCAGACATAAGCATTTAACCATGCACACGCATACATGGGCACAATCCGCTATAACTAATGCTAAAGGCAACCTACTTTTTCTCTCCAACTTGTGATTCATACAATTACTCACATGCATGAAATATCCATTTAGACTCGTCACACACAAGCCCACCATTGTGAATATACACATGTGCCACACATAGAAAAACAATAATGGGTGCAGGGGGTAATTCTTTTTTTGAAAAGTTCAATTTTGTGCTTTAAAAACTTCAGATTGGTCCCTAAAACCCAGTGATTCTCAAATAGTGGGATTTCAAGGTGGGCACGTTTGAACTTGGAAAACCTTTTTTTTTAGTGTCCTAAAATAAACTTCAATTTCAGCATCACTACACTAAGGGTCAGTGCCACCTCCACTGGCGTAGGGTTTTGTTTGTATTTAGCATCCGTCATTGCACATAGCGAGCGCAGTGTATGAGTATTAAGTGTAGGCACGAAAAGTAGCAGCAACTCCATGAAAAAGGCCCAACAGCAACTTTATTTTCTAAGAGTCCTCAGGAAACTAATCCTGGAACAAAAGCTGCTAGTGTTTGTGTATGGAGCCACAGAAGAGAGCATTCTGGTATACAGCAACATGGTGTTGTATGAAAGACAGATCAATGCACACGGAAAACATGAGAGAAAATCATCAATGGAGCCAGGAAAATCATTGGGTGCTCTCTGTCCAGTGTGGGGGACATTGCTGGTGTATGATACCACAGCAGAGCCAATAATATTTTAAAGGACTTATTTCACCCTGGCCACAACCTCTTTGATATGCTGCTCTCTGGCAGAAACTACAGGTCCCTTAAAAAAAGGTCTAAATGGCTCATATACAATTTATTCTTCAAGGCCATCACGGCCCTAAACAAGTGAACAGGACTGTGAAAAAATCCATACATTTTGCCTATTAATGGAAATATGAGTGTTCATACTCTGCTTAATGACATTTTTTGGGGAAATTGCACTTTTTTTCTCTGCTCTGATCTACTTATGACATAGGCCAGTCTCCAAGCAGTACCTTTTAAATATGTTCATAATTATCCAAACATTTGTTTTTGTCTTAGTTCTCTCTTTTAAGTCTTTTATTACATGTGTATCCTGGAATGAAATATCTAATCTTGTTGTAAACAATGTACACTACGTTGTTATCAATGACTACTTTAATTTGCCAAAATGGACGAAATAGGCCATCAATTGAACAGCACATATTTGATTTGGTCATATATTCTGTTCGAAATCAAAAAAGCGTAATTTGAACACCATGAGGGTTATTACCCAAATATCCCCTATTAACATAATCTGCATATTAATTTTACATTCACGAGCTGAGTTAGGATAAATAGTTGTGAACATGAAGGAATAACATACTATGCATATTATATAACACCATATATTTAAATGAGTAGGCATATCAATTTGTCTCAAATAATCCCTCGTGTAATATATTCGGTTATACATGTATACATTATACTGCGGCATGCATTCCATCTTGGACTTTAAAATAAGTCTAGAATATGCTGATCTTGTCTCCACAACCAAGACCATTACTTTGTGAACTTTCAACCACAGGCTCTGGCGGATTGCAGAGGTCAGTTAATTACAAGGGGACTCTGGATGCTGCCCTCGAGGCAAATAAAGCATCAGCCCTCATCAGAACAGAGTTAATTATCCTCTGCTTGTAAGATCCAGAGCCACTTTACCTTCATTGACCTGTGGTGCATATGGACAGATGTTCAAAAACCTAGAAAAAAGGGACAGGAATCACACCGCTCAAACACTTTAAACTAACATAGCCTTGGACCAGTTCTTACCTGTCTTAAGGACCACCAGCTATTAAACTCACAATGTCATCTGATAAAAAAACTCCTTACTTTTTCATATGCAAATGGGAAAAAAAAACAAGTAAACGATCAACTCCAAGTCCTGACAACACCCAAAAATGACCGCTGAACTGGACTCTAGCACAAGTCGACCAAGGCACTAAATACACTTTTAACTCTTTGGTGCAACCGGTATCAGGCCAAACTAAAATAAAAGCTTCATTTAACATCTCTCAAATGAGACTTAAACAGTCTAAAGTGACTATAGATCAATAGCTATGTCGTCAATAGTAAAGTTCTTCAAACAGGTCTATCATGATACAGATTAAACACTTAATTGGTGTCTCTGAGTCACAATAAATCCCACTCCTCAGATGATGCTATGTCAGTAGTCTACATATTATTATTAAAGAGGCTGCATCCATAACACTACCCTGTATGTCACTTATAGAATTGGTTGCATGCACACAGAAGAGCTAAAACATCTGTTGGATATGGAAAGTGTGTGCCACTGATGAGAAGAGAAAGGTCAATGACTTCACCCCTTTTTTGACATTGTGGTTGCAAAAGCACAAGTAGTCTGCAAACTTCAACTGGAACCCAAACATCTGCTCATGACTCTCATAGCATCATGAAAGACAGAGGAATCATTTGGGTCTTGGGACACATCTAATGACAGTTAGCAGAGTTCAGTATCCCCCAAACCATCAAGATAGAGGTTGTAGAAACAGTGGTCCTTGAATTGTTGATAACCACCACGACGCATATACAAACACATTTATTCTCTTCCCTCAAGCTGATCGACTGTTGAACTCCAGCAGTTGTTCAGTAGAATCAACATCAGTACATAATGGCTTCCATCCCACTGCCAACCTTTTCTATTCATCCCAGCATACTCCTCTTTTCAAGTAGAAACCACTTGTAAGTCTCACACAATGGAAACCTAGACCTTTTTTTCTCTCTTAGCCAGCCTTTGCTGTTGTTCACCTTTGCACACACAGGCTATTGTTGAAAATCTAAGGTTGTATTTAGCAGTTCTCATTTTACTGTCCCAATTTTGAAATATGTGTTACATCGATGTAAGATCTCTGTTACACCAAGAGAAATACGCAAAACTCCCAAAACTATAAGTGGCTAAGAAATAATATATTTACATTTCCATGACATGCTGAAACCAATTTCCATTCAAACCTTACATTTTTTTCCACTGATTTTGCTCACACATACACCATTAACTGTTTCTTTGAAGAGTAAGGCTCATGCAACGTATGTGAATATGTCAGCTATTCTTTAAACACACTCTTCAATCTACACTTCCACTATGCATTTTGGCAAAAAATTCAAGTAACAGTGATGAGACCCTCATCTTTTGTCTTAAAACAAGCTAAATGTCACGGCTGCCATGGCGCCCAATTGGCCCCACCAGTGTGGCGCCAGCTGCAGCTCATTGACAGATTGGCTTTCCGTCTTTTTAAGCTTAGTGCTCTCACGCTTGGTTTGTCAGTCCGTCAACAAACCTCTGCCCCACAAGACGTGGGTTTTGACTTGGTCCTATTTCCTGTTGGCATGTCGTGTCCGGTATTAATCCTGTTAATTTTGGTCCTGTTTAATATTGGTTTCCAGTTTCGTTCCCGTCTATTTTGGTCCTATCTATTATTCTCTCGTTTTCGTTCCCGTCTAGTTTGTCCTGTTTTATCTCAATATGCTGTTTCATTATCAATCCTGTCTGTCCCGTTGTGCCCGGTATCGACCCCAACTGTCTGATATCTACTTTAGCAATTGTTATCGATCTCGTTGGTCTCTGGCTTCATATCATTTCACGCCAGACTCCTGCCTAACGTGCATGACTCCCCATTTCCCGTAAAATAAAAGGCTTGAGTGAGAAACGTCACGCGTTTGGGTACTGATCATGCTCTGGTTCCTGACACTAAATCAACCTTGGTACATCAATACTACAACAATACACTGCTATAATAAAACAAAACAAAAACAAAAAAAATACCATTTTGAAAACCCTTCATATATATACAGGGGGTGGGGATTATCTTGACTATCATACCTGACAATAATGAGATGTGGTAGTAACAAATGACGCTATTTAATTTGATCCCGAAAAATGAAAATGTGTAGCAGTAGAATAAATCATTATGCCAAAATGTCATTGTTGAACTCAAAATAATCGCCACTAGCTTACGTAGCCCAAAGTCAGGGCATACTCCTAATGAGAACATGGATAGTGTCCTGAGGGATCTCCTCTTAAATCCAGACCAGGGCATCACTGATCTCCAGGACAGTCTGGCGACACTTTATTTTTCATTTTTGTCAAATCATGTGGCAATAATTTGTTACTCGTCCATCAATTAATTATCATCAGGGAAAAAAAATAATATTTGTTTTTATAACCAGTGTCACAATTGACACATTGGGATGCAATATCTTTATAAATCGTGGTCTTTATTCTTCCTTCAGGCAACCCCTTGAAATGTTGATTACAAGGTAAACTATTATGGTCCTGAAAATATACCAAATCGAATTGCCGGTTCACGGGTTTAAGTGATATTGGGGTTCATGTATGTTATTTTGTCTGTTATTGACTTCCTGTCCACTGTCTACCTGAGATTTGTTCTCCTCTCTGATGTTGACCATTCAGCTCCATCCGATTTCTGTCTATCGTACAGGCATCCCTGGTATGTCTCATTAGTCAGTGTGTATTCAATACCTTGTTCTCTTTCAGTTTTTATCAGGTTTTTGTCTTGTCAAGTCATGCTAGTGTTGCTGACTGCGTCAACCCATGACCCTGTCATGTTTTGTTATTGTGGGTTTGTTTTGCTACTTTGCACTTGTATTATTATTTTTTTTCCGAGTAACAATTTGTTTGTAACTTTACATTTCATTTAAACAACACTTTTTTAAATGCACACTGGACACTGTTAGGCGTGTTACTGATAAACAGCAATTAGTTACAGTCACTAGTGACTTAATTTAAAAAGCAATTTAATTACTCACCCTAAAAAGTATTACATTACTCCAAAATGATCTATCTAGTTATAATTACCGTATTTATTCACATATGACCCAAGAATCTAAAACTGCTATATAATTACCACGCAATAAAATAAGTCTAAGAAATCGAATATACTAACATTGTCTTGCGCAAATTTGAGAGTTTGCAAACAATTACCGTACTTTCCGCACTATAAGGCGCATCGTGTTGTAAGGCGCACCTTCAATGAATGATATAGTTTTAAACTTTTTCCATACATAAGGCGCACCCCATTATAAGGCGCTATAAGTGCATGCTGGTTTAAGATCAGGTAATTGTGCAATTTTGTAATTGTAATCCTGTGCAGTCCTTCAAGACATTTTTGTGATTAAGGGCGTCATAAATAAATGTGACTTAACTTGACTTGGCTACAGTAGAGGATGTAGTTAAGTTATGCAACCGTTAGATGGTGCCGCGCTAAAGGGAATGTCAACAAAACAGTCAGATAGGTCAGTCAAACTTTATTAATAGATAACAAACAAGCTTTCCACAACTCCATTCACTCCCAAAATGAATTAACAGCCGTTTTATTATTTTCTCTGAGTTAAAGCATTTTCGTGACACATCTTTAACATCTTTGAACAACAGCAAGGCATAACATTTTACTTTTCCTCCATTTAGTCAACACGCTAAAAAACTGATACTGTTATGGTAAATTAAACGTTAGTGCAATCACAAATATAGTGACACTCGTAATGTGCAAAAACAACAAGTGCAAAACAATAACAGTAAAGCAATAACATAATAACTGTACAATGTAAAACGTTGTAGTGGGTTTTACATAATTCACCCATGGAACCATTGTTCAGTTAGCGAGTTCCTAGGGGGACTCTTAATTCTGCCGGCTCGAGCCACTCTCGTGTTTTGGTTTGTTTTGTAAGTTTCGATTGCAAGTTTAAATGTCCTTAAAGCAGCTTTTGTTGGCACCTTTGTTTGACACTCCGCCTACGACTCCCGTCTCTGCCCGCTACAACGTAAACACACACCAAGTAGGAGCACCTCTGAATTATTTAATGTTAAGTTCCTGTGCCAGCGCTGTTGCCTTCATTCGAATAGTTATTGTACTGACACTTCTACTTGCTCTTTGTTCAACAACCCACTGTTCAAGTGTGTCCTCTAACTGTGGCCATCTCGCTTTATTGCCACGGAAACTTTGTTTAGTCTTCCTTACTTGAGCATCAATTCATTAATGTTGAACTCTCTCGCTGCTGCTCTATTCCCGTGTTCTACTGTGTGACTGATCGCCTTGAGTTTAAACTCTGCGTTGTAAGCGTGTCTCTTAATAGGAGCCATTTCAGGGTCTTTATACAAACGCACAAATAAAAGAGAATCGTTGTTTAATATTTCCCAGTATGCACAGCGCACTTCTTCTTCTACGCGAAAAATTGAGTCGGTGGCTGCTTACCGTAAGTTGCGAGACCTTGTAATTCAATATTGATCCATATATAAGGCGCACCGGATTATAAGGCGCATAGTCAGCTTTTTTTTTTTAAAAATCAGATTTTATTTGCGTCTTATAGTGCGGAAAGTACGGTAGTTGAAACACTTGATTTCCATTTTCTTCTGGGCTTCACACCACATGTGTCTTTTTCTATTTCTGGGTACTGCCAAAAATTGATTTTTATTCTCCAGGCATAATGTAATGCAAAAATAATTTTACAAAGAAAAATAACACAATTCAGTTTATTTTTTCCATTAATTCAATGCTTGCAAAAGCCACTGATTTCCCAGTGGTTTGTAGTACCTGCATACGCCACAGCCACGTCCTTCGTGCTGCCAACCATAGGCTACTGGTAACACACAACCAAATATGTGCATACATGATTTAAATATTGATTTAAGTATTTTATTTGAGAGTTGTAAGAATTTGGCTTAGATGCAGTAACAATGAATCTCCAAGAGAAGATTCAGTGACCTTGTACTGTGTGCTTGAGGCAGCACCACCATAACTGTATTTAGTTGTTATTTTTAGGTAAATGTAAACATACACACCTTTAGTAATTTGTTGCTGAGGATTGTATTTGACAAAATGAGGGTTGTTGCAGTTTTTTTTTCCGCAGTCAGAGAACATAATAATTCAATACCTGCATTTAATGAGTAACAATCCATCTACTAACGACAGCAAAATTACAGAATTGTACTAATAGCGCATTACAGTACTTATCACCATGAAAAATTATTTTCTGTTACAAAGACCCAACACTGACACCGGCCTACTTAAACAATACCCCCTACCTTGACTTTTTTTGGGGAGGGGAATTACATTCAATAGAAAAAAAAGAGGCAGGGTATTCCTTTAACTGGCTCCCAGCCGCTTGCAGGGCCAATGTAGACAAACAGTCATTCATGTCAGCCATCACTGCAGTTGAAGTAATTCTCACTGAATTTACTGGTTGCTGTTTTGCATTTTTCAACATCTCTCAATGATGTATCGAATCGTAAATATTAATAATGTGCTATTATGTCTTACACTGCTGCAACATTTCATCAGTCTCAGTTATGCTGTTATGAATAATGATATTCATGGGTTCCAATTTGAGCAATTTTAATTTATTTTTGGAGGAAACCCACACAGTATGCGCCATACACAGAAGAAGCTAAGAGTGGTGGGTGATACTGGGACTTCTGGTATCGAATCAATCCAAGTAAATACATCGTAGTATCGATTGATACTAATTTGGTAATTTTTGCTTGGAAATGTCCTAATAATTAAATAATTGAACCTACTGCCCTTTGGGTTACTTTATAATTACCAGGTTTTAGGCACTACAAATATTTCATTTATTACTACGATAAATCGGTTTAGATTATAAGTCATAGCAGCCAGACAATGCATAATTAAGAAGAAAGCAAAACATATAAGTCGCAATGGAGTAAAATGTGTAACCCTGACTAAACTGAAAGAAATCTGTGACTTATATTCCGGAGAATATGGTAAATCACTACAAAGCAAACTTCAGCACAGGGGTGGGTAGAGTAGCCTGTTTCATTAAATGAAAAAAGGGGATATTTCATATTGTAGCTGGTGTTTGGGACCCGTTTTAAGGAGAACATGATTTTGATGTGAGGCCAGAGGTCCTCCTCCCCTTCTGTGTTTTCAGAGTCGATATTGCTAAGCGACATGTTCTATCAGTTTCATCTGTGAACAACTTTTCCCCTGCTTAAGTTGAATATGGTCACGTGACGAGGCTGCGATGTTTGATTGGTGAAACACGGTAACGGGGAGACAGACAAACGCGTACATACGTGGAGGGGATTTATTAAGTTACAACTTCAATGTAGCGGAGTAAAAGTACATTTTTTTTCTTCAAAAATGTACTTAAGTAAAAGTAAAAGTATAGGGATTTAAAAAAATACTTCTAAAAGTACAAAATTTCCCCAAAATTTCTCAAGTAAATGTAACGGACAAAATATACTCTCTTACTTCCCACAGGAACTGTATTATATTTACATGTTAGAGCTTGTTGGTCTCTGCAGGGTGAGCCTTTTCACGTGTTAATGTCATTTTTTGATGTTACCACAGTAGCAGACTACTTACCTAGACAAATGACACCTGGCATTGTCCTTTATCAGTGTCAAAACTAATGACAAAAAGTTACCGGACACCAGGGCATCCATTAAGTTGACTGCCCCATTCTTTACAACTTGAAACACAAAGAGATGAGTAATCGCAAAAACAAAAAAAAAAAATCTTGCTGCAAAGTATTAAGGATAATTACTCAAAATATATAACAGAACAACACTTTGAAATTAAGATGATTATAAATCCACGTATAACATTCATTGCATGTATATGAAATCACTGTTTTCCATCTGCCATCAGTATGTACCTGTATTTTCTCATCTTCATTCATGCAATGTGTGCGTTGCGTCGTCTGCTACAAGCCACGTGAACTCCTCTTTCCACAATGCTTTTAATGCACGTTTACGTTTTGTAGCATCATCAATTGTGTTAGCTTCTTTTGAATGTTTCTTCTGGGGCTGAGGTTTTGGCTTGATTCCAAACCACTTATTCATTTTTCTTGTGTTATCTGTGCGTCTACTTTGTAAAGTGATATGCAAATGCACGACTTTATAATGCTCAGGAAAGTACGGAAGCACAAAGTTATTCGATGCAGGGTTCTGATTGGCTGCCAAGTATGCAAATTGCCAAACGAACCGACATTTTGAAATTTCCAAACCGAACGAAGATTTCAAAATCAGAATGAGGCAAACGTTTAATTTGAACAAATATTTCTTTTTTTTTTTTTTTTTTCTTGAAAAAGTTGTTGGCCACCCGGGCGGAGACATTTTGTAAGTTGTATGGCCGACGTTAAAGATGCACTCCCTTGGCGTCCGGGCAGGCGTTATTTCAGATACTGCCTTTATGTAAAAACTCCATACCCTGATGTGCTTTTTTTTTTCCTGTTTGGCGCAATATCTCCCCCTCTCTTCTGCCAGGTAGGCAAGATGCAGCGCCTGGTAGGAAGAGGTGCAAAAAGGGTGCCTGTCAGTCACCTACTCAAGCATAAACTAGAGAGTATGGTGCGTGAGAGAGAGAAGGGACATTTTGAGGAACTTGGTGGAGGAGTGATCAATCTCAAGTATCAATCTCGGAACAAAAGTATCAATCTGATCCATATGCTTGCTTTTTATTGATAATAACACTATTGGGGTCAGTCCGCCCACCCTTAGTAGCTAAAATACAAATAACAATGGAGGAGAAACGCTATGGGGACTTTTACTGATACACCCACAACTTCTCTTTGGAGTCCAAAGTCATGGTGGTGACAATTTAAGTGCAGTCAAACACAAAGTTGTGGCTTGGCTAACAAGTACCTTTCTCAACCTGCTCAATACACTTTTCAGCTTTCTCATTGTGTCTCACATAAGTCATTGGGGAAAGGGATGTTTTGGAAGGACATAATACAGTGAATTAAAGAATGAAAGGGTAAAAAAACACTGTCGCATATCTCCTTCAGCGTATCCCTTGAGGCGAGAGGTCTGAGTTGGAGGAAGGTAGTTTGTGTGAATCAACATGTTTTTGAGAAAGGATGTGAGAAACCGGGACAGTGGTGACATTGCTGAGTTCCCTTGGCTCGCTCAACAATAAATTCAGGAAAAACATATATACGCACTGCGACGGACACATTTACACAACTAGAGCTTTTTCCATCCTTTGGGGAAACCCTTCTAAAGCACGACTCACCTAAAGGCACCATACTTTCAAACTTCAATTCATCAAAAATAAGTGTTTTTTGCAGTCGCCCAGGGATCAACAGAGCAGACACAATTATCTACATGCACATATAAATATTCCAGTACCATATTGACCTCAGCCAATGCAAGCATATAAGGGCCTATACCTATGGCAAATTCAAGGCCTGCGGGCCAATCCCGCACCGAGAAGGTTTTCTTAGGCCCCGGAGATGATCTTGATTCATTGTTGTATCATACACCAGGAATTTCGTATTTGTTTTCACCGCATGTATATTCTCTTTACGTTTTAATTTATTGTTGAGTGAGTTGAAAACCCCTTTGCAATTTCACTTTTTTTTTCAAAATTCCCTCACTCGCATTGCAAAACTGAAGGTAATGCAATCTCACTTTATGTTTTGATTCTTAATAAAGAAAATGTTTGGTTTATCTCTCTCACAGTGGACATGCACCTACAATGAAAATTTCAGACCCCTCCGTAATTTCTCAGTGGGAGAAATAGCAAAATAACAGGGTTATGTTCAAATACTTTTTTCTTCACTGTACACATATATATATATATATATATGTATATATCCCGCGGGCAACCCAGGACACGCTGGAGAGACTATGTCTCTCGGCTGGCTTGGGAACACCTCGGGATCCCGTCGGATGACCTGGAGGAAGTGGCTGGGGATAGGGACGTCTGGGCTTCCCTTTTAAGGCGTAAGATAATGGATATATATATATATATATATATATATACACATATATTCGTTTGCTTTTTACCTTTTGTGAATTAAAAAAGCCTGCAGGGCTGCATGTGCCCCTGTGACATAATGAGAAAAGAGAAAAATAGATAAAAATAAAGTAGCAATAACACGCACCCGCTTCAAGAATTAATCCATACTTTGATTGACGTCACAGAGCTTGGGATGCGTTTCCAAGGTTGAAAATCAAGTTCATTAAGTACTTGATTGCATTTGATTCACAAATTTTAGCAGCTGGAGTCGGAACTGCGACACCTGTGTGTCCTCTAGTTCCCGCTGTCAGTGCCAAGCAGATTGAAGTAAAACTTCACCGATGTGTGAAGAAAGCATCCTTTATTGCAGTCAAGCACACAGTTTTTGCTTTCTGACAGCTTCTTCTTACGGAGGCAAGTGACTCCTTCAAGATGAAATCAGTGTATGCATTTCATGTTAATCGGAGTGCGATTTCCCAAACTTAAAGAATGTCGGTTTATTCTTGAGTGTTTGTCATATTGAAGTGTTCTTTAGATAATAAACCAATCCTTGATGTTGATCTTGCATCATCCATGGGCAAGTCGGGCAAAGAGTAAAGCGCCCACTATTTATCTGTTTGTTTTTTTGTTTATCTGTTTGTGTGCCTGTCCGCCCAAGAAAAGCAGGTATGAGGTTAGATATGATCAACATCTTTTGCAGGCTGTTAGGTAAGTTACCCTAGATTTTAAAAAGGCCCCATGAATGACGCCGCATTTTTGGTTTTGCTGGGTCAGCGTTGTAGCCCAGAAAGACATTCCATTCCAGATCAGAACGACATTGACTGTCAACACCCTTTTTACAGGCAGTCATGAGGGTTACCCCTGATGTGAAAACTGTCCTGGGCATTTTGGGATTTGCTGACTCAGCAGCTTTCCTAGAAAGACATTCCACGCTCCCAGACCAGGACAAGTTTGGCCAGGATCACAATCTTTTACAAGCAATTAGGTTAGTCATTCTAGATAACAACATGCCCACAAAAAACAGACTGAGCAATTATTGTTTTTCTGACTCAGCAATTTTTCAAGAAAGACATTCCAATTGTTTCATGTCTCAATGCAGAGATGCTCTAATCACGCACAGCCATTCCAGATGTATTTGTCTTCCATTTGTACCCTTTTCATGCATTTAATAATCACATTAATCTTATGTTAATAATTTAGTATAGAACGCATCTTATGATTATCCATATAAAATGTATTGAATCGAATGTGGTTATTTACTTTCTAACTTCTTGTTTTATTCATTTCACAACTCAATTCATCCATTCATCTAGTCATAATACAGTCTCTCTATTGTTTTAAGTGGTGGTCTAATTTACCGAATCTTGCCTTGAGTTGTCAAACCACCGGCAGGATTTGCCCTAACCAGGGGTCGCCTACCTTTTTGAAACTCAAAGCTACTTCTTATTTTACTGATTAGCGCGAGGGGCTACCAGTTTAAAATGCATTTCTAAAATAGCAACTCATGTTATTACTATGTTTTTATAATGTAATTATTATGTTATTACCAGGTTGTAATCATAAGAAGTCGAGTCCAAAGCACATTCAATTGACATTTCCCAGCTCAGTTATCAATACATCACATTCTGACCAAATTCAAATGTCATTGGTGCACAACTTGTACTGCCAACAATGTCACAAAACAATGCATATGGTTAAACAGGAGAAACAATACTAAGTTTCATGACGATACATATTTAGAAATAATTTGTATGCTACTATATGTACAATTTTGAGAGATAGGATGCATAGGTGTATCGAATATTTATATCATGCTTGATACAAAATCTATCAATCTTTTGCTATTTTCATAGTCACTATATGATATGATATTGTGAAAGTGAATGTGCTACTATATACCTGTACATTGTTGCAGTATTGATTTTTAAGGGTGCTGTTAGCCTTCCTTGGATGATTTGGGTTGGTTTTAAGAGGAAAATGACAAAAAGTTGTGAGGGGCCTGAATATAGGGGTAGCCTTTAACAGTTTGCTGAAGTGAAGGGCTAAATGACTGCATGCTGTCAGAGTACAGCCTGCAAGGGAGGAAAGCACAAAAGGCATTGCAAGCCCTGACATTGTGCGACATTTAAAAGGCAACCTGAAATATATTGCTTGCATAAATTGAATGGCAAGCTTGACTGACAAGCTATACGTGGGTCTCTTTTTACTTCACCTCTGATAAACCTTTCTAGCCAAACTGAAGCCAAATTTGAGGTTTTGAGGGTATGTTTTAAAACTTTCTATCTTGATTTAATACATTTTAATTGCTTTAGTTTGCTCTGAAAAAAAATGGTAATGTTCTACAGTTGATATGATCTTTTGTTGATGAAAACTGTTTCAGGGCTGCTGGGGGTAGAGGTGGGTTAAGCTCCGGTCCTTATATCAGGAGTGCAGTGGGGAGGGAATTAGCACTGTTCTAGGTTTCGGCATTTGTTATTTAGTGCCTCCTTCTTGTTGAAAAATACATAAAAAAATGTGATTTGAACAATAAGCAGAAATACTTTGACTATCACATAAATGTGCATTACTTAAAATACTTAAGTGGATAAATTAGCATTTAATTTTCATTAGATGAGCTTCACCTTAAGGGAGCTAAAATAATTGTTGCTACGGGGACCCACAATTTCAACAACCTGGCAAGGGCCCTGGAAGAAAAAAAAAACAATAAAAAAAGTGTGGTTTAGTGACTTTGATTTTCCATACTTTATGTTTTTCCTTGTCCTTTTTAGCACTCAATTTTAGTTGCACTATATCAGGGATCAGGACTTATGGCTCGCGAGCTATATATTATTAATTTCATGAATATATATATGGCTCGGCGATAAAATAAAACTTGTGCATTTATTTTATGTATTGTTACATGCAGAGTAGAGTGTCGCACATGCGAGACCGAAACAATACTGACTGTTAAAAGGGTTTGGTCCAGTATTAATAGGACACACATTTGAGGCCCAGTTATAGAAAATCACTTGCAAAAATGTTTGACCTGTGAGATATTCTTGTAGGAGAGCTCTGATGCAGAAATAAATGCGTTTTCAAAGAAAGTGTGTTTTAGTGAGTTTTTTTTTTTTTTAAATGTTGCCAAATCGCATCATTGGGCTTTGAGGTGCTCTCTTTGTCTGAACAAATATAAAAAGCAACTAAGTGTTTATTTGCAGCGATGATTACCTATTTGGCAAGCATTATGTATAACAAGAATCTTAACCACATAGCATATCATATTTTTGAATGAGTCATTTTTTGTCAAAAAAAACATGAAAGTGAAAAACTGTTTTTAATCCCTTTGTTCAACCATGTTCAGACCTCCTCTCTGCTCCTTTTACTTCACTTATTTTGTCTCTGTGGGGCTAAGGCGAACATTGCATTTGCTACACTGCAGGCTGGTGTTACCTTTATCAACCTTTATTGCAGTGTCCTTTATTCGTTTCAAGTAGACACGTGCCAATAGATCTCTGCGGACATCCACTGAAGGGTCTCCACTTGACTTCTTGGGTCGTGCAAGTGGCTACTTGGATGGCCTCCCAGTCCCATTACCAGAGGATGGCCGTCCTCTCTTTGTTATTGTGTACACCTAATCAAAACAGAGTTAATTAATATACATAAAAAATATATAAATATACAAGTAAAACATATTACAAACGAACAAATCTAGAAGAACATAACTAAAAAAAGGCCTTCTCATCACTCTCATCACTGTCTATCCCTATCTCAAAGTCACTGTCACCATCTTGGATGGCAGAAATCATATCCTGCACACTGAATCAATGTCCTCTCTTTGCTAGTGGCATTTAGTAAAACGTTAATTAACATGATAATGCACCAATCCTTTTTGCACACGGCACATTCCAACAGTTGCTGCATATTCCCCACTTCAACAATTCAAATCGCATCTCAAAAGCGTTCCACTCGTCTACTTATTTGACTACCACAAAAAAAAAAAACGCCATATGGCAACATTGACATAATAGGCTAAATGTAATATTTGCTACATGGAAGGTAAATATGTACATGCTCCAGACAATGTAATAAAAAAATATATTAAAGGCTTTTCCTGGACTTGAACATGACAAATCTAGGCAAATCAATCGAAGGAAAGTTAAGGTTCAGATGTTTTGCAGGGTTTGTGACCACAGGGCCAGGGGGCTTGACTCATAAACTCAACCACTGTTCAATGACAATCTGGGCAGGTACAAATTGATCCATTGAGCATGTAAATGCAGTCTTTAGAAGAAAAAAAAAAGGAGATAGATTTTGGGGGTGGTAACTGTGATGTTGCCATATGGCAACTCCGTACTTTACTTGCATCAAAGCCAAATTTAAAAGATTGAAATAAAATACTAAAATCAGGGGTTAAGCTTTTATGCTCGTATTTGGTTCTGTGGTACGAGTAGCAATCGGTAGGCATTGTGTTGGGAGGAGGTGGGATGCTGGCTTATACAGGAAACAGAATCCAACAGGAAATAAATGGGGGGACGTGAGCACAGAATTTACAGTAAATGTGTGCTGAATTTCGGTCATTTTATTTGTGTAAGACACCATGCCTACGGTACCAGGAAAAGGAGAAGGAAATCTTCGAGTGATTGGAGCACAGAAAGAAACTGAATATGAAGTGCCACGGTTGTGTATTCATTTGTGAGATTTCAACATTACACAAGCCATGACATATAAGGGTTCAATGATTCCACAGGTAGGTGTACTAGACATCTTTTATTTGTTTTAGTATTTGGATATGTAATGCGGTTTAATTTAGTTTGTGTATAAGCAAACATATATGGTTATTTGTAAGTAGATAGTTACTTTTTGAGTAACAAGCTCCTTTTTGGTGTCAGTAATCTGGAGGGGAAATTAGTATATTTTTAAATGAAGTAACGAGATAATGTTTTTCAGTATTGTGACCAACTCCTCTGCTGTTAGTACACTTTTCCTTGGTGAGCAAATCGTAATTGTAAAAATGTAACTCTCTACTTCTTATCTCTGGCAGGGACAGATGGGTAAAACAGTTCAATTTTAAGTAGATCACACAACAATTGCAAGACTTACCTTTTAAAGACATTGTTATTCACATCAGTAAATACCAAATATTTTGAAAACTTTATGGGATGAAACCTTTATTACAAAGTGCTCAAAAAATGAAAAGGCTTCCAGAGGTAATTTGGCGAAGCAAAGCACAATAGCATGCTAATTAAATTAATAATCGAAAGCTATTGCAAACATAAATACTTTACCATCTGTTTGGCCCATTAGAGGACTACTTTTATGTAGGTTTACTGATAGCGTAATCACTAAAATGTGTTTAATGTGAAAACCACTTTGATAAAACAAATTTGTCCCTGTGTTTAATGAAAAGAAATGAATAAATACACCCAATAGTGTTACACAAAGGCACACACAAAATGTGTTGGTATCCAAATTGGCCATTTCTGTATTTAGGGATTGTTGTTCTCCCTTCTTTCTTTTGACAAGGCCTTATCAATTCTCAATTCCGTCCAAGTTCTGTCTGGCCAATCAAGGACTGTTATTGCATGGATATAGAAGCATTTGTTAGTAGTGTTGGCTTAGAATGCAGCTAGGTGCAAAATCCTGCAGGAAAAAAAAAAACATGTCTCCAAAAAGCTTGTTGGCAATTGGAAGCGTGCATTGGCCAAAAACATCCTGGTCAACATCTGTGTTGGCTCCTTTGCTACACAGATGGACAATAAAGGGTTCCCAAACGTTTTTAAACTGTGTAGCTACACTGTGAGCTTCTGTAGATCTGGTTAAACTTTTGATTTTCTAATTAAATGAAAAGCAGACATAATTGTTTTAAATTATTTTAAGAGTCCCTTTATTGTTGGCAGGTTCTCCATCATTGTCATTGTATACCCTCTAAAGCATGCCGCATAGAAGAAAGTTCCTTCTCAAACATGTTCTTTCGTTGATAAATGGTAGTCAGCAAATACAGCTACAGTGGGTGGGTTTTTTGGGGCATGTCGCCTCGCTTTAGCGACATCCAGTATACATATTTAAAATAGCAGGTCATTGTTTGAGGTGATGCTGCTTTTCTTGTGCTTCTCTCAGCATTGTCTCGGAGGGCCGGATTAAAACCGTTGGCGGTTTGACACCCTTGCTTTACATCAATGTTATACTCTTCCCTACATTTCTAACAATAAACAACAAAACAAATACGTTAACACGATCAATAAATATTTATATTTTGGAATTTCAATCTTTTATTTTACTCTATTTTCAATTTACCATATACTCAGTCGCATATAAACCAACTCACTAAAATGGCTTTAAGAAAACACCTACCAAAAGGAATGCAAATGGTTAATATTATTGAGATGCAGACATAGAGGATGGTGAAACATACTCATAAACACATGTCAAGCTCTTTCACACATGCTAGTAAAATGTTTGTGTTCATAAAGAAAAGTAAAATATTTCACCAGTGTGTTTGGAAGCGTTTGAACACATACATGTGTGTAAGCTTTGACATGTGAGGAGACCATTACAGTGCTGTAAGTGAGCATGTTTGACTTGGTTTTAAAAATACTGTTTGACCAATGTCTTTGAAACGTTCGACCAGTATGTGTGCAAGGTTTTGTCATAGAATTATTAGACAAATTCAGTACTGCAAGTGAGCCGTTTGGTCTATGTTTATGAAGATAACAATTTGACCAGTGTGTTTGAAATCTTTGGACCAGTACATGTGCAAGATTTTTACATGTGTTTCCTTCAACGTTTACAGTATGTCACAAAAGTACAATGTTTGTGGATACTTCATTATACTGTAATATTTAATCGAACATCAATGAAGAAACATGACTTTCACACTATGAAACGTCTGTCAACAAAGGCCATGGCATACTGGAAATATATCCTCTTGTCTGATGAAACAAAGAATAATCTATTTGGGTCAAATGGTGTGAAGCATGTGTGGCGGCAACAAGGTGAGGAGTACAAACATGTTTGTGTTGTGCTTAAAGTCAAGCGTGGTGTTGGGAATGTCATGATTCGGGGCTCCATGAGTACAATTGGAGTTTGGGAATTGCATTTAATTGAGTAAAACATGAACTTAAGCATGTACTGTCTAATACTGGAACAAGGAATGACCCCCTCTATCCTGAAACTGGGTCGCAGGGCAATGCTTCAACCTGCCAATGGAACCAAATACACCTCTATGATGACCGAGGCTTTTCTAAAGGAGCTGGAGGTAAAGGGGAAGGACTGTCTCTGGATCTAATTCCAATATAACATCTTTGGGGCATCCTAAAGCAGAAGGTGGAGAAGCACAAGATCTCAAATATCCCCCAGCTCAGTCATAAGGATCATGGAGGGGTGGAAGAGCATTCCAGCGGCAATGTGTTAGGCTACGACAATATCCATGGCCAGGAGGATTAGGATTCTTCTGCAATATCATATTGGCCACACAAAATATTGAACTTCACGAACTTTTACTTTAGTGTGTACCCACTTTTGTTACCAGGGGTTTTACACAAGCTTTACACAGACTACCTATCATTGTGTCAAAGTGATGTTTTTTCAATGCTGTTCAGTTAACCATTATGATGAAATCTCTGCAGAAATTCGAGGGGTGTTCTCACTCTTGTGACATACTGTATGTATAAGAGCATTTTAGGTGCAAATGTGAAAGCCATTCCTGAAATATGACTTAGATAATGCACCATAGTAGTCAGGGCATGTTTACTTGTTTCCTGTAAAATCCCAGAACATTAAGTGTATATTTCACCTATCAAGTTGGAAACCCAAGCTCACACTTTTCCATAAACATTCATGCACGTGGCCAAAAAGGATGAAGAGATGTGAGCAGAGGCCCTCAAGTGCTGGGATGAAATATCCTTCTCATCATTCTAGCGCTCAGAGGAATGGACCCACACCTTGCGGACATGCCCATACATCTGATGCCATGACCTGAGGGCCTAAATTTGGATGTTCGCTCATGAATCCAGTAATGTGTTCATAGACCTGTTGGTGCTCCTCTACATTTTCCACATATCTAAATCTTAGTTGCTAGCTTATGTGCTTTATTTCTGCTGTTTAAAATCATAGCTCCACAAACTCTTAATTTTTAGCAAGCAAATCATAAACATAATAGCAGCTATGAAATCCTTCCACGTGGGTGCATATCCGTGTGGGAATGCGCTTGTGTCACCATAATGCTATTGCAAAGAAAGAAGGGAAATACAGATGTAATTAGGTCGACCAGCAAACCTTGGCTTGCAATTCAGAATGATGCAATCGTGTAGGAAGGCACATAAGACAAACCCCCCCAAAAAAACACTTTAAATTGACTCGGGGTTGAAAAGAGCTTGAACACGTGTTCAATTTCTATGTTTTATGGGTGCTTAAAAGAACAAGAATATGATGGTATGTGCGGAAAAAATACTTTGAATGGTAGTAGTCACACTGCAGTTAAAAAAGGCACAATACAAACACAAATAAAAATAAAATGATAACCAACATATAGGGACATTGTGTAATATTTTGTGTTGGGGTGGGCAAACCTCTTGGGTTTATAAACTGAATGATGTATTTTTTTACATCTTATTAGTACATTCCCACATTAGTTGGAAAAAATAAAGGAGTAATATGATTAGAAAGATTTGTCGACTTATACAGTATGCATACTGTCAGGTTTTCAATGTAAATCTCTTCAATTTCTGTCTCAAGGTAATTATCTTGTTTTTATATTACTAAATATAAAAACAATGTTTCTCATACAAACACACACATAAAGTAACGTTTCAACAATGAGTGTAATTATATATCTTGTACTTTTATCAATATTGTATTCTTTTAATTTGAAGTCGTGTTCTGGCTCTGTACTGATTCCTCTGACGTCACAAATAAACTTTCCCTCTATCTCTTTTTCGGGAACTCAGCCAAGAAGGCGCGTGAGTTTTTGCTCCCATCATCATGTCAAATTAAACCATATACATGTATTTTATCTGTGCAAATATGGCCACGAAATAGTCATAATAATGATTGACTTTAACAATACCTGTCAACCTGTTCAGTTTTGCCGTAAAAAGTACGTTTTTTTATGCAATTTAAGACGAGTACGACGTACAAGGAAATCTGTAAGTAGGAACGCAAAATTGTCAATGATGGGTACCATCTGGTATACACTGACTGATTGGTGGAAGCTTTCTACTTAAGCTGTCAGCGTCCAGAGATGGACGTTCGAGTGTGCTCCTCGTTTCCATGAGTGAGCCTCCAACATTCAAGGTACCCACAATCCCTTTGTCTATTCCAAGCCTGCTTCTCGTTGCCTGACCCTTTTCTGTTACAAGTTTACGATCGACTCTCCCGCCCCGGCCACCGACTTACCTGCTACGTTGTTCGTCACGCGTTTCACCACGGAGTTGCCATTCCGTCCAAAGAGGCTTTCTGCCACCAAGAGCCGACGTCTCAAGCCTGCTCCTTCGACCCTTGTCCAAATAAACTATAAATCTGACGCTATTGGATCCGAGTGCTTGTCCTGGTCCATGACAGAACACTCGAACCAAAAAATTGATCCAGCGACGTTTTTTCCCACCTCCGAAGAATGCGGAAATGCCGAGCAGCAATCCGCGCTACAGCGCCTACTGCACACCGAAGGCGCGGTATAACAAATGGCCCATGACGTGTCCACACTGGTTCGGCAAGTACAACGTCACCAGCAATTGTTTGAGCAACAGTGCGACACTTCCCTGGCAGCCCGACCACAAAATCCGGCTCCGCCCCTTTCCGATCAGGCCGGCACCGGCATTGTTGAACCACGAGTAGGTTCGCCAGAGAAATTCAGTGGAGAGCCCGCCCAGGTCCGCCCCTTCCTCATAAATTGCCGACTAATTTTTGATCTACAGCCGCGCACCTTTGTGAACGAAAAGACGAAGGTGGCTTATGTAATAAATCATTTGACTGGAAGAGCCCGCCTTTGGGGAACGGCTGAATACGAACGGGGGGCAACAGCATGCACCTCTTTTAGTTTGCTAAGCCAGGAAATGATTAAAGTATTTGATTCTGGTTCCTCATCGGTCGACGCGGCTCGTTCAATCATGAACATCCGCCAGGGGAGACGTTCCATTGCCGACTATGCCATCGACTTTCGCACACTAGCAGCCCAGAGTCACTGGAACGAAGAGGCGCTGGTCGACGCCTACCTCCACAGTTTGTCCGGTTATCTCAAGGATGAATTAGTATCCCACGCTCCTCCGGTAACACTTGACGACGCTATCGACTTGACCGCTCGGATCGACCGTAGGGTCCAGGCAAGACGCCGAGAGAGAGAAGGTCCCAGCCAATTCATCAGACCATCTACGGGAGGTCTTCAGTAAAGCTAAGGCCTCTTCCCTGCCCCCTCATAGACCTTATGACTGCGCGATTGATCTTCTGCCAGGGTCCGTACCTCCTCGGGGCCGCCTCTACTCCCTGTCCATTCCCGAGAGGAAGGCCATGGAGGAGTACATTTCCGATGCCTTGGCGGCCGGTATCATTCGACCCTCCTCTTCTTCAGCGGGGGCGGGGTTCTTCTTTGTGGGAAAGAGGGACGGGTCACTCCGGCCCTGTATAGATTATCGGGGACTTAATGAAATCACTGTTAAAAATTGCTATCCCTTGCCTCTGCTTGCCTCTGCATTTGAACTTCTACAGGGGGCCACGATCTTCACTAAGCTTGACCTGCGCAACGCCTACCACTTAGTCCGTATCCGGGAGGGGGATGAGTGGAAGACAGCATTCAACACACCCACCGGTCACTACGAGTACCTGGTAATGCCGTTCGGGTTAACCAATGCTCCAGCCGTTTTCCAATCTTTGATAAATGACATTTTACGAGATGTCCTTAATCTATTTGTTTTTGTGTATCTGGACGATATTTTAATTTTCTCGAAGTCCCTCGAGGAACACCGAAAACATGTCCAGCTTGTTCTCCGTCGTCTCCTAGAGAACTCTTTATTTGTTAAAGCAGAGAAGTGCGAGTTTCATGCCAAGACGGTTTCATTCCTGGGCTACATCGTGGCAAAGGGGACCCTTCAGATGGATCCTGCCAAGGTATCAGCTGTCACCTCTTGGCCTGTCCCTGAGTCTCGCAAAAAACTCCAACAATTCCCTGGTTTTGCCAACTTCTACCGGAGGTTCATCAGGAACTACAGTTCGGTGGCAGCTCCCTCACGTTCCTCACCAGCCCTAAAGAGCCATTCCGGTGGTCCCCCGAGGCTAATGCAGCTTTTAACTGTTTAAAGAATCATTTCTCTACGGCCCCCATACTCCAGGTACCTGACCCAACACGCCAACTGGTAGTGGAGGTGGACGCCTCAGATGTGGGAGTGGGTGCCGTCTTGTCCCAGCGGTCTGACAAGGACCAGAAGATGCACCCGTGCGCCTTCTTTTCCCGACGGTTGTCCCCGGCCGAACGCAACTACGACGTGGGGGATCGTGAGTTGTTGGCCGTCAAGCTAGCCCTGGAAGAATGGCGGCATTGGTTGGAGGGGGTAACAGTGCCGTTCATAGTTTGGACTGACCACAAGAATTTAGAATATAATCCTTCCCTTTTTTTGTACTGGTTACCAACAGCGACTGCAATCTGTTCGAGTGAGTGAACACGCAATATAACACTTTCTATTTGGGATCTTGCTAAATATCGCTATTTTATCTCGTGCAGCACTGCTACCAACAGCACACACACTTTTTTGACAGATCACACAATTTAGAGGCGCACAGTCGTCAAATTCTTCACTTTTGGGAGGAACAGGGGAAAAGGCGAGCTGCTACTTTCCAAAATGCATACACTCTTAACTTACACTGCATACACTCTCAGTGCAATGACATATGAATACGCTTTTCAGAAGCATTTTCCTTGAGTGACCAGCTCATCAGTAAGTATCAAGCATCTGGGGATGTATTAGTATGAAAAATTAACATCAGAAGGTGTCATGATTACTCATTGCCCTTACCTGTGCCCGCTCGTTTGGCGCCAGCTGCTACTTGTTGCTTGATTGATTTCCTCCTATTTAAACTCAGTACTCCAGTCACTCCTTGTCAGTCCGTCAACAAACCCCGCATACGCAAGACAAGCACTTCGACTCTGGCTCCCGTCTGCCCTGTCCTCATCCGTATCCTGCTCATCTGTCCCTGATTTCCCAATCGTCTACGGCTCCCTGACTTTTCCCATCCTTCGACAACGCTCTGATCTCCCGCACCGGCTACTTGATCCGTTTTCGCCCATTGACTACGCTCCGATATTCCGCCCTGCTACTTGACACATTTTGCACGTCGACCACGCTCCAATCTCCCGCCCCGGCATCTCTACTCGTTTCCGCATTCCGACCACGCTCCGATCCCGTGACCTTCTTGTTCCTCCTGCCCAGTAAGCACCGGGTCGCTGGCGTTTGTTTCCCCGCACCTGACTTCCTCGATTATCCAATAAACTTTTGTGTGAAACGTTAAACGTTTGGGTCTACCATTTGTTCTGGTTCTGACAAGAAGGCATGAGTGGCTCTGATCAGATGTTTGTCCGCACATTGAGGGGGCCCCCAATTCCTAATGTTCCTTCCTGCCTCCGATGGTTGAAGAGTGTAGACAGCCATATATGGTGAGTTTATAGGTAGTGAAGCAGTGTGAATTTTTGGATATTGTGGGCATTCTCTCCTCATTAACCACGATAAACAGAATATAATATCTGGGTTTTGCCAGGATCACCATGAGTAAACCTGCATTTGCAGGGCATTATGACTATTTACTGTTAAGGAGTGTAATTGACTCTCAATAATTTAGTTTTTTTTTAGAAATTGTCTGCCATGGCAAAGGCCTGCGACACACTGAAAACGCGTCTGTAACCTACTTTGGGATCCTGGCCAACTATTCGAGAAATACTAACTCAGAGGACCTCATACAATGGTTACATTTCAACACTAAGCAAAAATTTAAGGGAACCAAAAACAATACTATTTTTAATAAAAATACAATTGACATGAATGTTTTCCCAAAATGTTATATCCATGAATTCCTTTTAATGGGCCTAAGGAAACAAATACAAATTGTGGGTTGTTGAGTGCGTTGTACTTGTAAACAAATGTCCGAATTCCCTGAGCAAATTTCAAGAAGATAATTTCATGACTCACCAAAGCTCAAACCCAATGATGTCAAGAGGTAAACAGGAAGACACCCACACAAAATCAGGCAAATTGAATATATACTTGTTGTGGTATTGGCTTTTGGCCAGTTGAGTCACAATTGATTTCAATGTGGAGGCCTTAAACTGACCCATTCCTTAATTGAAGAAAGCCGGTGAACAAATTAGATCATCTTGTCATTTATGTGCATAGTTATAGGTCTGCTTACATCCCTGCATATAAATTAATCAATTTATATTCAGACTAGGCCTAAGCAGTCATTGCTCACATTTTTCCTCCATTAAATTAAGTGACTGCATGCTGAAACTTGACTTTTCTTTAAACCTTTACAATTGATATCTTTGTCCCCAAGATCTAAATAGGTGGTCTTGAGGATTCAAACTCAAAGGAACCACTAAGGGGGGCAATATTACTCAAGGTATTCCATTACCTATAAACAGAAGAACTTCAATTTAATAATGTTGAATGCTTTGGGACACTGTAGGCTGCATACTCTTGATGATCCAATCAGCTTTACTTGCCTGGAACAACATTGGAGTTTATGGCAATAAACACTTGATATATTGGACTTACAAAACAATATAGACTGTAGTATAACTCAGTTTACTGCTTGAATGATTTCTGCCTTTAATCTGACTTGTCTCAATTTAACCATGCATCGTCACTCACTTTCTGTATTATTTTTTGGGGGAATAACAATAAAATTAAGGTGCCACTTACAAAAAGTATATAATAACATTTCGTAGAACAGGGGTGTCGAACTAATTTTAATTTGGGGGCTGCATTTTAGAGAAAAATATTCTCACTTAGGCCTGCCTAGTACATTTGAAAATTGTGCCCTATCTGGAGGGTTGGGGTCTTTTTAGAGGCTCATAGTTAAACTATGATTTTAGGATGTAAGAAGATTGTAAACCGATCATTGAGGGTTTTTTTTTCCTGTTTAATTTTTTTTCTAAACTGTCTACACTTTATTCCATTCCCTAATCCAGGGCAGCCAAAATAATTTTATTTTGACGCCAATCTAGCATAACTGCTACCCTCAATTGGTCTGGTTTAACATATAACTGTAGCCTAATTGAGTGGTATGCAAAATAATGTTAATCCTGTTAAACGGAAAATACCTCACTATACACATCACATTAGCATTAAAAAAGTTGTTACAGATATCTACTATATTATGAAACAAATACATTCTGATAACAAAATCATGGACATTTTTATTTGTATAGCCCTTAATCACAGGAAGTCTCAAAAAGGCTGCACAGACTATATCAGACTACAGATACTATACTATACAGAAGAAGGGGACCAAGTACTGAGCCCTGCAGAACGCCACAGGGCTCAGAGGTCATTTCTCAATTCCACTCATTGGCTGTGATATGAAATCACTGCCCTGTTGTAGCGCCAAGCTGTCAATTTCCAAGTATCGTTACTGACAGGCATTGTGAGAAATGGAGTTCATGTTTTTAATAATGCACATGTACAAATGAAGATAGAATCGAATGCCAGTTTGTTTTTCTGACTATCAGACCTCACTGATGTTTTTTTGTTTTTTATGATTATGTACTGTTTTCATTAATGTCACAATCGGCCGATCATGTTGTTGTTCTTTACTTACCATGTAGAACGGATCTTAGATTTGATAGTTAGGGTCAGAGCAGGGCTTTTAGGATGGATTGGAATTCTCCTTACAAGTTCAAAATTCATTGGCGCCTTCTCTCCTCATTTTCAGCATCTACTAAAATATAAACATTTAGTAGTTTTTGGTCAAAGCACTCTTGATTAATTAATGTTCAATGTGACGTGCCATATTGACCCTCAAGCCGTGAGTTTGACATAGGTGCCCTAAACAAACCAACAAACAGAGATTGTTTACTATGTGTTTGGAAAATCAAATAAAATCACCCCATAACTTTTCCTCAGAGGATTACATACAAGCGTGTTGGAAAGTTTTTTTGGAGCAACCGACACAACTTTTTCTCCCATTTTTATATGAATCTAGCCAGACATTAAATAGCATATTTTATCATTTTAAAAATCCATACAGAATGTCTGCAGCAGGCTTATGTCTGATTTTGTTGTTTTTGTGTTCTCTGTAGTATCGACTAGTGGGCAGCAGTTCACTCAAGTGATGCCTGGGTGGGTGTTCTCCTTGAGGATTTTCTTTGCTGAGTAGCGAAAGCTGGAAATGTCTTCTATGCTGGGCAAAGAGAAGCTCGTGATATCCTGGCCCGTGTTTCCAATCTGCAGTAATGTCCCGTCAGCTGTCAAGCATATCCTGGAAAAAAAAAAAAAAAAACGGCAGACCCCTACATGATAGAATTAGGTAATTTCCTCCCTACATACTGAAAGGGGTTTAGTTTATTGAACCTTTGAACGTAGTACTAATAAGTCCAAAGATAACCAGTATTTTCCGCCAATTAAGGAATCTTTTTACTTCCAAACCCTCCTGGCAATAATGAAGTACTAGCAAAACAAGTGTCAGCAGTTGTATTCTATGATGTAGTGCTGGTAGTATTACAGTAGTACACTTCAATAAAAACAGTGACTATACTGGACTGTCTCAGAAAATTAGAATATTGTGATAAAGTTCTTTATTTTCTGTAATGCAATTAAAAAAACAAAAATGTCATACATTCTGGATTCATTACACATCAACTGAACTACTTCAAGCCTTTTATTATTTGAATATTGCTGATTTTGGCTTACAGCTGCAAAAAAACTCAAAAATCCTATCTCAAAATATCAGAATACTTCCTCAGACCAAGTCAAAAAATAATTTTATAACAGCAAAATTAAATCAAGTATTTGAAAATGTCCATTAATGCACTCAGTACTTGGTTGGGAATCCTTTTGCAGGGATTACTGCATCAATCCGGCGTGGCATGGAGGCAATCAGCCTGTGGCATTGCTGAGGTGTGATTGATGCCCAGGATGCTTCGATAGCGGCCTTCAGCTCATTTGCATTTGTAGGTCTGGTGTCTTTCATTTTCTTCTTTACTATACCCCACAAATTCTCGATGGGGTTCAGGTCAGGGGAATTAGCAGGCCAATCAAGGACAGTGATGCCATGGTCAGTGCACCAGTTACTGGTGGTTTTGGCACTGTGGGCAGGTGCCAGATCATGCTGGAAAATGAAATACTCATCTCCATAGAGCTTTTCAGCAGATGGAAGCATGTAGTGCTCTAAAATCTCTTGGTACACAGTTGCATTTACTCTGGACTTGATGAAACACAGTGGACCAACACCAGCAGCTGACATGGCTCCCCAAACCATTGCTGACTGTGGGAACTTCACACTGGATTTCAAGCAACTTGGATTTTGCTCCTCTCCAGCCTTTCTCCAGACTCTGGCGCCTTGACTTCCAAATAAAATGCAAAACTTGCTTTCGTCTGAAAAGAGGATTTTGGACCACTCTGCAACTGTCCAGTGCTTCTTCTCCATTGCCCAAGTCAGACGCTTCTTCCGTTGTCTTGAGTTCAGAAGTGGCTCGACCATGGGAATACGGCTATTGTAGCCCATTTCCCGGACACGTCTGTGAACTGTGGCTTTTGATACCTGGACTCCAGCTTCAGCCCACTGTCTTTGAAGCTCCCCCAAATTCTCTTCTTCACAATTTTGTTAAGGCTGTGGTCATCTCTCTTGGTTGTGCAGCGTTTCCGGCCACATTTTTCCCTTCCAACAGACTTTTTGTGGATATGCTTCGAAACTGCACTCTGTGAACAGCCTGCTCTTTGAGAAATTTCTTTTTGTGTCCTACCCTCCTGATGGAGGGTATCAATGATGGTCCTCTGGACAGCAGTTAGATCAGCAGTCTTCCCCATACTTGTGATTTAGTTTACTGAACCAAGCTGAGTGTTTTTAAGGCTAAGGAAACCCTCGCAAGGGGTTTTGAGTTAATTAGATGATTCAGGTGATTAGTTGAATAGCCTACTTGTATACTTTTTCATGATATTCTAATATTTTGAGATAGGATTTTTGAGTTTTCTTAAGCTGTAAGCCAAATTCAGCAATATTAAAATAATAAAAGGCTTGAAATAGTTCAGTTGATGTGTAATGAATCCAGAATGTATGACATTTTTGTTTTTTTAATTGCATTACAGAAAATAAAGAACTTTATCACAATATTCTAATTTTCTGAGACAGTCCAGTATATACATGGAGGGAATAGTCCAACTGACAAGAAAAGGAAAAGTTGGATCGATCCTTTAAATGCTCAGTGACATACTTATTATCCTATATAAGTACATGCCACTTGCAAGCCTTCCGGTCTGTGCGACGTCATTACACAATTAACAATAGTCTCCACATTTAACATTCTTTTATCTGCTGTGCACATTATGTTTCCCCGAAGGGACGCATATTGACAAAAAAAGATGCAACCTCACTCACAACATTTTATTCAAGGAAAGTAAACCACATGTATTAGCCATGTACTTTAAAAAAGGCTGCTGTCTGAATAAAAAAAAAAAAAATACGGAGTGTTCAGTGCAAACCCATGCGGGAGATTTTATTAACATAAAAATACTTTTGTCCCAGAGTAGTCACTTAACCAGTGTGCAATCACATGCAAAATCTCCCGCGATTCACAAGGTTTTGTAAAAAAAAATGGCCTAAAAAACGTTCAAGATATGAAAAAAAATTGTATAATAAATGAACATTTTGTAAATATGTGAAAATTATTGCATTAGAATATTTTAGCAAAAATGTTTTCAAAATATGATAACATCAAGGGCTGGGGTTTGGTCACAGCATTTTTTTAGTGATCACATAATATTGGTGGGGGAACAATGATTGCTTGATTTTGGTAGGGACGGTTCCCTCCCATCCATGCAAAAACAATGCCATTACATGTAATGGCTTGACATGGCTTGGCATGTACTGTAGGTTAGGTTAGAGATGATCTTACACAATTCTTTCAGGTATAAGTAAACCATCTACTTGGCTAAAATATGACTGCGATTGCCACCGCTGCTTTTTTTTTTTTTTCAAATCGCGATGTATCCAAATATTTATAACAACCACTTTTATTCAAACGAGCTTGAAAATGAAACACGAATGTCAGACATCTTTCATTTGATCTCCTCTGCATAGCACTTATTGGACCTTTGATTACATGCTCAAATAGCGATCACACTGAAAAAGTTTGTATCAATCTAGGATCAAATATGAAAATGATGCATGTGTGTTTGACCTCGACCGCTGATTTGCAATTTAAAAGATGGGGTGGGTCACAAATATTAATCAATAAAGTTCCGTAGAAAGATTTATAACAAACATTTCATCCAGAAATATGGGCAAACCTCTTGCTTTGTCAGAGAGCCAGCACCCAGCAGTAATGACAACCAATGAAATGCCTTTTGAAAAATTGATTTAGTTTATGGTCACCCAATCTTGCTCCAATTTGAGTTTCTTACCTGTTGAAAAATCTGTAAACATTTTTTTTACACAAACTACCTGCTAAACTGTGACGTGCTATCTAAAGGCATGGTCACACAGCCTTTCACGGGCGTATCGCAGCTGAATCACGGCCAGTAGTTTCTGCCCGTGAAGCAGACGCGATGGAAAATGTGCAAAATTGGCTAAACCCGCTGTTTACCCGTGGTATGCCTGCGAAACAGACGACGGCGACTGTTCCGCGTCCTCATCGCGGGTAACCGCGGCTGCATCGCGTTTGACTGTGCTTACACGCGGTACACACACTAATGCACGTGATAACACCGCGATACAGGTGCAAAACAAACGTGCTATGACCGTGCTCCACCCGCGATTACCCGCTAAAATTTCGCGTCCTACCCGCGTGTAACCACGTCTTGGCCGCGGCCGTAGCACGTCCTAGCACGTTCGTACCGTGTCTTTACCTCGTGTGCCGCCCGCGGTTACCCGTGGTCTAAAGTTTTGAGCAGCACAAAACTTTTTTGCGTGGCCATCCGCCTGTGAATTTCTTACCGCGTGTAAAACACTGCTGTATCTCGTCTGTATCTCGATCTCAAAGCGTCCAACAGCGTCTGCTTCACGGGCAGAAATTTCTGGCTGTGATTCAGCCACGATACGCCCGTGAAAGGCTTGTGACCATGCCAGGAAGCTATATCAACTATCATTATGGAAGTTTAAAATACAAAATATATTAAATGGTTCAATTTATTCAGAGTTAAAGTTATTTCTCCTTTAGTATCACAGTTGTTGGATTTTCTTGTTCAAAATCATGGACTTTTCACAATATATTTTAAATATTAATAACAGGATACGTATGTAACGTATAACTGTGCTGAGCGTCTGTAGATACAGAATGAGTTACGCAAATTTTAGTGTTAAAGGGGGATTGTGAAACCAATGTTTCTGATTTGGTGCACACTTCAACCCCAAACAATAGAATATATACATTTGTTGACATGCCAGATGCAGTGCTAGGGAAGCTGCCTTACTCAAAGTAATACAGTAATTAGCAGGTTTAAAAGAAACCATAATGAAGGCTGTGCTGTTGAGACATTCCTATCTGCAGTGGTTGATAAGAACATGAGTTATTGTTGAAGTTTCAGTTGAATAACATGATCAAAGGTGTGCTTGAATGCAAAAAGGAAGAGCGAGATGGCCTAACATTTGTAATGTTGGTGGGTAGTAACGCCAAGGGAAGTCATTAATAAATGGAGAGCATTTATTATTCTTGTGGACTGTCTATAAAGTAGTAAAACATATTTGAGGGGCGGCAGTGGCTCAGGAGGTAAAGCTCGTTTTGGGATAAAAATATCGCATTTTTAATCCCGCTTACATGTCGAAGAGTCCACTGAACCCCTAATACCCCCAATAAGCAGGTTAGCGCCTCACATAGCTCCACAGCCGCTATTGGGAAACATGTCATCCAGTAATTTATGTCTTGTTGTATTCAAGTCAAGTCAAGTCAAGTCATTTTTATTTGTATAGCCCTAAATCACGAAGAGTCTCAAAGGGCTTCACAGATTATAACACTATATTACACAGACTATTTTTCAGCCGACGAAAAGAGTAGGTTATTCATATGCTATGGAGTAGAAGTGAGTTTTAAGTTTAGATTTAAACATTTCCACTGAGGTTGCAGATCGGATCTCAGGAGGAAGAGCATTCCACAGCACCGGTGCCCGGATGGAGAATGCTCTCGAACCAGCAGAACACTTCTTTGCTCTTGGGATCACCAGAAGACCGGCACTGACCGGCACTCTCAGATCGTAGGCTTCGGACCGGGACGTAGGGGCGAATCAGATCTGAAAGATAAGAGGGAGCAAGTCCATGTATGATTTTGTACAATACTAAGAGAACCTTGAAATCACATCTATGACTAACTGGGAGCCAATGCAGGTTAGCCAAAATCGGTGTTATGTGATCGTACTTTTTTGTCCTAGTTAAAAGCCTCGCTGCGGCATTTTGTACCAGCTGAAGAGACTTGATTCTAGACTTCGGGAGACCAGAGAGTAGTGCATTACAGTAATCGAGACGGGAGGTAACAAATGCATGAATTATAATTTCCGCATCAGACTGAGACAGTATTGAACGGATTTTAGCAATGTTACGAAGATGGAAGAAAGCGGTTCTAGTAATTTTCTTTACATGCATTTCAAAGGATAGATCAGGGTCAAATATGACACCTAAATTTTTAACTGAGTCACTCTGTGTGATGTGACATTTGTCAATGTTCACAGCAGTTTTTGAGAATAAGTCACGGCATTTAGATGGACCAATGACTAACATTTCGGTCTTTTCAGAGTTAAGACGCAAGAAATTGAGTGACATCCACTCTTTTATCTCAATGAGGCAGGCCTCCAAATTTCCACAGTTTAGTGTGGGAGATTCCTCCAACGGAAGATATAGTTGAGTGTCGTCTGCGTAGCAGTGGAAGCTGATATTGTACTTGCGAATAATATCACCTAATGGAAGCATGTAAATGCTGAAAAGAAGGGGGCCAAGCACTGAACCCTGCAGAACACCACAGGTAACATTAAAGGGCTCAGATGTCATTTCACCATATTTAACACAGTGCGTCCTATCTGAGAGGTAGGATCTGTACCACGAGAGGACAGTTCCTGAGAGACCAATCCATTTTTCCAACCGTTCTAGTAGGAAATTGTGGTGCACTGTGTCAAAAGCAGCACTAAGATCCAGCAGCAGCAAAAGTGATGAAGCGCCAGAATCCATTGCCAGTAGGAGATCATTTGTTACCTTGATCAGAGCTGTCTCAGTAGAGTGGTTAGCCCTGAATCCTGATTGCATGGATTGAAAAAGGTTATTCTCGGATATGAAAACATTTAAAAGACAAGAGAACGGCAATAAATAGAAGATTAGCTGGAGAGCAACTAGCCGCATGCATGCATCCATGCGCCGCCATGTTGATTTCATAATGGATTATTATTTATATATTGATGCTTTTGTTCAAAAGAAGAAGCACATAGGTTTCAATAATTATCTAAGTCAAGTCAAGTCATTTTTTATTGCATAGCCCTTAATCACAAAGAGTCTCAAAGGGCTTCACAAATTATTACACAGACTATTTTTTCAGACTATTATTACACCATCCCCTGATCTGGAAACAACATGAGGGCAAGGAAAAACTCAAAAACCTCAACATGAGGAAAATGAAACCTTGAGAAGGGACCGCACATGTGGCCTCCCCCTTTCAGGATTACCAGACAGCAAAGGATGTTGCAATCACAAATAATACGGAGATATTGTCCAAGAAAAGTATAGGTTATTCATATGCTATAGAGTAGAAGTGTGTTTTAAGCTTAGATTTAAACATTTCCACTGAGGTTGCAGAACGGATCTCAGGGGGAAGAGCATTCCACAGCACCGGTGCCCGGATGGAGAACGCTCTCGAACCAGCGGAACACTTCTTGGCTCTTGGGATCACTAGAAGACCGGCGCTCTCAGAACGAAGGCTTCGGACAGGAAGATAGGGGGAAATCAGATCTGAAAGATATGAGGGAGCAAATCCATGTATGATTTTGTATAATACTAAGATCGTATTGTGTATTAACACAATAAAGCGTTTTATTTCTTTGTTATATTTTATATATTGCTTTCTTTCTATGGAACTCAAATGATTAGTAATATGTAGGTTGAATATGTAGGTTCATTAATTTGTAAAACTGACTGTGCCTCATCTGCCTGAAACCTCAGTGCCTGTCATTGCTGCTAAATACAATAACTATGAACTTTTTGAGGGATATAATTTGTAGTTGTTTTCTCTGTGCGTGAGTGTGCGCGTTTGTGTGTTCATGAGTGTGAGAGAAAATGTACAATCTTGTTTTTTAGCACGAGCTTACTCCAAACGTGACCGCCCACTCATTTGTGTGGCAAATGTACTGTGAAGCCCTTGTCACACTGCATTTAGCTGAGAAAAGCACGACTTTTTCAAAGCCGTTAATTGTGTATATGTGGACCTTTTGCCATGACGGCCATGCAACTCCATTTGAAAAATGTTGTCGTTTAAGAGCGATGTCTGTCAGTGTCGAACAGTACAGAATTAAGCCCTACCTACCATCGGCAGTCAATGGAGACTGCTTGCAAGTAGAGAAGTGGGTAATAGTTTTAATAACGTGCAAACGTGAATTTGCCTCAAATTAATTTGTAGATGCAATATGTACGCAATGAACACCCTGCGGCCCTCATATGGTCGGATCTACATTCGGCACGCTAAATAAATGTCCTATGAGAAAAAATGTTGTTTTGTCTTGTCCCCAGTGTCCTGCTTTTTTCCCTCCAGCATTACAGTATACATTGTTTATAAAAAAAAAATGTGTCCTGCACTATGTAAATTAACATAATAATTAAAAGACTAGATACATAGAGATTGCCCCTTCCTAGCTTATTTTGAAAACCTTGACATTTGCAAACCTGTAAGTGACGTTCTGAGATATAGTGTCAAAAACATATCATATTTTAGGATTGAAAAATGCTGATGAAGCACGCCGAGATTTACGTTTTACAGATCCCTTAAACGCATGGGTTGCCAGGACAGCAATGTGGACGCAACACTTGACAGCTTTCACCACTGTTGACGGTCCCTGGCCTGTTCTGGGTCGGGGCAAAGTTTGCACCAGTCCATTTCTCAATGTTGTCAGCCGAGATCTTTTTCGGTCTTCCTCTCCTTCTGCTGCCTACGACTGTGCCCTAGAGAATTATCTTTGGCAGTCCTGAATATCTTGTGACGTGACCATACCACTGCAGTATATGTTTGCGCACGGTTGACAACAGTTCTTTGTAGCGTCCATTGTCCCCTCTGAGGTTGTTGCGCACATTTTATTCGTCACATGGGCTATTTAAATGATGGCTAGAATTTCCCAGTAGCATTGGATCTCCATGGCCTGGATGTTATTTCCCAGCATTGCTGTGAGAGGCCAAGTCTCATAAGCGTAGAAGAAGATACAAGTTACCAGCATGAGTCTGATCCTAGATTTTACTGCTATGTTCTTATCCTTCTGGATAGGTTTAAGACAGTGCGGCTATGGTTTGAGCTATCATGGTCATGCTTTCTGAATCCGAACCTTATTCTGATATGCCAGCTCCAAGATTTTGACATTTGGTGACATTATCAAACTCTTGGTGGTTGATGGTGATGTTTGTTGTGATACATTGCTTGCCATTATTTCATCAGATGATAAATGGTAAATGGCCTGTATTTACATAGCACTTTTCAAGTCAATGAAGACCTCCCAAGGTGGTTTGCAATGTGCTTCACACACACACTCAACAATAGGGAGTCAGCCATGCAAGGCACCTACCTGCTTATTGGGGCTATCAGTGTCTTGCCCAAGGACACTTCAACATATAACACGGAGGAGCCTGCGACCTCCTGATCCAAAGACGAGCGCTCTACCTCCTGAGCTAATGCCGCCCTTTGCTCTGCTTCTTCCGGGTATTTGACTATATCTCTGAGTTCCTGTGCTTCTCCAGCTGGTCGGGCAAGATCATCTCCAAAACTGAGGTTATAGACGTTGTGTCCCCGAATGCTGACTTCATGTTGATCCAAGGCTCTGGTCGTGATCCTCTCCAGGTAGACGTTGAATACAATTGGAGAGAAAATGCAGCCTTGTCGCACACTGACTGTGGTTTGAAACCAAGCTCCAATAGTACCATTCCACACTGTTGGGATTGGCATACAGCTGTTGACTGGTCTAAAGTAGTTTCTGGCCCATGTTGTACTTCCGCATGGCGGCCCATAAAGCAGCTTGCCATACTCTATCAAACGCCTTCTTAAAATCCATCTTGAGTTTCTCAATGCGTATGATCAAATGTATGACTTGAACATGAAGCACAATTTATTAGTTATTACTCATTTAATACAGAGTTATACAAATTTAAAACCATAAAATCTACATTTAAGCATCAGTTTGAATATTTATTCATGCACGTTATCTTTTTTTCACATGCATTGCCAATGTATCATTTCAACACCCTTTATTGGCATTTGACATTCGAGTCAAGTCAAGTCAAGTCATTTTTATTTGTATAGCCCTTAATCACAAATAGTCTCACAAGTTATTACATATAAGAAGTTTAGGTTATTCGTATGCTATAGAGTAGAAGTGAGTTTTAAGCTTAGACTTAAACATGTCCACTGAGGCAGCAGATCGGATCTCAGGGGGAGGAGCATTCCACAACACCAGTGCCCGGATGGAGAACGCTCTCGAACCAGCGGAACACTTCTTGGCTCTTGGGATCACTCTCGGAACGAAGGCTTCGATCAATGTTTTCTTTTTTTTGGGCCCGGCTGTCAAATGTTTTAACTAAATCCGTCCCACAGCCCAAACCTACAAAACACCCTTTTTTAATACCAAATATATTTATCCAAGCAGGACAATGACTTTGTCGTATGTAGCTCAGCTTCGTTGTTAAAACGCAAAAAAAAATTAAACCGCCTTGCTTGAGGACATAAATGAATTGAGTGCCCAAGGCATGTTATTGTCCTACTTGCCGCTGCGTTTTGTTTTCCCAAACATTTCTCACACGATACTGACAATGCATTTATAGTTATACTGTACAGCTACAGTAAGTACAACAGCAAGATACAAGTTTAAAACCATCATTAATGTTGTACTGTACACTCCAAAATGTTGCCTTATTCAAAGAAAATTCTGCTCATTTTGAGCATTTTCTTTTAATGAAAATAAAAATAAATGAAAAAAAAACAACAATATTAAATCAACAATGTTTTTCAAACGGACATCAGACCACAACATAATATCCAACCTAATACTTTTTCGCCGCACATAGCTTCTGAATTCATGTGTAGATTTTGAGATACGATTGTTGACATTGTGTTTTTTTAATGACACAGCACTTTAAACGTTTAAACTTTATAATGCACTCAAACTAAGGGGAGAAAAGAACAATTGATTTTTAGTTTGCAAGGAAAACAAGGGGACTGAATGAAACCCTCAGAAAATAAATGTTTCTGAAAGGTTCTCCCCAGAGCTCTTTATTTTTATTAAATATCCTAGTTTACAAAAAGCAGACCGGACCTAAAGTTTGTGGAAATAAAATGACAGCGACTTGATTGGCCTATAGTTCCAATCATGTAAATAGTGCATAATAGTCAAAATGAAAAACCACAGTGTGACATAACAATCAAAATAACGATTAACTGAGCACAATAATAGTCAAAATAGCAAACAACACCGGTATCCTCAGCAAACTTTTTTGCGGGTATCAGATAGTAAAAAACAGAATAAATGATTTATTTGTCATTCCCCCATTTATGACTTGCTTACAAAATTAAAAAAGAAAAACACACTTCAACAAAAGTGCTTTTACAGTATGATTCTCAAAAGAAAAGAAAAAATAAGGTTTATTTTTCCTGCAACATAAACTGTTTTGAATAAGTTGAAATTTGAACGTAGCGGTTTTAGGGGAAGAGAATCTTGTTCAATATGACCCTACTCACTCTCCTTGTCCATGTATTTTCCAGCAGTATCCACCTCTGGCTTGGCAATGATTTGAATGTGTATTCCTTATCCAGAAGCTCTCCTTGTTTGATTCGCAAAGGTCATGCATGGTCAGATGCCTACTGTGCTGTTCAGCACGCTTAATCAGACCTTTTGCAGTTTTCGCCCCCACAGAAGTAGCACTGATTTTTTGGGGCGCTTTGCGAATCCTGCAATCATATTAAACTTAGCAACAAAACAAAAAATCACTCACACCCACACAGCCAAACGCAAGTGTACACATTTTAAACTTCCACTTTCTGCAATTTCGCCTGTGCAGTTGCCTCTCCTACTGTGATGTCTTCTGCTCACAGACAGATTCTACATGTTTACAGCTAATAGGCCTCCCCACTGCCATATATCAGTGTCCCTTTGGAGAAATAAACCCACCGCTTGTGTCTGTGGGAGTTGTCTGTACATTTTAGCCAATTAATTTCTTCTAAATGAGATTTTGTCTGTAGAGCTAGCGTGTGTCTTGCAGCAGTGACAGCCAACACAGACCTCCGATCACCAACCATTGAGAGAGGCTATTAGTTCTACGCTAATGGTCCCATCGAAGATGTTAACATAAAATGTGATCTCAGACTGCAGTTATCTGAATGAAGAGAAATCGTTCTTATGAGAAGCAATGTACTTGTGATTTCAGAAAATGGGTTTCCTTTTTTGTCTTTCAGGGTTCATACGGGTGCTTGGATTCCTTAAAAATGCTTGCATTTTAATGTCGTGTTTCAAGGGTAGAAACTTTTTTGAGTTTTGGGTGAAGTACCTGTAAATGTTTGAATTTGTTGACGTTTCTCAAAAGTGTGCTCAGATTAATGTCAACACTGATCTCTTGTGGTTCTGCTTTGCCTAAGCATTTCTTCTTTCTTGTGATTAACTGCTCCTGGCATTAGTTTGTAAAGCATTATTTCATGCAATGTCATTGTCCTCTACCGGTTGCGCCAAAGAGTACAAGTATATGCTACAACTAAAAAGGGAACCAGAATGTGTATGGATTAAAATGAACAACATATTACTGTTTTTACTAAATACCTATATGAGGAGAGATTTGTTACAAAAACAAAAATATTTGCAATTTACTCAAGCTCTAAAAAAGCACATGTTCATAAAAGCCCACGCACCATTAGAATCAACATTTGTAAATCTATATGTTACTCCGCAATATACATGTCACACCAGATTTTTTATTTCAATGATACTGGATAAATGGGAACATTGGCTTTGAAAGTCCTTTAAAAGTGCTTGGATTTAGTCATGAATAAGTTGAGCCCTGGTTTTGGTGATAAGCAAATCATCTTATGATTTTTTTTTTTGTATTTGTTTTTATTCTGTGGTTCTGTGTTTACTATCGGACTCTTGTAAAGTAGATTCCCCGGGACGCCAGGGTTGTCCAGCATTGAAAGCTAATGTGCTGTCTACATCATTGTCACTCTTGGCCCATCATGCTGTGCTTCTTTGATTACCACACGTTCTAGGGCTGATCTGCTTTTTATAAGACAAGAGATTTTAGTAAAACAAAATAAAGAGCTCGGGGAGGACTTTGAGAACAAGGGACAATTGGAGGACACTTCATGTCACGCTGTATGCGCAATTTAACATTCGAAGTTCCGTGAAATTATTGGAGAAAGAAACAAGAGCTGAAGAGAGTAGCTCTGTTTAGGACTTTAATTGCAAACACGCAAAATAAGAAATGCACAAGATCTTCTGGGATTGTCAACAGGACAAAGTCTTTCGATAAGAATCATTGACAAAATTGTTTTAAAAAAGAAAAGAGCATTGTTTGTCCAAAAAAACTTAACTGAAATGGGATTTTCCAAAAGAAGTGACATATTTGAATTGTTTGCCTAAATTATCCTCACTGTCTTTTATCTTTATTACATGTTTACCCTAGAGTAAAAGGTCTAATGTCATTACATACAATGTTTTACAACGCTGATATCAATGACCATAACGACAATTCAATTCAACACTCAAATACAAGTTGGAATTTTTGCATTTTTAGGGTCTGGATACAGTCCTCTTATGTTCTTTCTGCAAACAGAATGTATTGATGTCTTTCTCCCTATTTTGTGCATGCACTAAACAACAGAGTTATCACTTAGTCCAAAAAGATATGTGTTCTGGCTTTTATTAGAAGTAGCCTACAAGACAAAGGAAACCTTTTTTTGTTGTACGAGAAACATGTAAACTTTCCCCCCCTGATATTCATGCTTTAACACAATTTTTTTCCTCCCAATTTAATGCAGGTCAGGCACTGTTTATCCCCCGTGTGAAATTCCCACAGTACACACATGGCCAAAGATCCACAAGAGTGCAAGCAAGAGAAAACCTGCCCACACAGCAGACTCCCACACTTTCTGGAAATGTGGGAATTTATTCCCACTGAGAGCGAAAATGTCGGCACAACTGTAATCGGGCCCATTTCGAAGATCCCATTAAGAACAATCTTGGAAAAAAAAAAACTATACAATAAGATGCATTAGTGAATGAGTACTCAAGAGAGCAGAGAGAGATAGGTTGCCTGGTAAAAATGGCATGTCTAGTTCACATCACAGTTGTCTTAAGTATTTCACTCCAAATAGTAAACAAAGCCTTTACATTAAAAGTATTTGATTAAATTGTGTGTTGAGCATTTAGCCAGTATTTGACTATTCATTATTAAACCTTTATGATGTGGTAGTTTAACATACTTGCCAACACTAAATGTAAATGGTCTGCGATTATATAGTGCTTTTCAAGTCCCAAAGCAGTTTTTTTTTGTACAATGTCCTCCTCACTTTTCCCCTAAATAACAAACCATTAGCAGTGTGAGCCATGCAAGGTCAGCCATGACTATCAGGACACTTCAACATATAACACGGAGGAGCTGGGAATCGAGCCCAAGACCTCCTGATCTCTACACGAGCGATCTACTTCCTGAGCCTAAAATGAGGCGAAATCAAAAAAGGATTGCACGCTGTACAAGATGATTAGAAGTCCCCCAGAGACACAGTAAGCAAAGTTCCAATCACAGTGGCTTGCGAAACTATTTGGCCCCCTTGAGCTTTGTGACCTTTTGCCATATTTCAGACTTCAAACATAAAGATTTTAAAAACTGAAATTTCTTGTAAAGAATCAACAGAAAGTGGGACACAATCATAAAGTGGAACACACTTTATTGGATATTTTGAACTTTTTTTTATAAAATATAAAACAAAAAAGTGGGTGTGCAAAATTATTCAGCCCCATTGAGTTAATACTTTGTAGCGCCACCTTTTGCTGCGGTTACAGCTGAAGTCGCTTGGGGTATGTCTCTATCAGTTTTGCACATCGAGAAACCGATATCTTTGCCCATTCCCCCTGGCAAAACAGCTCGAGGTCAGTGAGGTTGGATGGAAAGCGTTTGTGAACAGCAGTTTTCAGTGGTGAACCATTCCATTGTACCTTTTGCTTTATGTTTTGGATCATTAGATAGATAGATAGATAGATAGATAGATAGATAGATAGATAGATAGAGAGAGAGAGAGAGAGAGAGAGAGAGAGAGAGAGAGAGAGAGAGAGAGAGAGAGAGAGAGAGAGAGAGAGAGAGAGAGAGAGAGAGAGAGAGAGAGAGATACTTTATTCATCCCCGAAGGGAAATTCACATGAGTCTGGTTGGAAGAGAAATCTTCGCCCCAGTCTCAGGCCTTTTGCGGACTCCTTCCAGAATGGTGTATTTGTCTCCATCCATCTTTGTCCCTGTCCCCGCTGAAGAAAAGTGGGCCCAAACCATGATGCTGCCACCACCATGTTTGACTGTGGGGATGGTGTGTTGAGGGTGATGAGATGTGCTTCTTTTACGCCAAACATAACGTCATGCATTGTTGCCAAAACGTTTGGTTTTGGTCTCATCTGACCAGAGCACCATCTTCCACATGTTTGGTGTGTCTCCCACGTGGCTTGTGGCAAACTTTAAACGAAACTTGTTTTTATATCTTTAAGAAATGGTTATTTCTTGCCACTCTTTCACAAAGGCCAGATTTGTGCAGTAAACGACTGATTGTTGTCCTATGGACAGATTCTCCCACTTCAGCTGTAGACCTCTGCAGTTCATGGGCTTCTTGGCTGTATCTCTGATCAGTTTTCCCTTGTATGAGCTGAAAGTTTAGGGGGATGGCCCGATCTTGGTAGATTTGCAGTGTTCTGATACTCCTTCCATTTCAATATTATTGCTTGCACAGTGCTCCTTGGGATGTTTAAAACCTGGGAAATATTTTTGTATCCAAATCCAGCTTTAAATGTCTACACAACAGTATCTTAGACCTGCCTGGTGTGTTTCTCGTTCTTCATGATGCTCTCTGCACTTTAAACAGACCTCTGAGACTATCACAGTGCAGGTGCATCAATACAGAGACTTGATTACACACAGGTGTCATTGAATCATTCAAAGATCCTCACTGAACTTCCGGACAGCGTTTACTGCACTGAAAGTAGAATAGAATAGAATAGAATAGAATATACCTTTATTGTCATTGTTACAACATGGGATATATTGTGACAACGAAATTGGACATGGCACTCCAGGTCCACATTTTACTATGAGGATAAGGAAAACAAAGAGATAAAGGAACAAAGAAGATGTTTGTACTGTCCTTGTTGTATAGGCTTTGGTTTCCTCCAGAGGGGGGTTGTATGAGGGGGTGAAGGACAGACAGAGATGGACGGATCCAACTAGATGTTTGATTTACTGTACACACGGTCCAGTGTTTTTCCCTAATTGCTCAGTCCACGTATCGAATGGATTTGGGAAGTACAGTCCTTAAACATGCCCAATTAAAGTCGCCGGCGACGATAAAAGCTCCGTCGGGGTTTGTAAGCTGCTGTTTATTGATAGCAGCGGGCAGGAGATTTAGCGCTATGCTAACGTTAGCATCCGGTGGAACGTAAACAATAAGCACAATTAGCTCTCTCGGTAGATAGAAGGGTCTACACGACATTGCTAGAAAATATATCGAGTGAGCAGTGTGTGTCAATGATTCGGCGGTTATTGTAGCGCATAGTCCCCAACCCCTGTTTTTACCGGAGTCTCCGTCTCGTTTGTGCCAGTGAAGCGTGCGTCCTGCTAGTTGGACTGCGGCTTCGGGGATGCCAAGACTGCGTGATGACAAAAATACTCCAATTTGGGACGCAGCCCAAATTCACTCATTTTGTGGACGATGGATCTGGCATTGGTCAGGAACATGCTTGGCAGCGCTGGTCTGTGTGGTCGCCTTCTTAGCCCAGGCCCGACTGGCAGCCTTTTTCTTTTGCTCCGTCGTTGTCGGAGGGCAGATCACGCAGGGAGATCCGGTGGTCTCTGTATATCCCTCCGGATGTTGTGGATGTTAATGTAGTTGCGAAAAGGAGTAGAAGGGAAAATATGAGGGATAAAAGAACACTGAAAAACAAAAGACGAACTGGAGCACGTGAAGCCGCTGCACTCGTGCGCACCGCCATCTTGGACAGTAAACGGGCTGAATAAGTTTGTACACCCACTTTTTCGTTTTTTATTTGTTAAAAAAAGTTTAAAATATCCAATAAAGTGTGTTCCACTTCATGATTGTGTCTCACTTATTGTTGATGCTTCACAATAAATTACAGTTTTAAAATCTTGATGTTTGAAGTCTGAAATATGGAAAAAGGTCACAAAGCTCAAGGGGGCCAAATAGTTAAGCATGCCCCTGTAATCCCAAGCTAAAACGACCGCTATGCATTCGCTGATTACTAAAATCGCTGTCTCTTTTTCAACGGATAGTGCAGTTTGTTTTGCTTCCCGTAGTCATCCAGTGACATCACAGCTCTAGGTGATTTGAGATCAAACGGTCTACTTGAAAATTAATTTCTCGAGATCCATGGCGGTTGGAATATTTTGGAAAATATTTACATGATTGTGGGTAGGAACTCTACACGTATTGTGCCTGTTTGAAATAAAAATAATTGGGAATTTCTTTAAAACCTTTAAAAAATGTGTTGAAATAAAATTAAGTGCAAGCATTTCTTTTTTCAAGAAGTAACATGAAATAAAACACACGATGAACCCTGGTGTATATTAAGATATCCCAAGATTATCCGAGGGGCTGTAAAAAAAATTCACAAAGGCCCCCCGGCCTTGACTTCCACATATGTGAATTAGAGCAATGTACCTAGAAAGGAAAGACTGCAATTGGAAAGAAAAAAGGTTAAGCTACAGCAGGCGACCAAGGAAAGCAGCTTTCTTCTATTTAGCATCGCTAAGATCAGAGTCAGGACACGAGAGAGTTATGTTAACCGTTGGGCACCAGTTAAAGGTCTTTTTATTTATATAATTCTTATATTTCCTTAAAAACCCACCAGGGGAGTGAAAACAAGCCGGCCATGTGAATCAATAATGCATTATTGCATTGGCATTGGCAGTTCTCTGGCAGTGGATCTAAAGGGCCACTCTTCCTTATGCAGGTCCCAGATTTAGAATAATACTACAAACAGTAAATCTTAATCTATTCACTTTAATGAATAGTTAACATTTATGAGTTCCATTTTATTGTGTCCTGTAGTTTTTCCTTCCTTCGCGAGGTCACCCTGCACAATATGCAGCGCATGTGACTTTCTTTCATTGTTCATTTTTAATGTCCGTGGTCAGATTAAAACTTTTGTCTACAAACCCGTTGGCCATGCCGTGTGCAGTAGTTTCATTGTGCTTTTGTCTAACCAGCTTTCAGAGGACAAGTCTTTGAAGATGTTACTCTTAATTATTTTATGAACTGCTCCACCATGCATTTTAATGGTAAGCATGTACGGTCCTCATCTGTCAAACAAGCTTAACATTCTTGGCTTTTTAGGGAACACTGTTTAACGCAAATTGTGCGATAATTTAACACAATGTTCCCAGTGGCAACGGCAACCCGGTTTGCACAGCAGGATTTAATTTATGGTTTCTCTGTCACAAATACCGAGAGTGATAAGGCACATTTGTACAATTAAGGACTAGAACGTGTCTGATAACATTGTCGGAGTCGTTTTTTAATTCCTTGACATTTTTGGAACTGTTGGTGAAAGAGTTTTGTGAGAGTTACAAAAAGAAAATGATGAAACAATGATACACTTGCATACTTTAAACATGTGGAACAGGGCAGTGATCATTATTTGACATAAGATACAAGACAACAAACATGTTGATGATTGGCATAAAATCGTTCAGGAGGTCGAATACTTACCACTTATTTCCCAAATGAAAAGAGTGATGCAGTGGTACTTCTTTCTTCAAGCACCTCTATACACGATACGTTGGATATACCAGTTTTATTTGAAAGAAACAAAAAATTCGCTTCGCATACGACGGAAAATCTGTCGTGATTGCTAACTCGAGTCACCTGGAGCAATCACGTGGACGCCCTCTGATTGGCTAATTTTTCCTTCTTAAGCACGCTACGCCCAGACCTCTTCATCTGAGGATTACGTTTCTACCCTGTATGACTCTCCTGATTACCTGTTCCGTCTTGATCTGTTTACCTGATTCTGCCTGCCTCTGTCCCACGCTACGATCTTCTCTCCAGTCCAGGTTAACTTCCGCACTCCATTTGGCTATGTGTTCCGGAGCTACCTTCCCGCTCCGCTGCTGACGTCCGACAGCCATCGCGTCTCCTGCTAGCCCTGTACGCTTCCCTAAATAAAGAACTGTAACGAACGCTCTGGGGTTTCCTGTTCTGTTCTGGTCCTTCTGACAAAATCCAGGACACGAGGATTTACAGGATGCTACCAACATAGACCGCTTACCGCCCGCATTAATTTATTCCAGTGTTCATGTGCAAACTATTATACACAAAAACATTAAAAAAGTGTCATGTTTTTTGTCTAGACGCACATATAAAGTTTCAATACAGTAAGTCCTTATGTATCATCAACAGTCTCTTGATTTAGTACCTGCCAACCTCCGCCAATTGCTCCCCATATTTATGGTTGCAATTTCCCTTAACAAGCGATAGTAAAAAACAACTTACAAACACAACCAGTAACCTATTCAGTCAAAGACAGACTTTTTTTATTACTAATGTGACAATATTAACAATCTACATTTTCATTGCCATCGGCTACAAGTGACCAAGACGATTTTGGGTTAGAGCTGAAATGGGCAAGGCGAGATATCCATCCATCCATCCATCCATCCATCCATCCATCCATCCATCCATCCATTAGCTGCACCGCTTATCCTCAGTACGGTCGCGGGGGTGCTGGAGCCCATCCCAGCTATCTTCGGGCAGTGGGCATGGGACACCCTAAACTGGTTGCCGGCCAATCGCAGGGCCAAGGCGAGATATTCTTTAGAAAAATAATGTTCCAGAATAAAAATTGTTATACAATGTACACAATTTGAAATAATCAAAATACATATAAACAACTGGGAAAACATATAAGTTGACAGGTATGCCATCTCCCTCACTCGTGCTTGTATATGCCATCCCAGCCCGTTCCTTTCATCATTTTGTAAGGGCGACTACCTCTAAATTAAATGTTCATAATAAACTCCATTTAATTTTGTTATTATCTTTTTATTTATCTTATTACTGTACTTTCAACACAGTGATATTTGAGAAGAGAGGATTTACAGAAAGTGTGAAATTATTACACAAACAAAAGAGGCAGTCACATCGATTCGGGCATGACTACAGAAAAATGTCATGAATAGTTAGTAGATAGTCCTTTAAAAATAATAACATCCTCTAAAAACTTCTTAAAGCTTTAAATGAGGGCTTGAAATCTGGTTGAAAGTATTTTGACCAATTTTCTTTACCAAACATTCCAGTTCAGGCAAGTTTGAAATTGCTGATCCAAACAACAAATGTTATAAAGGAAAATATTTTTCATACGCTTCTGTGTGATTTAAGTTTATAGCAGTAATCTTAGGAGTTTGTGTGGCAACCGCATATGTTAACTATAAGATATTTTAGAATTATGTCAGTGAACTTCAGAGGGTGAGAGATAAATGCTTGACTTGGCATAGACAAAACGTTTTAATTTCCAGGAACAGTCCCTGTTTTTGTGGGTGCCAAATCCTCTCACGGGCTTAAACCAGAGCATCACTTGCGATGAGACATAAAACATGTTCTGGCCTGAGTGAATAAAATGACTTTCTCTGAAAGTTGCTCAGTCAGCAAAACCAGAAATTGAGTCAGGTTTTTGGGACAGATTTCACATCAGGGGTAACCTTCTTGACTGCCTGTAAGAGTTGGTGTTGATATGCAATGTTGTTCTGGCCTGGGACAGTGGAATGTCTTTCTAGAGAAAAAATGCTGAGTCAACAAAACCAAAAGTGCTGAGTTCACTTTTTTGGGCATTTTTCACATTCAGTGCAACCTTCCTGTCTGCCTGTGAAAGATGAAGGTCGTTTCTAAACACCTTCAACATTTTCTTGGGTGGACGGACACAAAACCTAAGGGGCCGGTCACACAGCCGTTTGCGGCTGAAACACGGCTAAAATTTTGCGGTTTTTTTTTGCCCGTGGTTGCCCGCGATCGAAAATGCGCAAAATTGGCCAACCCGCTGTTCATCGGTGGTATGCCCGCAAAACAGACGCCGGCGACTGTTCCACTTCCTCATCGCGTCATTTCCGCGTCATTTTCTCGTGTGGACCACGGGTATAAAAGCTCACGAGCTGGTGTTGTGCCCAAATCCGACTCCTACGCAATACCCTCCCCACACCCACCCCCCCCCCCCCACCTCGCGTGAACGCGCATTCTGCTGCGATCGCTTTTGTTGGAAGCGTGCATTGACGTTGGTGACTTTTTCATCCGCGTTAACAAACGCATTTTGTAGAATACGATCGCACTTTAGAATAGAATAGAATAGAATAGAATATACCTTTATTGTCATTGTTACAAAATGGGTTAACATATTGTGACAACGAAATTGGGCATGACACTCCAGTTTTACACATTCACAGTGAGGTATGAGCCAAGAAGATAAAGGAACAGAGAAGATAAGGTTATAAAACAAGGGGGATAAGGCTATAGTTATCATTGACATGGTATTTACACAAGAAATGTCGGCATGTGGGATGTTACATACAGTGTTGTCGTGATACCGTTGGTATCGTAAGGGTTGTGCAATATTGCATTTGGTGCAAAGTCATCATAGTGCAAAAAATAGTCAGCATATGCATTGGTGCAAACATAGACAACATAGTGCAGAAAAAAGGAAATGGTCAGACATTGTGCAAGGTGAGCAGTAAACGTAGTGCAGTCGACATGTGCAAGAACATAGACATTAGTACCATTATATTCGTATGAGGTAGTGTTGGCACAAGTTTTCAGGTTTTTTGTGCTGTGTCTGTTTTGAGCAGTGAACAAACATAGTGCAGACAGCATGTACGTGAGTACCATTTTACATTCGTGTGAGGTAGTTTTTTGCAACAGTTTTCAGTTTTTTTGTGCGGTGTCTGTTTAGGGTGGTAATGGCTGTGGGGAAGAAGCTGTCTCTGAGTCTGTTTGTTTTTGCTTTGTGTGACCTGTAGCGCTTGCCGGAAGGCAGCAGGTCGAAGAGGTGGTGGCCGGGGTGAGAAAAGTCCATGATGATGTTTTCTGCTCTGCTGAGGTAGCGAGAGCAGGCAATGTCCTCCAGACTGGGCAGAGAGCAGCCGACGATTCTCTGGGCTGTTTTGATGATCCTCTGGAGCTTTTTCCTGTCTGCTGCTGTGCACCCAGCATACCACACCGTGATGCAGTATGTTAGGATGCTCTCCACTGTGGCTTTGTAGAAGGACACCTGCAGCTGCTGTTTTAGGTTATTTTTCCTGAGCAATCTCAGGAAGTGCAGTCGCTGCTGGGCCTTCCCTACCACCGCTCTGGTGTTTGCAGACCAGGAGAGGTCGTCGGATATGTGCACACCCAGAAATTTGAAAGAGTGGACTCTCTCTACACAGTCTCCTTTTATGGTGAGTGGTGCTGGATTCCTGCCATTCCTTCTGAAATCCAGAATCAGTTCTTTTGTTTTTGTGGTGTTCAATATGAGTTGGTTTTCCGAACACCACGTTGAAAGTGACTCCACCTCATCCCTGTATGCCGCCTCGTCCCCTTCAGAGATGAGGCCGATCAAGGTGGTATCGTCAGCGAACTTAATTATAGTATTTGTGGGGTGGGTCGGTGAGCAGTCGGAGCTGTAGAGGGTGAAAAGCAGGGGGCTCAGTGCACAACCTTGGGGGGAGCCAGTGTTCAGTGTTAGGGTGGGAGAGACGTGGGTACCGAGTTTCACCGACTGTGGGCGGTTGGAGAGGAAGTCCATTATCCAGTGGCAGATGGAGGGAGAGAGTCCTAGGTGTGCAAGTTTCTCCACCAGGATCTCCGGGATAATGGTGTTGAAGGCTGAGCTGAAGTCCAGAAAGAGCATTCTGACGTAGCTCCCCCGGTGGTCCAGGTGTTTCAGCACGGTGTGAAGTGCTGTGTTTATGGCGTCGTCAGTGGAGCGGTTTGCCCTGTAGGCAAACTGGTGGGGGTCCAGTGTGAGTGGCAGGGAGTTTTTGATGTGCCGGGACACTAACCTCTCGAAGCACTTCATGACCACAGGCGTAAGAGCTACAGGCCTGTAGTCGTTGAGGCTTTCCACTGCTGACTTTTTGGGGATGGGAATGATGGTGGAGGTTTTGAGGCAAGGTGGGACGGTCGCCTGTGACAGGGACCGGTTGAAGATGGTGGTGAAGACCCCAGCCAGCGGATTGGAACAGTCCCTGAGTACCCTCCCTGGTACTCCATCCGGGCCAGTTGCCTTCCTGGGGTTTATGGTATTCAGCGCACGCCTAACTTCGTGCTCCTGAAATGTGAGAGAGTTGCTGCTGGTTGTTGGTAGGTGTGATGTGGCTGTTTGTGGCCTACCAGCTTCAAAGCGAGCGAATAACTGATTAAGGTCCTCAGCTAGTGAAGCCTCAGCCTCAACAGCTGCCAGGTTGTGGCCTCTGAAGTTGGTGATGTGTTGGAGGCCCTGCCACATCCTCCTCGGGTCATTTCCAGCGAAGAGGTGCTCGATCCTCCTTGTGTAGGCTGCTTTTGCTTCCTTGATGCCTCTCTTCAGGTCAGCCCTGGCCACCCCGTAAAGAGCCTTGTCTCCAGACCTGAAGGCGGTGTTGCGGTGTTTGAGGAGGGTGCGCACCTCGCTGGACATCCAGGGTTTTTGATTTGGGTAGTTTTTGATTTTTTTATATACTGTGACTTCATCCGTGCAGTAACGGATGTAGGATAAAACCGTGTCAGTGAATTTCTGGAGGTCATGGTGTTCAAATACCTCCCAGCAAGTTTGATCAAAACAGTCCTGCAGCTTGGAGAGGGCTCCCTCAGGCCACGTTTGTATTGTCCTCGTTACAGGTTTTGTTTTCCTTCGGATGGGGGTGTATGAGGGGGTAAGAGATAGGCATAGGTGATCCGAATTTACTAGGTGGGGGAGGGGGGAAGCTTTGTATGCGTTTCTGAGGTTGCTGTAAACGCGGTCCAAAGTTTTTTCACCCCTTGTTGCACAGTTCACATATTGATAGAATTTTGGAAGAACAGTCCTTAAACATGCCTTATTAAAGTCGCCAGCGATAATGAAAGCTCCGTCGGGGTGTACAAGCTGTTGGATGTTTATAGCGGCGAGTAGAAGGTTTAGCGCTGTGCTAGCGTTAGCATCCGGAGGAATGTAAACAGCTATCACAATGAGCACAGTTAGCTCTCGCGGTATATAGAATGGTCTACACGATACCGCCAGAAACTCTAGATCGGGCGAGCAGTGTGCATCAATAATTCTGCTGTTATTGCACCACGCATTATGTACGTAAATGCATAGTCCCCCACCTCTTTTTTTGCCGGAGTCTTCGTTGCGGTCGTATCGGTGTAGCGTGCGTCCTGCTAGCTGAACTGCAGCGTCGGGGATCCGCGGGTCAAGCCATGACTCCGTAATCACAAAAATGTTGCTATTCCGTACGAAGTTGTTGGTAGCTATCCGCAGCTCAAGCTCACTGATTTTGTGTACGATGGATCTGGCGTTGGTCAGGAAGATACTCGGAAGCGCTTGTCGGTGTGGTCGTCTTTTTAGCTTCTTCGCTAGGCCTCCCCGAGAGCCTCGTTTTTGTTTACGTTCCCTCCGCCGTCTCCGTCGCTTGATGGGCGGGCAGGTAACCCAGGGAGATCCCGGTGGTCTTCGTATGTCCTTTGGGATGTTGTTGTTGGTGTTGTAATCGTGAAATGAGTCGAAATCTAATCTTTGACCCAGGTTAATAAGTTCCTGGCGACTTAAGGTGATAGTTGCCGAACAGGTATTTATAAAAGAAAAGATGAGAGAAAAAAGAACACTTAAAGTAAAAAGATTTACTGGAGGGACATCAGCCGCTGCGTGTAGTCGCGCCGCCATGTTGGGAAAAAAAAAAAAAAAAAAAAAAAAAAAACGCGTTATATAGACTAGGATCTCCCAATTGTTATAATTAGCTCGCTTTATTGTTTTAATAAGTGTTTTATACGGAATACGATCGCTTTTGTTGGAAGCGCAGCAGAATGCGCGTTCACGCGAGGGGGGGGAGGATTTTATATACGGTGTGCATTACCGTTCGATTACGTTCACAACAAAAACAAAGACGGAATGGTTTAGGTTGTATTACATTCCCAACAAATGCAAGACGAAGTGTTTTTGGTTATATGTTCGCCATTACATTCCCTAAAAGTGATATAAAAGTGAGATAAAACGAGGTAAAAGTGGTTGTAGTAGCGAGGGGATGCAAATCTCGGCAGGGATGTATTTCTCGGCATAACACCGGGCTGTAGAAATCATAACCGCTCAAGACACAGTCCCGTGAAGATCAAGATTTCAAGCTATGGCACCGAAGAAGCCAATATGTTATTATTGTAATAGTTTTTCATTATTATTTTATTATCTTGTTATGAAATGAAAAGAAATGTCAAGAAATAAAAATGGATTAAGACGAGGTCACTACGGTGACGGGGATCCGTGTTCACCCCCTTGACGTCTCGAGCACAACTGACGTGTGCTCGGCAAATCGCGCTGTATATACGCAGAGAAAGGCGTTTGACCGTCACACGCGTAACACGCTAATTTCACGTAATAACACCGCGATACAGGCGCAGAACATGCTATTACCATGCTCCACCCACGATTACCCGCTGAAATTTTCCGTCCTACCCATGTGTAACCACGCCCTGGCCGCGGCCAGAGCACGTCGTTCCGCGTCATTTCCGCGTCATTACCTCGTGTGCCGCCCGCGGTTAACACGTACTCAAAGTTTTGAGCAGCTCAAAAGTTTTTCGCGCGGCCAACCGCGTGTGAATTTCCGACCGCGAGTAAAGCACTGCTGTATCTCGTCTATATGGCGGTCTCAAAGCGTCCAACAGCGCCCAACAGCGTCTGCTTCACGGCCAGAAATTTCCGGCCGTGGTTCAGCCTCGATACGCCCGCGAAAGGCTGTGTACCCGCGCTCTAAAGAATTGAGCACCGCAAAACTTTTTTGCGCTGCCACCCGCGCGCGAATTTCCGACCGCGTGTCAAGCACTGCTGTATCTCGTCTGTATGGCGATCTCAAAGCGTCCAATAGCGTCCGCCTCACAGGCAGAAATTTCTGGCCGTGATTCAGCCGTGACCGGGCCCTAACAAAAATATATTCAGTAATACTTCGATCCCAAACAAAATAATGTGTTCACGGGTAATAAAGACATGTATGTATGTAATGGGTTAAAGAGGAATAACCCGATTTAAATTATCTCAATCGGTGCGTGACTGATAGTTGATCGGAAATAAATTGACTTTAAAATGCATCCTCGTATCTGATAATTATCAATAACATAGTAATGATTGAAATACATTTGACATCCACCACACATGCGACGCTCAGAACCTACCTGCCTGTATCTGAATGAAATAAATCCTAATTGTGTTAGAACAGCTGTCGGGGCAGAAATAGCTTTAAACTCAACTAGATTGTCACTTGGCCAGAGACCTCTCCAAGGGCACACCCTGCGTCAGTTTGCTGAGTTTGGCTCAAACTGGTCTGCCAAATTGGCAACCAAGAACAGTGAAAATCAGAAAACACCAGATATCACATGGCCTCACAGATTGCAACAATAGTGCCCTCAATCTCGAGCATAAGATCCAGGTATGACACAACAACATGCACATAATAATATATATATTTTTTAAATGCTTGGCTTATCTTCAGAAGAGTGGCAGTTTGTGGTGAATGAGTGCACTTCTTGTACCAAAACCTTTTACCTCCAAAATGATCACTTTCCAGTCATCTCTGAAACAAACAGGGCATCATCAAAGAGTTGAAACTATCATCAACACGTTTAATTGGTCAATTACAAATATGGGTCCTACTTTTTTCACAATTTGACCATTCGTCATTTCGTGTCGTGAAACATTAACAGGTAATTAAAGATAAACTCAATGATTAGGAACAAATATGTTTCTTTACACTGTAAAGACAACAACTTTGCACATTTGTCTTATTTTAGGTCTATTTCTTCTCCTTTAATGTATTGGCAGCAAATTTGTCTTATTTTGAGTCTATTTTTTCTACCGTTAATGTATTGTAACAGTCTATTCTAGTAAAATAAGAACATTTACATTTAAAACAAGAAAATGCCCGACATTTTTACAGCTAGTGGAAAACATATTTTGAAATGAGAAAATATTTCTAAAATCTGCTAGTTAAGATGATTGTGTTTTGAAAATGTTTTCCTTCTTTTTTCTTCAGAACACATGACAAAATATCATAAAACAGGAAAGATACACTTAAAACAAGCAGAATCAATCTTTAAAAGTTCAATTTAGAATTTGAATTGCCTTTATTGTTATAGGTATCAACATAGTAAACAATGTTTTACGTTTAGAATAATAAAATTAGATGAAAAAGGAAAGTAAACATACATGGGCAAAACAATTTAGAATGGGACTGTCAGAGAGCAGCAGTTAAAAGAGGTAGTGAGAAGAGTCCTTTATAATGTTGTTGGCAATGTCCCCCAGTCTTTGCAAGGAGCAGTCAATGATATTCTGGGCTGTGTTGATGACTGTATGCTTTTCCGTTTGTTGCCGTGCTCCCACCATACCACATTGTGATCCTGTACGTCAGAATTCTCCCCACTGTGGCTCAGTAGAAGGACACTAACAGCTTCTGTTCCGGGTTGTTTTTCCTGATCACTCACAGGAAGTCGAGTCACTGGTGGTCCTTTTGTACCATAGCTCTGGTGTTGGCTAACCAGAATAATTGATAATTGATACATGCCCAGGATTTGTGGGAATGGACTTTCTCCATACAGTATCCATTGATGATGAATGGAGCTGCGCCTGTGCTTTCCTCCTGAAATCAGGTATGACATCCTTGGATTTCGAGGTGTTCAGAGTTAATGTTTTAAACATTACGTTATTCGGAACATTTCATGTTCTAGTGTGAAGTGGATCCCATGAAACACAATAATATCTTACAAATGTGTTTATTTACAAAAGAGTAAGTACAAAAAGACTTACAGCTTCAGAATCCTGCTTACTTTCAATGTTAAATTGAAGCAGGCTCTGGGATCCATCCCTGCTTCAAAGTCGAAGAACACAAACTCAAACAGACCATACACAAGAACGCAAAGTACGCATACGAATAGTTACACACGGTCGAAAACGCCATGGCGACAACAAAACAAAATACTGGATTAAACAAAAGCTTAGCATGTTGTCAGAGGGCAAGACTGAAACATAATCTGACAAAGCAGTAAGGTTGTAAGTAATCTTATATCCTCAATGACCGCTTAGAACAATTTTAATCTCTTAGAACTCTGAGCGACATAACCTTACACATACATGACTGACAAAGTAAGTTTCGTCAGCGGACATGACAATTGTGATTGTGGGGTGTGTTGGTCAACAGTCCAAAGTGTGGATGGCGAACAGCAGAGGGCTCAGTTCACATCCTTGGGGGAAGCCTGGCCTCAGCCTTAACATTTTTTGGCCTGATTACAAATTCTCAGATTATTTTAAGTGTTATATCCAACCATTTTTTGGGCCGTGTAGGTGTTTCATTAGCACTTCATCCATTTTTTCCTTACAAGGCATGCTTTAATTGACGCCAAGTCTGCATGTTGTGTGCTCCCACAATGTTTTAGGTTTGTTTTTAGCTTAGGTTTGTCTTTAGCAGTCTGTAATTAAGTCATCATTTCTTCAGGACCTATTGCACAGCATAAACAACACATCAACTACTCCAATTCTTTAAAGATAAACACAAATATTCTCATGACTTAACTCTTATTTTAATTCAATCAGCATCACGATAAAACGTGTGTATGACAAAATAAAGGGAAACTTACCTTACATGAGGCTGTATACATCTGTAAACAGAGCAAGCCAGGTCTGCACTGTCACTTGAACTGACTTTTGCATGGACGCAAACACATTTCCCAACAGGGCCAACTGCCAATACACCCATTTACTGGGTATTTTCTCCACAATAATTAGCACTCACATTGTGTTACCTCATTTATCATTTCTCAGCAAGCTGTTCTACAGTTTGCTTTTGGCGATGGGATAACCAATGTTTACATAATATAATTTCACTTTGCTCAATTAGACAGTCTCACAAAAAGAAACTGAAGCTGTAGAGTGTCATTCCAGACTGTACTCAAATCCACGTACAAACTTAAGTATAAAGAGATAACCCATTTGAAATGAGATGCCCTGGGTTCTAGTGATGGGTTGCTCTGAAACAATACGAGCCTGCTCTTTAAAGTGAGGATAAAGAGCCAGCTCCTGATCAGTAAGGAGCCGGCTGCCTTTTCTCTCTCTCTCTCTCTCTCTCTCTCTCTCTCTCTCTCTCTCTCTCTCTCTCTCTCTCTCTCTCTCTCTCTCTAGTCAAAAACCCCAATCTTCGACTCAGTTTATGAGGGCGAACAAAGACAACTCTAACTGCAGATTAATATACGATTGCAGTTTTTTGCTGGATATGCGAAGATCCAGAAATCCAGCGCAAATTTCGACGATCACTCTGGAGTGTTTACTTAGCCTCGGAGTGCTACGTCAACAGAACACAGCGGCCTACAAAGCAGCGAATAAAAGTGGCAAGCGGAAGCGCTGTGACCGGGGAAGGAAACGAGGTTGTCGGGCCGGGCTAACGGCTCGGCTGAAGGCCAAACCCTTCAAAACGCCTCTACCATCCATTTTCCTATCCAACGTCCGCTCCCTAGACAACAAACTGGACCATTTACAAGTGGAATTTACATCCAATCGCGAGTTGACGAACTGTTGTGCTTTAATTCTGACGGAGACATGGCTAAACTCATCTATCCCGAATGACGCTGTTAGCATTGTGGGGCTAACTGCTTTCCGCGCTGATAGAAGCGGCGAGCTCACCGGCAAGTGCAAGGGTGGCGGTCTATGCATTTATACCTACAACAACTGGTGTAGAAATGCGAAGATAATCTCGAAACACTGCTCACGAGACATTGAACTTTTGACGGTGATCTGCAGACCCTTCTACCTACCGAGGGAGTTTAGCGCGACCATCATTACTGCCGTGTACGTGCCCCCCAGCGCTAATACGAAGGAGGCAATGGACGTTCTCTACCGAACTGTGAGTGAACTGCAGCATGCTTACTCCGAGTGCATTTTTATTGCGGCGGGGGACTTTAACCAGGCCAATATGAAAACAGTTCTCCCGCATTTCCATCAGCATGTAAACTTTGCTACAAGAGGTAGGAACACATTAGACCTGGCCTACACAAACATCAAAGGTGCATATAAAGCAGCCCCCCGCCCCCACCTTGGCTCATCAGATCACCTTTCTATTATGCTAATTCCAGCATACAAGCCCCTGCTGACCAGAGAAAAACCTACAGTGAAGCAGGTGAGGGTGTGGTCTGAGGGGGCAATGGAGGCACTACAGGACTGCTTTGATTGCACTGATTGGGACATGTTTAAATCGGCTGCCACTTACAACAACAAAATAAATATAGATGAGTACGCCATTTCTGTGTCAGCCTACATCAGTAAATGCGCAGAAGACGTCAGCAATAACAAAACTATATGCACCCGTGCCAATCAGAAGCCCTGGATGACTGCTGATATACGCGAACAACTAAAAGTACGGAACCTTGCCTTTAGATCTGGTGACAAGGAGGCGCTGTTATCAGCGAGGGCTAACCTGAACCGGGCTATCAGACTAGCAAAGCGAACGCACAGTCAAAAAATCCAGGAACGTTTCCTCAGCACAACCAACACCAGGGATATGTGGAAAGGCATTCAGGCCATCACCAGTTACAAGCCAACCACCGCCCCAGTGCAGAACACTAGCATGGACTTTCTGAATGACCTCAACAAATTCTTTGGAAGGTTCGAGGCACAAAACGGCACCCCTGCAGCGAAAGCGGTTCCAAATCAGGACGAAAGAGCACTCCACCTGGACTCATCTGACGTGACGAAGACCCTGAGAAGGGTCAACAACAAGGAAGGCTCCAGGCCCGGAACATTCCGGGGCGGGTACTTAGGGAGTGCGCCGATCAGCTGGCTTGTGTACTAACAGACATTTTCAACACCTCGCTAGACCAAGCCAAAGTACCATCATGCTTCAAATTTGCCAACATCATCCCAGTGCCAAAGAAACCCCAGATCTTATCATTCAACGATTACCGGCCCGTTGCACTGACTCCTATCATAATGAAGTGCTTTGAGAGACTGGTTAAAGAGCACATCATGGACAATAAAGTAGATCTGAATCTGAATCTCTCTCTCTCTCTCTCTCTCTCTCTCTCTCTCTCTCTCTCTCTCTCTCTCTCTCTCTCTCATGCTCTCTCTGTTTCTCTCTCTGTTTCGACCCCTTTCAGTTTGCCTACAGGACAAACCGCTCCACCAGGGATGCCATCTCCTCTGCGCTTCACCTGAGCCTGACACATCTAGAGGAGAAGAACACCCATGTGCGGATGCTGTTCCTGGACTTCAGTTCAGCATTCAACACCATCATCCCACAACATCTGGTAGACAAAATGAGACTCCTGGGTTTCAACACCCCCTTGCGGAACTGGCTGCTGGACTTCCTCTGTGACAGACCCCAATCAGTGCGGATAGGTCAGAACAGTTCAGATGTCATCTACCTCAGCACGGGCTCCCCCCAAGGCTGCGTCCTAAGCCCCTTGCTGTTCACCTTGATGACACACGACTGCGTCCCTAGGTCCGCCACAAACCACATCGTGAAGTATGCTGACGACACAACAGTGGTGGGCCTCATCAGGGATGACAACGACCTGGCCTACAGAGAGGAGGTGGAGCAGTTGGTGGGCTGGTGCAGGGACAACAGCCTGGTCCTGAATGTTGACAAAACTAAAGAGATCATTGTCGACTCTAGGAAAAACCAGCCCAACCATGCCCCACTTTGCATCAACAACAAGGCTGTGGAGGTTGTCAGCAGTATCAAGTTCCTAGGGGTGCACATTACAAACAAACTCACCTGGTCCGTGAACACTGCATCACTGGTTAAGAGGGCACAGCAGCGCCTGTACTTCCTGCGGAGGATGAGGAGAGCCCACCTGCCCCCACCCTCCCTCATCACATTCTACAGGGGCACCATAGAGAGTATCCTGACCAGCTGTATCTCTGTGTGGTGTGGAGGCTGCAGCGCTACCGACTGGGGTAGTGTGAGGAGGGTAACGAGGACAGCAGAGAAAATAATCGGGACTACACTTCCCTCCATTCAGGACATTGGCCAGAAGCGCTGCCTATCCCATGCTAAGAACATTACCGGGGACCCCTCTCACCCCCATCATGGACTGTTCACTCTGCTAGCCTCTGGGAAGAGGTACTGCAGTGTGCGGTGCAGGACCACCAGGCTCCGCAATAGTCTAGTCCCCCTGGCCATTAGACTGTTAAATGGTCAATCTAACATATAGTTAACTTAATTCTAAACGGCTGCTAATCTGACTTTTTGCACTACTGGCAGTTTTTTTTTATAGCTTGCCACTCCTTGCACATTGCTCTCTGCACTATTGTAATTACAGCGTTATTGTTACAGTGTTAATGTTACTGTGTACCTGACTTGTTAACCTGACTGCCCATTTTGCACATCTGGTTAGCTACTCTTCTTGCACTATCGGCACTATGGTAAAATACTATACGTAGCCATAATACAATACAACTTTATTTATATCTGTACATTCAAGGAAACTGTGGGGGTCAGATGCATCGACATTTCGTTCTGTATACACGTGTAATAGAATGACAATAAAGTAGATCTGAATCTCTCTCTCTCTCTCTCTCTCTCTCTCTCTCTCTCTCTCTCTCTCTCTCTCTCTCTCTCTCTCTCTGTGTTTCTCTCTCTGTTTCTCTCTTTACCTTTCTCTCTTTTTATTTTACATTATTTCTCTCTTTCCTGCTCACTCTTTCTCTCTTTCTTTATCCCTTTCTCTATCCCTCTTAAAATCCATTCAATGTACATATGAAATTTTGGTAGGACTTCTATATGGGTAAGAAGACATTTGAGAACACCGTACCCACTTCCGTAAAGTTGCAGAAAAATGGAACTCTGAGGTCTCCTTCCCAGAATGCCACTAAATTGAATCTGAAAATCGAAAAAGCTGAAAAACCTTTAGCACTTTTCAGTGAGCTAAGTTTAAAGAGCCAGTGCTCTAAAAGACCCATAATTCCCATCACAAATGTGTTTCCGGAAACCAAACCTGCAAACAAATTTTTGTTTTCTATTCGGACAAAAAACATTTAATCCAGTGAGAATGCATCAATTTTGTTGTAATAATAACCTTGGCCCCTACTCTGCTGTCACTTACTTTATCGTGGCAAGTGTGACTCACAGCTCTCACTGCTCTCATTGGTCAGTAACAATTCATGACTTATAAGCAAATCATAAAGAAGATTTTGGGGGGTTGCAGATGAGAAAAAAAAACCTCTTCCTTTTAGTACATGTGTTGCTGTCCTGTCAGCAGGGCCGGAGTGCGCCCCTTTTTCAGCCAGGGACTTCTCTTCCCAAAGCTGGGCCATTTGGCTATGGAGCGGGGACCTGAATGAATGGAAAGGCAGCAAGCTCTTATGATGCATTTTTATTGGGAAAAAAATCAAGTATATGTACATAAGTTAACATAAAACACTTTACCATTTTGAGTCAAAACAAATTATATAAAGATTCTTATATAGATAAAAACATTTTTACCTATTTACAGTAACATTAAATTGAAATCAAAATTGCATTTTTCCTTCCCAACAGATGTTTAGGCTTTACACGTAACTCTTATAAGTTACTAAATAACTTCACTACGCACATTTTAGGTAAGCTACTGAAAACACAAGACATCTTTCTTTAATCCCAAGCTTTTTTTCTTCTACTTTTTGAGCAGTATGTCTCTTTTTTAATTTGTTCATCCTTTTCCCCTCTTCTTCTTAGTTTCCTTGTGTTATTTTGATTCTTCTAGCATGTTACTTATGTGTCTTTACTTTATTATTGTTTTTCATTTTTATCTTTTTGTCATGATCTTATTTTTTACTTGTGTCGTTTCCTTTTCCATTGTTGTCTTTATTCTTTTGAATATTTGGTCGAAATTCATGCCGTAGGGGCACCACAGAGTCATGGAAGTTAAACAAAGCAGTATTAAAGTCATTTGTAATCAAGTCAACAGGCCCAATATTCAAAGGGATGAACACAGTTGCCGCAGGTGATAGTGTCTAATGCAAACTCACAAAGTTAGAGGGAGAAGCTTAATTTAGTGATAAAAACTCATTTTGTTTCAACCAGGTCTCACAAATGCCAATTGTGTTAAGATTGTGATCACTAATAAGGTCATTGACATGTGCTCATAAGACCAAGCTTCAGCACTGTGAACTGAGCTGACCAATCGGGAAAAAGGGGAGATTTACCAAAGGGCTGGCTCATGTCAAGGTCGAGTTTGCGCTGGCTGGATGAGAATTTTTTTTTTTCTTGAACATGTATCTGTTAATTACACTATATAACTCACTGGTGCATTCATTCTTTAATCAGCTATTTGGACACATTCAGCACAACCCCAACCAATGTTTCTTCTAAGCAAATGTGCACTAGCCAGACCTTTGTGCAAAAAAAAACCTTCAAAAAAAAAAAACAAGATACATATATTGTAAAACTTGGAAAATAGGTTAGAAATATATAAAATATATATATATCAATTGTATTAAATAAAATGAATAACCTGTAGTAACCCTTGAGCCACGGTCATCACAAATCATTAAAAATAATAAAGATTTAAAAAAAATACACTGTCACTGTAGGCAACATGCCAATTTAAGCTCTAAAAAATAAATGGAATGTTAATGGAATGAAAGGATTGTGCAGTTTGAAGCAGAGACGGTGCTGTAATGTAAGTGACCAATGATGCACTCAGCCGCTGATTAAGTCTCCTCGGCAAAATAACAAGCAATATAAACATTCACACAAGAGCTACTTCTGCATCTGTCGCCCCACCTTCTCATGCATCATGTTTTATCTTAAAGGGTCTATGCGTGAAACAAACAAGCAAGAAAAGTACAACATTACAGTACAAAGTATTCACCTTTAAAACAAAATTGACCAGCAACATCAAAAATACTTTAAGTACCGTATTACTGGCAAATAAGCCTACATTGCATATAAACTGCTTTAAAATAGCCACCTTCTAAAATAAATTAGTACCTTCAATTTTAATAAAAGAAGTACCTACACCACTTTTGAGTCCTGACCCACCAGTTGAGAAACACTGCTGTAAATTCTTGTGAGACATTCGAAAAACTGAACGTGAGTGATGCCCGTAACAGATCTTTGGAAGGTGATTAAAGGAAGTGAGATGTCATTTCACAACTGTGCTGACAACTTAGGTAGCACTTCTTTCAGCACATACACTTTTTACGGGTATTGTCTTTGTCAAAGCTTTAATTAAATATTTCACAGGATGTAAACTCAACATTGGCGACACATCAAAGAAGTCTTATCACCCTGACTCTATTCTAAAAACATTTTGATCAAACAATGTAAACGAGTCTTCAGACTCAATTTAGTGGCAGTTGGGGAAGGAGACCTCAGAGTTCTATTTTTCTGCAACTTTACAGAAGTGGGTACGGTGTTCTGAAATTCCTTCTTACCCATATAAAAGTCCTACCAAACTCACATATGTACCTTGAATAGATTTCAATTCACCTTTTTGTTGTCGTTATTCATTAAAAAAATAACCCAGATATGATTATGGCTAAAACAAACTACCAGATTTTTTTAAGCATTTCACGACAGTTGCACTGCCAAATGACGTGATTGGATCGTGGACTGTACATGTGATCCCACCACGTGCTCCCTAATCACCCCCCCTCCATATTATTCAAGCATTCCTGTTTTTGGGCTCGGTGATACTTCGTTCCCTTTTTTACCCAGTTCCAAGCCTTCTCGTCATAGCTTTTATTATTTCCAGTGTCCCGAACCCTTGCCTCCTTTCTCGACCACGGGTGCTGCCCCTGGTGACGAACCTGATTGAAAAAAACAAACAAACACTGTACTATCTGTGTTTCTGCATTGTGTTTCCACGTCACCACGAGTGAGTCCTGGAGTGCAGTAATCCCTCGCTAGTTTGTGCTCGGTCATCGATGGTTCATTGCTTTGTGGGTTTTGAATTGGATTGTCTTTATTGTTATAGAGGTCGATGTATCATGCTTTGTGTTCAGTAGACAGCACACAAAAAATGTTATCACGGGGAAAAGTTGTATGTGTGTATTGGGTGGGCATGACGGTCTGTGTGATCACCGGGGGGTATTCTGTGGATTGCAGAGACCTAGCTCAATCCAAGAATGCTAGTGTGCAGCTTGCCAGCCTCCCTTTAAGTGGCTCTCTTATACTGAATGGAACATAGCAAGCATAGTACAAAATAAATTTACTAACAAAGTGGTCATGTATTTACCAGTCACAATGACGTGCACAGCAAGAAAACAAACTAGATAGATAGATATATATCGATCGATCGATAGATAGATAGATATATAGATAGATGGATAGACGGACGGACGGACAGACAGGCAGACACATGATGGAAGGATAGGATAGAAACGATAGATAGAGGTGGGAATATAAAGACGACAAAAAGTACCACATTCCGATAGTGATCTCTGACTTCAATCTTTTTATCAAACCTGTTTTAAAAGAAGTGAATATTATTGCTGGAGACAGTAGTGGTTAAGAGGTGGAAATCACTTAAAAGGGGTTTGGGGTTGGGGAGATCTATTGCGAACGGAGGGTGAACAAGATCAAATGTGTCTTGCTCTACTTTCTCTGTTACTCTGAAGCTTTTTGTTCCGGGCTCCTTACCAACTCGTTCACCTCTCGCTTTCATTTTTCCCACAGTGCGAAGCATTTTGCTAAAAAGAAACCTCTTTCAACCTCTTCCATGTGATATTCATCATCATCATTATTGTCACGGTGTGTTCACCGACACTTGCTGCAGTTTCAGATTTAATTGGCAACTTGAAGTATTACGGGATGTGTTACGCTTCTTCCAAGTGTGACAACATCCACCTCGCTTTCTCCCCTTGTATATTTCCGTGGCATGTCACTGCGTCTTTATGTGAGTAATTTGCCACTCTGAAAACGACTAGAGGGGACAAGTGGTTCCAGCATCAGAGCTATGTTCTCCTTAGAGAGAGCAGGCCCATCGCCATATTGCAGAAGCTATCTTGCACTCGAGGATGGGGAAAATGGTAGGAAGTGCGAAAACATGAAGGAATATCATCAGTCCCCTGTTCAATTTGGCTGATAAAGCACAGGAGCAGTTGGGGAAAAGTGACAGTGCTGCAGTTCTCCCAGAGATCACAATCAATCCGGAGGCTTAGTTACAGAGAACACAGTACTGGCGGACCTGAGCCGAGGATAAATGTTCAAGATACCACCAATCAAGCTGACTGTGAGAATGCTGTTATACTTTAAGATCGGCTGTAACCCCTTTGTGTTTTGCTGGCCAAACTTTGATTTTTAGGTGGACATGTGTTCAGGAGTTACGACAGGTTGATTACTTTATGGAAGGGATGGGAAAATTGATGTAAATATCAACATTATTGATGGTAAGCAAGTACTTTGATCGGATCAATACGGTTGTCCTGGGACCGATACATCCCTCTCGAATCAACTTTTTCAAAGAACAGTTTCTCTGAAAAGATAGCGCAGTCCCTCGCTCCCACCTAGCGCTTTTTGCAACTCACTATGTCTATCCTGAATGGGTGACTGACCAGCATACTTGACTGACTGCTTCCCTAGCCCCTCTGCCTACCTGGCCACCAGATGGTGCATCCAGCCCCCCAAGATGAAGAGAGAAAAATTTAAAATTTTCATCAGCCAGCTAAAGATAACAGGAAAACAGGTAGCGCAATGCAGTGTGGAGTTAACTTCAACAACAGAAAAGGGCATTGTAGTTTGTATGGTAAAGTGTTCTGCTACTGTCGCAACACCACACAATTGAAAAAAAAAGGCTCACCCTGCTGAGATCAACGAGTTTTAACCAAAAATGTAAACATGTTACTGTTCCAGAACAAATCCTTGTAAATCGGTTGTGACTATGGCAACAGAACCAAGAAGGCTTCTTACTGACTGTATTGTCAAAATATTACGTAACGGATATTTTAGTTCTGTTGTTGACATTGTAATACATCCATCCATCCATTATCTGCACCGCTTATCCTCAGTAGGGTTGCGGGAGTGCTGGAGCCCATCCCAGCTATCTTCGGGCAGTGGGCAGGGGACACCCTGAACGGGTTGCCAGCCAGTCGCAGGCATTGTAATACAGTGTTTGCATATTCTTCAAATTGCTGCTTTTTTCGGTTTAACCCTCTTGAACCTTGTTCTTAAACAGGTGTAATAGTAAAATTATATATTTATTCACCATTACAATAATTTTAGTGTGTCGGCTGTGTTTACTGTAATTTGAAACTAACTTCAGGGGGAAGTGTTTGTGTTTCAATGATCATGACGTTTCCGAGCAAAAAACATCAGTATCGGATTGGTATCAGTCGATACTACCGTTCATACTTGCAGCAGATCGATACCAATATTTCCACTATAGCCCACCCTTACTATACACCAGGTGTGTCAAAGTAAAATGGATGGAGTTAATAAAAGCCGCCGAAGGCATCAATAAAAGAGAAGAAGGCAATTGAAAGTTGTCTCACCACTTGCTGCAGCTAACTTGCCAAATATAATATGTGGCGCAAGAGCACTTTGAGGAGGCATGGCTCCCATTTTCTTCAACGGTTTTTGAAGAAGAATACATGTATTGCAAACGTTTGTTGGTGTATTTATTTTCTTATGTCACTTAACATAAAACAGGAGAAAAAGAATACAACAGCAGCACATTACAAAAGAAAAAAATGACCCCATTGGTAGATCATTTGCATTGGTGTACTTATTTTGTGATCTAACTCAACTTGATTTTCAAAGGCACAATGTCTAATATTTGACCGCTAGATGTCGCTAAAGAGCGTCGTGCAAAATGAGTGCTAATAAGCACATTGAGGAATATAATCTATAAACGTGCCATTTTCTGTTTTATTTTTACCCAGCTTTTCAAAAGGTTTTTGTAATTTTTTTGAGTACCAGTAGCAGCAAGATGGCAGAAAATCATGTCATATCCATCCAGGTGAGCCTCATGTTATGTAAAATAAAAATACATTTCTTGACCTATGAGTATTTAAAAAGAAAAATGCATGTTTATTAATGACTTAACAGTCACTTGTATGGCAGTTCATTTATTTTTGTTTATTATTCAAAAAATGTGTTTTTTTGAACAGAATGACATTCTTTACCACTAAGAGGTGCTAAATAACACACAATGTCCCTATGTGTGAAAAAATAACGTTTAAAACTGGCTAAAATAAAATCATTTGAGGTAACGGACTGTTTTAAGTGTTACAGTGCCTAGTCGAAGAGACCCCCGCCCCCCTTCAATCATTGTTAATGGTTTGTGTAGAAAATTAAAACAAATGTGACTACAGTAGATTTTTTTTTTGTATCAGCAATTCTTGGCCCCCAAATAAATGGAGTTTGAGACCCCTGATCCAAATAATTTGAATTTGAGTGAAAAGGAGCAGGGATAAAGAATACGGTTTCCAATTATAAACTGAGCAAAATTATCTCACAAGGGAGCATTTCTTTTTATTGCATTATACAACTCTCTGAACACAATTGAGACACATAGTAATATTTCATTGGCTCGCCTTCAATAATTTAACATTGAGATATACTGTTATTATTACATGCATACCCTACATACTATAATTGCTATCGTATACTTGAACACTGGTTGAACCCTACTCAAACGTGATTATTTATGTACGTGCGGTACAGTGAACTAGAAGGAAAGCTGGCCTTGTTTTCAAGCTTGTAGGCCTTGTCAAAACGGATTGAGAAAATGCAAAGTGACAGCTGTAGCCTTTCTGCTTCTCTACGCTAATGTGGTTATTTGTCGATGGCCTGCATCGCTGCTCACGTGCACTTAAGGAACCGTAGCACAAGTCTTTGTCGCTCTCATTATACCGGCTCACTATAACTCACCAGATAAATGAACTTAAAAGCAGTGTTGAGTGCATTACTGTAATCTTTTACAGTTACCGGTCACTTCATTCAAAACGAATTCAGTTACTCCCCCAGATTACTGACACTAAAAGTAACGTGTTACTCTGAAAGTAACTATCTAGGTACAAATGATCATGCAGGGACTAAGGGAAGTATCCCCCCAATAACTTTTGTCGTATTGCTACATTTCCGGCTTGCCGACCCTGTATTGGTCCGTCGTGGTGAAGGAGTTGAATTGAAAGGGAAAGCCAGTCGGTCTATGTTCCTAAACAAAAAAAACAAAAAACAAAAAAATGAAAAAAGTTCCGGCAGGAGGCCCCAGGGGCGACCCAGGACATGCTGGAGACACTATGTCTCTGGGCTGGCCTGGGAACGCCTCGGGATCCCTTTGGATGAGATGGAGGAGGTGGCTGGGGATAGGGACGTCTGGACTTCCCTTTTAAGGCTGTTGCCCCTGCAACCCAACCCCGGATAAGCGGAAGACAATGGATGACACGCATGTGAGACACAATCATGAAGTGGAACCAACTTGTTTTAACATTTCTTAAACATTTTACAAAGAAAACAATGAAAAGTAAGTGTTGTAAAATGATCCGCTCCCTGTTATCCTAGCTTAGCCAACTTACTCCAGAAATTCACCAATGACTCCTAAATATTCCCATGTTGGCCTAAATGGCTAACAACCACTAATAGAATGCACCTGTTAAGTCTCAGTTTAAAGTCGCCTGCTCTGTGATAGGCTCTGAGGTATTTAAAACAGGACAGACCGCATCAAGAAGACGAAGGAACACACCAGGCAGGTCTGGGATAAAGGTGTGGAAAAGATCAAGACAGGAATAGAATACAAGAAGATTTTGCAACATTTACATATCTCCCAATACACTGTGCAAGCACTAATATCAAAATTAGAGAGGGCATAAAAACACTGCAAACATTTCAGTTCCTGGTTGTGGTTCTAAAGTTGTGGCCAAAACCAGGAGAAAACTATTTAAAGAAGCAGCCAAGAGGCCCATGATCACATTGGATGACCTGCAGGCATAAACAGCTGAGATGGGACAATCTGTGCATAAGAAAACTCTGCATACATTATTTCCTTTATGGAATAGTGGCAAGAAGAAACCCCTTTCCGAAAGACTACCATAAAACGGTCGTTCAGAATTTGCAAGAAGCCACATGGGATATACAAATGACTTTTCAAATGAGACCAAAATTGAACTTTTTAGTCAGAAGGCAAAGTTTTATGTTTGGCATCCAGGTTAAACTGTACAGCACCCTAAAAACACAACCCCCACTGTCAAACTTAGTGGTGGAGAAATCATGCTCTCATTTTGCTTCTCTGTAGCAAGGACTAGAATATTGCTAGAGCCGATGAGAAGATAGACAGAGACAAATAAAAATCAATTCTGGCATAAAATATGTAGAAACCTGCAAGCAAAACCAGTAGAATTGCTCAATTTTAATAATACTGCATTGCAGAACTTGTTACTGAGTTAAAATTTAATAATAACAATCGCCCGAGAACACCCGAGGTCGCTGTAGTGCGTTTGTGCCAACACTGCCTAAAACTTTAAAAATTGTAAATAATGTTGAGTGTTCGAGTCTGGATCTGTTACGATTTGAGGGTGATTTACCCATGTGGGGTAAGATGGAACTGGAGGCAGGGGTGCTCAAAAAAAGGGAAACATAACAGAATTAACTAACGACTTAGGACCGAGGGAGGCTTATGCATCCCCGTCACGGCTGCAGATTTTGGTTTCCTGTCGGCGTGGAGAAAGCCCCTTGGCTGTGCCTGGTTTCCTCTCTCGGCAGCGAGGAGAATGGCACCTCGGCCGCGCCTGTTTTTCTGTTGTGGCCGCAAGGAGAATGCCCCTAAACTGCGCCTGCTTTTGTATCCTAGCGGAGAGCACAAAGCCCCTCTGCCATACTTGGTTTCCTGTTTCGGCCTTGAGGGGCAAGGACTTCTTGGTGTCCCGTTGCTGCAGCTTGCGGGTTTTTTTTTAATTTTGCAGTTTTACGGAGTTTACATACAACATGGAGATAACACCTGCCTCCAGTTCCAGTTCCCCGAAAAGGGGTCCTTCACCCCACACCGTAACTGATCCAGACCGTAACAGTAGAGTTCAGAAAGGTTGATGTCACACTACAGAGCGCAGGCAACTTGAATGGCTTTAGATATTTTCTGCTGGATTTTATTAGCAAAAACAAAGTGACAAAATCTTTTCCGAGATAAGCGAAAGTATTAAATTAATTTCAGACATATCCCGATAAGCTAGGAAATGAGGCCCCCTTTGAGTCCATTGAAGGATTTCAGCAAACTACGCAGCGGATCATATATCAGTTCCCTTTGCCACATCTTCCTCCATCATATTATCAAAGGCGCAGTCAGATAGTAACACGGATGGGGAAACAATTGAGGAGCAGAAAGCACCATTTTGAATATTCATGGGATGGATAAGGATACAACAGGGACATTTTCAAGCTTTATCAGCACTAGCTGGATTGAAGTTGCGGTAATTCATGCTAAAACATGCCAGCCTGAAAATAAATAGACTTTTGGGTTCGATTTTCCGAGGGCTTTTGTGATGTTTTTTCCATTTCTTGTCAATCGCAGAAAATTGTTGAATTATCATTTTATCTTCATCTGTCGAGCTTTGGGCAATTATTCAGAGCAGAAGAAAAAAAAAAAATCTTAAAAGGATATCTATATCCATCGTTTCTTTTGTCAAAGAGCCATTGGCAAGAAAAAAATATTGTTAATGGAAAGTTTTCCTTTTTGATGTTTTGAATCCCTGACCTGAGGTTAGTATTGCAAGGAGTCCCATGGTTTTTGGCCTCTTCCTGCGGGTGGGTGATACTCGTATTTTTGTTATCGATCCATTCCAAATAGAGCATCAATTGAATCTCAGGATCATTGTTTCAGAACAAAAGTGATCAGTGTCATATCAAAAAAAGCACCAATGTGCCCAAAGTACAAAAAAAAGGTCAGCATGACGACATTAATACCTTCCATATCACAATATGTTGAGAATTAAGTCAAAAGCACAAATAGTGTAAATAACACTATAACAGTATAAAAACATACAGTGGAACCTCGGTTCTTGACCATAATCCGTTCCACAACCCTGTTCGAAAACCGATTTGTTCAATCACCGAAATCGTTTTTCCCATTAAAAGTAATGTAAAATCGTTCCAACACCCTGAATGTTTACCATGAACATAAACATGAAGCTAACCCAGGCTAATTGTACGTTCGTGTTAGCGTAATCTTCCGTACGAAATATTACGCTAACGTGAACGTGTAAAAATAAAAAAAAGGATTATGGATAGGATTTCTTACCTTTGTGGTGGACGGTGAGGAGAGAAAAATCATCAAAAGTTTTTCAACCTCTTCCAAAACTTGCGGCAGTTGCTTGCTTCTAGCGCTAACTTCCTTAGCCGCATCACTCGATTTCACAGCCTCCTTATTCTTTACTATCGTACTGAGAGTAGATTTAACCCAGCCTATATTCACTGGCAAGATCGGAAATTCGTACACCTCTTTCATATTTAGCTATCATGTCTTTCTTAAAGGCAATAGTTTTACGAACAACTTGTCTTTTTTCACCTGTCCTGCTTGCACCGACTTTCTTCGGAGGCATAATCAGGGGCTAAAACGCCCGTACACCGCTCACCATCGCACCCTAGGGTACCGGCGTTCGAACTCCGATTTTTTGACCGAACAGCGAAGCAAGAATTTCTCGAAATTTTTGGTCGAACAACGATTTGTCCGAACTGAGAGGCGTTCGAAAACCGAGGTTCCACTGTACTTTACCAACTGTTTCAGAACAAAAGACAAGAATCAAGAAAAAAAAAAAATAATGTAACAAAAACAAAAAAAATGTATCACAGTGTGAACAAGACAACTAAAATACTTTATTTTACAGACTAACCCCAAAATTAACCCCCCAAAACCCCCCAAATTCGCCAGAGATTAAAAAAATATACATTATTTTCTATTTTGCCGTTTTAGAGCATAAAATATGGTAAACAAATTCAGAAATGCAGGACTACAAGAAAATGCTTCTACATACGGTCACTATTTAAGAATAAGTTGATTCATATTTATTATGAAACCAGATACCCTTTCTATTTTAATTTTTTTATTTTATTACGGTACCATTCATGCCACTATATTTTGAAAGTAAAACATGTCGAGCAAATAAAGTTAATCTGCAATTTAATCAAATTTGAATATTATAATGTATGTATGCAATGATATGATTATAGTGATAGTATAAATGGGAAGACAGTATTGATCCTATGAGAATAGCATCAATCTGAAACAAGTACTTGTTTAGTATTGATAATATCGATATTTGGATCATCACACCCAACCTTAGCCCATTGTTGTCCTAAGTGCTTGAACTTGGGAAATTTAGCTTGTTCCCAAAAAGCTTCTTCCTCTGAGACCAGCCTATATGTATCATTACTTGACACCACAGCCTTTCCCAGAGACTTGTGGTAAAAGGAAATGACCCCACCTGATCTCTGTGTCTCTAGGGGATCCATTTTGTCCTCAAATGTTGTGTGTTTATAATACAGTGTACACAGGAAGACTTTAAATGTGTGAACCAGTCATGAATAAAGCAAAACCAGCTAATTTCCTGACAATGATCAACCCCCAAAACGTCTCCTATGCGCGCCTCACCGCCGTTAAACTCCTCGAAAGGACGTCTTGTAATATCTGACCTGTAGATGTCACTGTATTGCAGAGTGCAACAGAAAGCAAGTGCTAAGAAGCACAGGGAATAATACAAGCTACAAATACGAAAAGTGACCTAAACACACTGTTTTTCTTTTTTCTTTTTCATCCCGTTCTGGTAGAAATCTATTTAACATGATTATAGGAAACCAAATAGTCAAACGTTTTGTCAATAAGCAAACACGAAAACCTTTTTGTGACACTTATGGTTATTCCTTCAAATGATTTAGGAGAAATGGAATACATGTTGCAAAACTAGTATACAAAAAATTTTAATTGTCTTCCATTAAAGTCACAGAAAACATTATGTAAACAAGTTATTGATACTATAAGTAAAAATGAGGATTGCTCTGCATAATTACCTTTTTATTTAGAAGTATTTTTACACATGCATAATTTGATGATCGATGAATTGTGTCTAGGATATTTCGGTAAGAGCTAGCGCATATTGGAGCATAGACATATGGCATGGCTACAGAAGCATTATTTCCATGGTATGCCGTGGCAAATGAGACCACCATCTACCTCATTAGAGGTCCGTTCTGATATACGTTCCAGCATGCAGTCCTAGTAAATATGAATATTGTCAAGAGGTTTGCATCCTCACTTCAAACAAGTAATACTTGGACACAAGACATTCCAGAGTTTCTTGAAAACTTGAAAAGTAACACTTGGTATGTCTAAACAATAATCGGGTTCTTAATGTGCTCTTACTTTAAACTAATACAGAACAAAATGTGTCTGCCATATGAAAGCGAAAGCTCTATTTCCGCTTTATAAACTATTTTACATGGTTAATATGTGAGCACATATTAACAGAACTACACGGAAAAAAACTTGTTTTCCCCCAAGGTTAAAATGTTCATTTATCTTAAACAAAATTGAGGATTTGATTTATATGATGTTGATTGTGTCTTATATTAGCATATTTGGTATTGGAGTAATCCAACAGTAAGTGAAAGTGTTCAAGTTGCACGACTGCAATAGTATAGTATTCGGATTAGGTTTTTGATAACATTTTTCAGGAGATATCTGATAACTGTATCAGATTATATTTCGAAAATATACCAACCGTGCCCGCGTTAGTAAAAACACAATTAGGTATCGGTACTTTTTTGTAAGACATTTTTGGGCAATAGTGAGTCGGACTAAAATCAGTTCGGCTTGTTTAATGCAATAAGCATAAAGAACTTTTATCCTGAAACTAAATAAAGACAAAAATGCAGATTTTGGATTCACTCTTGATAACTGCACTTGACCAAACAGCTACATGCACTTGTCGATGTTTCGCTGTATTCTTACCGATGTTAAACTGTAATGTTATGTGATAAAGTCATGATGGAGAGCATTTTGGCATACGGCATTACAGTATGATATGCTTGGAGCACAGCAATGGAAAAAAAAATCGAGATAGTCATCAACACAGGCCAGAAAAGGATTGGCTTCTCTCTGCCCAGTCAACCTGTACCGGGTTGGCATGACAGCATATACCGCATTGATCAGCCGTCAATTTCCCGTTCCATCCTACACTCACTTGTGAACAAGACCCCGAGATACTTGAACTCTTCCACTTGGGGCATGATCACTCCCCCAACCTGGAAGCAGCATGCCACCCTTTTACAGCAGAGAACCATGGTCCAAACTTGGAGGTGCTGATCCTCATCTCGGCCGCTTCACACTGTGAAACGCTTCAGTGAGAGCTGAGGATCTCGGCTTAAGGAAGCCAAGAGCACCACAAAAAGCAAAGATGCAATGCGGAAGCCTCCAAATCGGACCTCTTCCTCATCACATGGGCCTAGACAATCTGTAAACAAAGGTAACAAACAGAATCAGTGACAAAGGGCAGGCTTGGTGGAGTCCAACTCAGACTGGAAAATAATCTGACTTACTGCTGGCAATCCAGGCCAAACTCTGGCCACAAACACAGGGACCACACAGACTGTGCGGTACCCCATACTCCTAGTGTACCCCCCTCAGGGCTCTCCAAGGAAGGCAGTTGATTGCCTTTTTCAAGTCTACATAACACACGTAGAACGGATAGGCAAACTCCCATGCACCCTCGAGGACCCTGCAGAGGGTGTAGAGCTGGTCCAATGGTCCATGGCCCTGACAAAAACCACATTGCTCCTCTTGAAACTTAGATTAGACTGTCTGACAAACCGTCTTCTCGAGTGCACCCGAATAGACCTTACCAGGGAGCCCGAGAACAAAGCCATTTATTGTGAGTGAAAATATGTCCACTGCTATTATGTAGTTGTCTTAAGTATTAATCACTCCGTGTTCATTTTTCATTCAAGCAAACTAATTTATTTAGTTTGTGCATGGGGAGTGGCGTCAAGACAGTTTACAGAAGCCCATGCAACTCCTAGCTCGGTTGTACCGGATTATACATTTCACCCGGCTGTGTGTCAAAATGAGCAATGGCACATGTATTCTGGGCGTGCTTTGTTTGCAGTAGCCATTAGGTGTTCCACCAGGCTGCATTATTCGAGTGATTTCCATGATATTAATGAGGGTTGTAGTCAACAAAGCTCAGCAAGTGCATGGGCAAGCATTACATTCTTGTTTGCATAAATTGTAGAGCAAACCAAGACATGAACATTTTAAATGTCTAAAATGTCATTGTGTGAGAGACATCGAATAACGACATGGCCAAGTGACGTCTATATGCAATAAGCATAGCAAATGCATCAAATTTGTGTTGTAGTATATATGGCAGCCTTTCTGATCGTGTTTCTTAGCTCAGTGAAATGGAAACAACCAGATCAAGCGGGTGGGGGAGTTGTAGAGCATAAGATAAATTAAAAGTAAGGGACATGATGTGTCACAGGGGCCATAAAATCAAATTATGATGTAAATGTATGGTTGTGAATGCATTACATATAGTGAGCAACTCTCCTTATTTTTTGTGGTCACGACTCAGTAAGACCTAGTGTCAAAATTGACCCGCTAACAATTCCTCACACAACCTGAGAGATAATCATATTCTGTGAATATTATTTGATTCATATAAAGCTGGTGTTTGAAAAAAAAATCATATATAGTTATTTTTTCAAAAAAGGAAAAAAAAATAAAACATAAAACAAGTTTTCTGTTTTTAGGGAGTCTTAACCGGTTATGAATGCCATTCCTAACAAATGAGGAGGTGTTTTTTTTTTATAACATTGTCCACTTAAAAGCAAATACTTATTTTTTCATTTTTAATTTAGTGGTGTACACTATGTAACAATAATTGATAGAAGTATGTCAACTAAATATGTTCAACTTTTTTTCAAAAGTTATATTATAACATTTTTTATAATCAGACAAAGACTTTTTAATTATCTATCAGTTTCACATTTAGTATACTAGGTGGAGTACCGTGGCAACCATCAATGATAACAACAAAAATACATGTCTGTGTGGCAATCTGGCACTATTTTCCGTAGTATTTTGGTCCTGGCGCTGTCGTCTTAAACAATCGTTCTCAACTTGTCTCACTTGAGGACCCACCGTCTCACCCAATGTACAAGCTGTGACCCAAAACAAGAAAGCATTTCCACTTCTCAAAGGTATTTAATGAATGGCATGTTAAACCACAGGGAGTAAAATATATTTACAGATTATTTTAAACACAAAATGATGAACAAAACCAAAACGACTTCATGAAATAATATTCCTTTCTCAATTCAATTGCTCAATTCATTTTTTTTTTTAATGAAATCCAAAATGCTTTAAATTCAATGAAAACTATGAAATAAAAAGTGCACATTTTTTTCTTGGACATGGCGGCACTTCTTCTGTCTGCTGTACTGCACTTGTGCGGAAGTGATTCTCTATCCCTGATTGCATATTGCTGAGTGCGGTAGCCTAGAAAGCAAATTTGTGTCATGCATGCTGGCTCTTTGCTTCTGTTTCCTAAAACAAACAGCCCCCAGTGAGGCTGCGAACCATTATTGGTTGACTGTCACTGCAAACGGGGGCCAGCAGAGCGCATGTTCAAATGGGAAATTACGGGAGGTTTTCTGCCCCATGAACCAGAATAAATAGATTACAGAATCTGGGTTTTTCAATGCTTAACATGAGTAAACAAAAGTTTTCTATGGTGCCAAATAATGGAAGTCAACCATTATAACCATCTACTCTTAAAGGGTGTAATTGGCCCTCATTTATATTTGTTTTCTTAACAATTGTTTGCCAAGACATGATCCAATGAGAACAGGCAGGTGACCCACTTTTGGGTCCTGATCATCCAGTCAAAAAACACTTATCTAGAAATAAAATGCTCGCATTTTATGATATGGAGCCCTCCTTCGTGTTGTATTTCAGCGCTGTAACAAATATGTACTCGATTTTGCAATCGCCGAGAATGGTCAAATGATCCAAAAATATGTGACTTAGATAAATTGGAAGAACTGAAAACAATATAGCCAGTCGCCAACTGGGTGGAGGCTTAACATGTAATTATCTGCAAGCAACTGGAGTTGTTTATAAGAGGCCGTTTGAGAAGTAAATCATGCTTTCACAAAACATCGCAATTTCACACATGTACAACACTCATGCAGACACAACCATTCCCATTCACAACCAATACTATACTCTCTCATAAATACTACTCTACTCTCAAACACACCCCTGTACTCTCTCACACATCCTATATATATAGATAGATACTACAATGCTCTCATACACACACTACTATAACATTCGGTTGAAAGAGTATAGAAGGGTGTGTGTGGGAGTATAGGAGTGTGTGTGAGAGAGCACAATAATGTCAATGAGATATACGATCGTGTGTGTGAGAGTGTCTGTGGGAGTCTAATACCATGTTTAAGAGAGTAAAGTAGTGTGTATGAGAGTATATAGGTAAATGTGCGAGAGTATCGTGTGTATGAGAAACATAGTATTTGTGCATAGGTAAAAGCGAGTCTTTTTTAGAGTCAAGTGTTGCATAAGTGAGAGTATGATGTTGTATGTGAGAGCAAATATGTCTTACTTCCCGGACGGCCTATCATAGTAACTTTCATTCTGGTGTTAAACAATGACTACACCTTCTCAATCAGTCAAGTCAAATTTATTTATATAGCCCTTAATCACAAAAATGTCTCAAAGGACTGCACAGGATTACAGTTACAAAATTGCACAATTACCTGATCTTAAACCAGCATGCGGGCAAGGAAAAACTGAAAAACCTAAATGTGAGGAGAAAAGAGAAACCTTGAGAAAGGATCTCACATGTGGTAATCCCCCTTCCAGGATTGACCAGGGTGAATTACAATTAGCATTACTGTACACATAATAGTAAACATTAGGTAAGATGTTGAAAATGTCCGGAAAGTGCATGACATCAACGACGCCCCCAGCCTGCAAACCAGTCCAGAAAGTCTATGACGGCCATGACGCTGCCTCCCGTCTCTGCCAGCTGGTAAATGCAGGGGTTGACATGCTGCAGGTCAGACGCCGGTCCGCTGACCCATCCCAAATCATCCTTCTCCTTCGTATCAGCCAGGCAGGCGTCGGAAAAAGACAGGACAAAACAGAATATGAGGTGGGCATCAATCATATGCTTTGGAATAGAAGTGTGTCTTAAGCCTCGATTTAAAGACTTCCGTTGAGGTTGCAGATCTTATCTCCAGAGGCAGGGCGTTCCATAACACCGGGGCCCGGATGGAGAACGCTCTCGAGCCCGCAGACTTCTTGGCTCTTGGAGTCACAAGTAGACTGGCATTTTCCGAGCGCAGACTCCGTGCAGGAACAATGGGGGAAACGATCTTGCCTTGTGTGATTTACCTTTTTGTCAAGGTATCAACTAGTTTTAAATAAGAGGATTTCGACGTTTTGACGCCAGCTTGTGGTAACCATTTGAATGACAGCTCATCATTTCTTGGCATGTGATGTGCAATCAATGTTTAGTTTAATTACACATATCCCAGAGGTCATTTTTGATCATGTGGAAAGGCCAAAATGTAATCACAGGCTTCGGACACACCTTTCAGATAAAACAGTTACTGACCCATGTTTATAGCTCGCAACTAAAGCTCACTTGCCATTTTCCGTGACAGGAAAGAATATGATGAATTTTCCAGAGTGAATGAAATCTGCCATTTGTGAATATACTATTGAAAATACATTTGAGTGAAAATTATACCTAAAATATTTGGGCAAGGACTTTCAGAAGTAGTTTCAGACTTTCAAGCGTACTTTCAAGCATACTGAATCACAAATTAAGCTTTACTGGAGTGTCTTTACTTTGAAGTACTTGGGGAGGTCTAATTTTGTATGTTGTGTTCTTGATGAAAGTGGCATGTTAAATTATGCCCACTGCTTTTCCATTAAGTGGCTATTGTCATATCGACTTAGATCAAGACGTAACTCCAGATGTTACTGCATACTGTATATACACATATATAGCATTGTGCACACTGGCTTTTCTGTTTCGTCAATGTTTAATTGTGCGTTTAGTCACGCAACAAAGATGAATAGTTTTGATTCAGGTAATCCTGGTAAGAGGTTAATCTGATTTCCTACTTAAATCCACACATACGGTTTTGCCCTTTCAGGTTTGACACAAAACGTGAAACACTGACGGATTATTTCATGAGCGTCCTGTTGTATGCTTGCCTCCTGTTTTAGTGCGAATCAACAAGCAATCATTGAACCATATTAACCCTCACATGAAGACATGCTCAAATCTTGGCCGTGGAACAGTGGGCCAGCTCTACACCCTCTGCAGGATCCTTGAGGGCGCATGAGAGTTTTCCCATACGGTCTCCATGTGTTTTGTGGACTTGGAGAACACATCTGACTGTGTTTCTTGGGGCCAGTCACACAGCCATTTGCGTCTGTATCGTGGCTGAATCACGACCAGAAATGTCTGCCCGTGAAGCAGACACTGTTGGCCGCTTTGAGATCGCGATACAGACGAGATACAGCCGTGCTTTACACGCGGCAAGAAATTCACACGCGGTTGGCCGTGCGAAAAAGTTTTGCGCTGCTCAAATCTTTAGACCAAGGGTAACCGCGGGCGGCACACGTGGTACACACGAGGTAAAGACGCGGTACAGACGCGGAACGACGTTCTACGGCCGCGGCCAGGGCGTGGTTACACGCGGGTAGGACGCGAAATTTTAGCGGGTAATCGCGGGTGGAGCACGGTCATAGCATATTTGCTCTGCGCCTGTATCGCGGTGTTATCACGTGAATTAGCGTGTGTAACGCGTGTGACGGTCAAACGCCTTTTTCCGCGTATATACAGCGCGATTTGCCGAGCACACGTTAGTTGTGCTCGAGACGTCAAGCGGTGAACATGGATCCCCATCACCGTAGTGACCTGGTCTTAAACCATTTTTATTTCTTGACATTTATTTTCATTTCATAACAAGATAATAAAATAAAAATGAAAAACTATTACAATAATAACATATTGGCTGCTTCTTCGGTGCCATAGCTTGAAATCTTGATCTTCACGGGACTGTGTCTTGAGCACTGTATGTTTCGCCGGCATACCACGGATGAACAGCGGGTTGGCCAATTTTGCGCATTTTCCACCACGGGCAAAAAAAAAAACGCAAAATTTTACCCGCGATACAGACGCAAACGGCTGTGTGACCGGGCCCTTAAGTTGGGAACCCCTTTTGGGGGGTATTAGGGAGTGTGGGGCAGTCTAATATGGGCTGTATGGTCCATGTATGACCTGTGCCCGCATTTCTTCCGGATTTCAAGAAGTAAGTCTTACTCATTTCTAGTGGGAATTGGACTCTGCGAAGAGTGTCCTTTAATACCATTTATGATCATAATTTTTATGGAAATTATTTCGAGATGCAGCCTTGGCATTGAAAGAGTCTGGTGTACGGGCCTAGTATTTGCATCCCTGCTTTTTGCAGATAATGTGGTGCTGTTGCCTTCCTCAGTTCGTGATCTTCAGCTCTCACTGGAGCGGTTTGCAGCCGAGTGTGAAGCTGCCGGTATAATAATTAGCAACTCCAGGTCCAAGACAATAGTTTTCAGCTGAAAAAGGATGGCATACCCTCTTTGAGTTGGAGACAAGATCCTGCCCCAAGTGAAAGTTCAATTGTCTCTGGGTCTTGTTCACAAGTATAGATTGGATGGACTGGGAAGTGGACAGACGAATCAGTGCAGCATCTACCGTCATTTGGAACTTGTACCGGTTGAGTTGAAAGGCAAAGCTCTCGATTTACAGATGAATCTCCGTTCCTGCACTGACCTATGATCCTAAACTTTGTCATGACCAAAAGAACAAAATCAAAGATGCAAGTGGCTGAAATGAGTTTCCTTTCCTGGGTAGTTCGGCTCTCCCTTAGAGACAGGGGGATAATTGTGATCCTCCGGGAGATACTTCTTTTTCGTGTTGGGAAAATCCAGCTGATCTTACTTGGGCTTCTGATAAGGATGCCTCCGTCAAAAGGTGTCCTGTGCATGTCTGACCAGCAGGAGGCCCTGGGACATCCTAGGACACGCCGGAGAGACGATGTCTCTAGGCTGACCCGGGAACGCTTTGAAACGCTGCTGGACGAGCAGAATAAAACGGCTGGGAACAGGGAGATCTGGGCTTCCCTGCTGAGGCTGAGGCTGCTGCCCCTGCGACCCAACCTCGGATAAGCGGTAGATAATGGATGGATGGATGGATGGATGGATGGATGGATGGATGGATAGATGGATGGATGGATGGATAGATGGATGGATAGATGTATGCATGGATGGATGGATGGATGGATGGATGGATGGTTGAAGAAATAGAACCGTGTGATAAGTTCCATTATTACTTTTGATACAAAGCAACACATAATTTTTCTAGTGCAGCATTGACCACATAAGACAATTTGTTTGATGCGTTTGTTTGTTCGTATCCTTTTTATTTGGGCACGTAACAAAAGCAACAGGGATAAATAATTCAGAAAAAACAAAAACAAAAGGAGTTCTGAATCTGATGTGCAATAATACGATACTTACAAAATGTGAGCTTAAAGGGAGTTACACCCTTATCTAAATCATCCCATTAACTAATATGTCTTGTAGTGGCACAATGGCTATTCAATATTGTGCGGGGATGTTTGTCTTTGAAGTTATGGAATTTCCTTAGATGATGAGTGTCTTCTCTGCACAAACACAATTGTTGAATCTTTGTTGGGAAATTATTCTAACTTGCTTTATATGTCAATAATAGACATGTTTCAAGTCATGTTTATTTGTACATCCCTTAGTCAGAACAAGTCTCAAAGGGTTGCACCGACTACTACTTGCACCACGGTTCACTGATCTGAATCCTCCATGAGGGCAAGGGAAAACTCAAAAACCTCAGTATGAGAATAAGGCAGAAACCTTAAGGTAATTCCTTTTCCAGGATGACCAGGCTGCAATGAATGTTGCAAGGGTATCATGAGGCAATACACATACGTCATCAAAATACAATATAAATAATAACACAATATCCAGTTGACAGCTGCCTGGTTCAATATTTTCACAGATGTTGCAAGGTCTAGGTCCAAATGCCGATACGATGCATTTAAGGGCAACAAAACAAAAGTAGGAGGTCAACATCACTTGTAAGCTACTGAATAAAGGCGTGTTTTAGGACTAGATTCAAACAATTCTGCTGAGGTTGCAGATCCAATCTCAGAGGGTAGAGCATTCCACAGCACCAAGGCCTGAATTGTCACGTAGCGGAGCGGGAAACAGGAAATAAGGACCCATTCGTGTAGACATACTCACAATTTGTTGGGGGAGGATGAGGATGGTGTGCGCACTCGATCCGGGGATCGATGGTCGCGGAGTGGATTAGAAATCCAAACAAAAAGAAAAGTTGTCAAAAAACAAACGGATCAGGCCAAAAATAAAACAGGATCAAATACGGGCAGATTCAAAAACTAGGCATTTAACAGGATTTAACAGAAGTCAAGTATAACAAACGCTCCAGCAAAGCACTGTTCAAAGGAATGCGCTTAAGTACTCAAAGAAGCAATCAGTCAAATGCGTATCAACCGGTGTTCATGGGCAGGTCCAACTGGGCGCCGAAGCAACCACGCCAGAATCCGGTGCCACTTGGCTGGGACCAACCGGGCACCATGGCAACCGCGGCAGATGTGACACGAATGGAAAACGTTCTAGAACCTGCATTTTTTTCTTGGACTACCACTCACTAGACCACTGTTTTCCAAGCAAGGCTTCCTGCATGATCAAATAGGGAAAATTAAATCAGAGAGATATGATGGGATGAGTCCATGCAACATTTTGTATAATACCAACAGAACCTCAAAATCACATCTTAAACTGAGGGAGCCAGTAAAGATCAGCTAAAATCTTAGGAATGTGATCATATTTTCTTGTCCTGGTTTAATGCCTCGCTGCAGCATTTTGTACCAGCAAACTTTTTATTCTAGAAACCTGGAGATCAGAGAGTGGTACCATGCTTGATTAAATAAAAATGTTTGTATCTACTCTCTAACCAGATTCAAACACAATCCTAACAGCTTTCTTCTCTAGTTGAATAAGTGTTTCTATATTGCTATATACATATTACCACAAATCTTTATACTATGACTGAATAAAGTCATTCTTAGTGAACTGTACAATATATGAGGGTTTTTATGCCTGTATTGTAAAGTCATTGTTCAAAAGGTTAAGGCAGTTATGTAAAAACTAAAGTGGTGTGCTTTTGGAATCCTCGCTGTGTTAATATTTCAGCATGTATTCGTTCCAAACTTTTGTCTTATTCATACTGTTAAATTTGGTCGCTTCCATTTTCCGTGTAATCGCATAAGTCTGGTTCCCCTAATGAGATGAATACAGTATCTAGATTTCTACACAAATGTGTCTTTTGGGACTAATTTGTTCATTGGAAAACAGTGTTGTGCAATTTCCCCTATGAAAAGGTCCACGAATGAAGTCATATCACAAAGTAAAACTATTACCCTCATTTTGTCCTTATCCAGTCAGTCATGAAGTAAAAAGTAAAATATACATTACGCTATGTCTGGCAAAATCTGAAATACAGATTATACTGGTTGGCTGTCAAGAACAGACGGGCCGAAGACTACTATGTTTCTCTGATATCTTGACAATTCTACCCTGTTCTGTGTTTTTTAACTGTCTGATATCTTTCTCTGACAATCCATGCATAGACTGATGGGTTTTTCAAATAGTCAAACAGATCACATTTAATTGTAAAGCCCTTAATCCTCATAAGTCTCAAAAGACTGCACAGGGCACAATTACACCCCATGATCTACAACCTACACCTGGGAAACAACAAACTCAAAAACCTTGACATGAAGAAAGAAAATAAACTTTGAAAAGGGGCCATAGATGCCCGACTGCAATAGATGTTGCTTGGGCAACAATACACTACATATAGTCAACAAGATAGGTAATAACTAAAAATTTTCAAGGTGTCCAAGACAGGGACGACACAACTTCCTATATCACACAGCTGCCAATGCAGATGATGCCATTCAAACATTTTTACTGAGGTTGTGGATTTTATCTTAGGGCGCAGGGCATCTCACTGTCACTCGAGCTTTGGATTTCTTTTTGGCCCTTGGAGTCACCAATAGACGAGCATTTTCCAAGTGGAGGCTCTGAGCAGGAACATTGAGCATGACTAATTCCGATAGATAAGAGGGGACGAGTCCATGCAAACGTTTCCATGTTAGTAACGGAACCTTGAAGCCACTTCTGAAACAGACAAGGAGCCAGTGCAATCACCTAAAATTGGTTGACATGATCAAACTTTGATGTTCTAGTCAAATGTCTTGCTGCCACATTTTGAACCAGCTGCTAGACTTCGGGAGACAAGAGAGCAATACTTTACAGTAACCGAGCAAGGTACAGTGGAACCTTGGTTTTCGAACGCCTCTCAGTTCGAACAAATCGGATATCAACCAAAAATTTCGAGAAATTCTTGCTTCGCTTTTCGTTCAAAAATCGGAGTTCGAATGCCGGTACGCTAGGGGCGATGCTGAGCGGCGTAAGGGTGTAGATTGCCCCCACCCCTCGTGAAGAACTGTTGTCACGTGAGCGTGCACTCCTTTTTGCTTTCATTTTTAATATCGGTGAACGGAGTGTTTTAACCCCTAATTATGCCTCGGAAGAAGGTCGGTGCAAGCAGCAAAGTTGCTACAGGTGAAAAAAGAAGAGTAGTGCGCACAACTATTGCATTTAAGAAAGAAATAATAGCAACATATGAAGAAGGTGTGCGAGTTTCCCTTCTTTCGAGGGAATAGAGCATAGCTACTGCAGACCACAGAAAGGTAAGAAATCCTATTCATAATTATTTTCTTTATCTTTTAACCGCTCACCACTTTTTGTGGAGACCCGGGTGCTAAATAACGTGTAAACGATCTGATTTTTTTTAGTTGTACACGTTCATGGAACGGATTATGTTCGAGAACCGAGGTTCCACTTTAGTAAGAAACGCATCAATTACAATCCCGGCGTATGATTTTGACAGCATCGGTTGAATCTTCGCAACATTACAAAGGTGGAAAAAAGCAACTATAAGTCATAGTATTTACATATAACTGAAATGACAGATTAGAATAAAATATCACCCTAATGATAATTGCCTTTCAAAAGTATTTTTACCTACAGAGTAAAGCTACTTCACATTCTGAATGGATGCTGAACAGGTCTACAACAAACTTTTCTGTCGAAATAGCAAGATATTAAACTATTAACCTTTTATGGTGATTCACAGTCTCCATTTAAATAAATCAATACAAATTTGAACTGTGTCTGAAAAGGAAGGTAATTGGTTCAAGCTTGTTAAAGAAATTAATTCATATTTGATAATCCCAGCTGTTAATGGTGCCTTTTCTGTTGCTTTTTGTCTTCTTAATTACTTTTACATTGTGAATATGGTGTGTTTATAATGTCCACTTGTTTTTCCCGATAAAAAGCAGACCACAATTAATCTTGTTTGGAGGCAAGAAATGGCTAATGGCCTCTTTCAAAGGAACACTCAAAGATGGGAGAGCATGTCAGGGTTAATAAACAACGTTGACATCCACAGAAATGCTAATTATCTCTGATTGCAGCTTTCATTTTTGTCGAGGTGGCTCACTCTTAAGGCTGCCATGGTATGCGTAACTTAATCGAGAACAAAAAAAATAAAATAATCCTACGATTACAACTGTTACAGAGCAATCGTCAAGGGAATCAAACCAAACATTAGCACTGTAACAAACAAGGCCTGTTTAGGTCTGTTGCCATAGTGACAATGGATTTAAAGTTCGTTATTCAAAAACTAATATGTTCACATTTTTAGTTGCAGCTCGTTGCACTTTGCTGAGTGACACCCCCCCCCCATGTGTTTATGTAAATGTGTGTTGTTGCCACAGCAGCAGACCATTTTACCACAGAAATTACACCTGGCATCATCCATTTTTCCAGTTGGAAAACAAAGTCCTCATCGTTTTGCACTTCCTGTTTGCCGCTGTCATTTTTAGCCTCTGATCGGAGTGGGCACATAGATTTGACCCTTTCTTCTGCCTGGCAAATAAGATGCAGCTCCCAGCCAGGTAGGGAGAGATGCTCAAAGCGTGCCTGTCAGTCACAAAAATAGATATAATCTTAGAGAGGGCGCTGGGTTAGCAAGAGAAAGGCTATGCTAGTTACACATAGCAGCCACAATTGAGGAAGTTTATTGAGGGTTAATGTATCGATCCCCATGACAATAGCATCGATGGGATCCTAACCCTTGCTTACGAACCATAATATCAATAGTAGGATTGATCTGCCTGCCCCTAATTGATAGACACCTTCATAAACTTAAATTATAGGTGTACCATATTAGGGATTTTTGTAGTGTAGAAATATGACTCTCATCAGACAGGAGAACAAAAATGATGTTTCCCCTCATACTTTCTTCATAGAAAAGACTGCGACTATAAGAAAGACATCTTTGTTAAAATGACGCAACCCTACCGGTTTCTCTTCTTTGTTTTGATTGGCAATCCAATTACTTCTGGCCTCCTCATCCACTAAACGTCAGGCCTGTTCACCTTCTAGTCAATTTAGCAAATGTGCCTCGTGCCATGCAAAGTTTCAAATCAAGTAAATTACTGAAATTAAAATTTCACAAGATTGTATTTAATTTAAGTGAGCACATATTGTTTGAAAAATGTGCTTTTTCAATGTGTGTTATCCTTAATTGTAGAGGGAGGAAGTGAATGCTGGTGATTTTAAGAGTGAAGTTTTATAGTTATACACAAAGACTTCATAATCAAGGCTCCTGTGTCAGATGTGGCCCGCAAAAAGGTTTTCTGCTGCCCCAGACATGATCTTGATTCATTATTGTTTATTTTTTTTAATGTACTTCTCCTAGAAGACAAGTGTTTTTTTGGGGGGGTTAATAAATGTTTGCACTCTATTAAATTGTATCTCAATCCATCCATCCATTATCTACACCGTTTATCCTCAACTGGGTCGCAGGGGTGCTGGAGCCCATCCCAGCTATCTTTGGGCAGTGGGCAGGGGACACCCTGAACTGGTTGCCAGCCTTTCACAAGGCACACAGGGACAGACAATATCTCAATCCAATGATAATCAAAATAGTATTTTAGTTGAGGAGATAATAGAAAATTGCTATTTTATAGTTTTTCAGTAGCTTCAAATTGGTTTAACAGAATATACACTGGCGCCATGGAGGATGGGTTGTTGGTGCTCAGCCCCACAGTGCAGAGGTCCTGGGTTTGATTCCAGCTATCGCGGCCTCTCCAAGCAGAGTTTGCATGATCTCCCCGTGCTTGTATGGCTTTCCTACAGCACCCCTGTTTCCTCCCACATTCTAAAGACATGCATGTCAGGTTGATTGACCAGACCAAATTGTCCTCGGGTATGAATGAGCATGTGAGTTGTGTGTCTCTGTGTGCCATGCGACTGCTTGGCAACCAGTTAAGTGTGTCCCCTGCCCTCTGCCCGAAGCTTGCTAGGATGGGCTTCAGCATCTCCCAGCAATCTTAGTAAGGATAGGCAGTGAATAAAATGGATGGATGGACTAACTATACATCATTTAAAATGTTTTTTAACATTTGATAAGTTAGGCCATTGACTTGTAGTAATTTTTTATTTGACCTTTAATTACATGACTAAAAAGGTTAACAATGTATCACTTTTTGTAAATAGTACCTTTGCTAAAAACTCTTGGGCATGACACGTGAACATACACATACAAACACAGTAGTTATGAATATGCTCTCGGCTCAAGATACACGCAGCCAGACTCCCTTTTCATGATACAAACTGCTGTTTTGATTGGCATGTATGCATTTTTCATTGTCTCCGTCAGTTAAACACAAATTAATAGATACATATTAAATTGACCCAAAATGTCACCTAGATATGATGATTATTTGAATGGAAACAATATCGATTCATGAACACAATTAGCCAAATGTTTTGGTTTTATTACTTTTGAAACATGGAATATGTTTCATACTGATACGTTTAATGAGAAGCAAAGAATTCAATGTATTTTGAACTTGCAAGGAGAGAACTCAAACTTCACTAAACAAAATCCAACCTGTTCTAAGGGCCCTCCCCTGAGCCCTTTCATTCCATGAGATCTCTTAAGATACAAAAGCAGATCCACCCTAAGGGCTGTGAGATTCGAAGAACAGCAATGTGATTAGCTGAAAGTGACAATGATGTAAACAGTCCATAGTGAATTTCCCTTAGGGGATGAATAAAGTATCTATCTATCTATCTATCTATCTATCTAGTAGTCAAAACACTGAACAACAGTGCATGATAATAGTCAAAATAACGAAGTGGCATCCTTTGCAATCTACTTTGCGGATGTCCGATATTAAAAACAGAATACATTAATCGCATACATTGTTCTTGTTATATTATTATTGCTATTATTACTACTATCAATATTATTATTACTATGACTAGTGTTATTAGTATTTGTATTGCTTTAAGTAGTACATGTGGTAGTAGTAGTAGTAGTAGTAGTAGTAGTAGTAGTAGTAGTAGTAGTAGTAGTAGTAGTAGTAGTAGTAGTAGTAATATTCTCATCATCATTATCATCATCATTATCATTAATTCAGCTTCCCAGAAAAATGAAGTCCCCTAAAACGGCTTAATTTTCAGCAATTGTTTCCTTATATTTATAACTATTCCCACCCCTTCTCTCGCTTTAATCTAGAGCAAAAACCCCTCTGAACTGTACAGTGTTGGCAGGAGACTATCACGATGATATTATTCATATGCAGCCAGGTTTAGATAATCCCTCCAACAGTGAGACCAACCCATAAAAAGGACGATGAATTATTGAAGAGTATCATAGAAATAGGAAACCTTTCTCTGAATAGGATCAACCTTTTGGGAATGCTTCAAAGAGCATTCTGTAGTCGGGGAAAAGCAGCCCTCTCCGTGCTTTATCCCTGTCAAAAAGCTGTGGCCTGGCTGTAAAGGAGAGAAGGAGAGAGAGGGAGTCTAAAAGCTCACCTATTGTTCACCCTCCATTTGCATGAAATTGTTTACCTCCTCTTCTTACTGTTGCTTCTTTTTCCTATCCTTGTCCCTCGCCGCTCAATTTTTCTCGCTTTGTGATTCTGTTTAGAATGTTCGTTCTAGCTCCGCTCATTTGGACGGAAACAGAAAGGCAGCGACTGAGGCAGAGTTTGGTCCAATTAGCTTAAATTGGTTTGTGCCGCATGTATGCGTCTCTAAAACAGGAGCCCATGTAAAACTGGGAATTGGAGATACCTTTTTGGATTTATACAGAAATATGTCATAGGTCCAGAATTTGAATATAAGGGCCCGGTCACACAGCCGTTTGCGGCTGAATCACGGCCAGAAATTTCTGCCTGTGAGGCGGACGCTATTGGACGCTTTGAGATCGCCATACGGACGAGATACAGCAGTGCTTAACACGCGGTCGGAAATGCGCGCGCAGGTGGCAGCGCAAAATGTTTTCGCGCCGCTCAATTTTGTAGAGCACGGGTACACAACCTTTCACGGGCGTATCGAGGCTGAACCACGGCCAGAAAATTCTGGTCGTGAAGCAGACGCTGTTGGGCGCCGTTGGACGCTTGGAGACCGCCATATAGACGAGATACAGCAGTGCTTTACTCGTGGTCGGAAATTCACACGCGGTTGGCCGCGCAAAAAAGTTTTGAGCTGCTCAAAACTTTGAGCACGTGTTAACCGCGGGCGGCACACGAGGTAATGACGCGGAAATGACGCAGAACGACGTGCTCTGGCCGCGGCCAGGGCGTGGTTACACATGGGTAGGACGGGAAATTTCAGCGGGTAATCGTGGGTGGAGCACGGTAATATCATGTTCTGCGCCTGTATCGCGGTGTTATTACGTGAAATTAGCGTGTTACGCGTGTGACGGTCAAACGCCTTTCTCCGCGTATATACATCGCGATTTGCCGAGCACATGTCAGTTGTGCTCGAGACGTCAAGGGGGGGGGGAAATGAATCCCCGTCACCGTAGTGACCTCGTCTTAATCCATTTTTATTTCTTGACATTTCTTTTCATTTCAAGACAAGATAATAAAATAAAAATGAAAAACTATTACAATAATAACATATTGGCTTCTTCGGTGCCATAGCTTGAAATCTTGATCTTCACGGGACTGTGTCTTGAGCGGTTATGATTTCTACAGCCCGGTGTTATGCCGAGAAATACATCCCTGCCGAGATTTGCATCCCCTCGCTACTACAACCACTTTTACCTCGTTTTATCTCACTTTTATATCACTTTTAGGGAATGTAATGGCGAACATATAACCAAAACCACTTCGTCTTGCATTTATTGGGAATGTAATACAACTTAAACCATTCCGTCTTTGTTTTTGTTGTGAACGTAATCGAACGGTAATGCACACCGTATATAAAATCCTCCCCCCCTCGCGTGAACGCGCATTCTGCTGCGCTTCCAACAAAAGCGATCATATTCTATATAAAACGCTTATTAAAACAATAAAGCGAGCTAATTATAACAATTGGGAGATCCTAGTCTATATAACGCGTTTATTTAAAAAATAAAGTGCGATCGTATTCTCCAAAATGCGTTTGTTAACGCGGATGAAAAAGTCACCAACGTCAATGCACGCTTCCAACAAAAGCGATGGCAGCAGAATGCGCGTTCACGCGAGGGGGGGGTTGCGTAGGAGTCGGATTTGGGCACAACACCGGCTCGGGAGCTTTTATACCCGTGGTCCACACGAGAAAATGACGCGATGAGGAAGCGGAACAGTCGCCGGCGTCTGTTTTGCGGGCATACCACCGATGAACAGCGGGTTGGCCAATTTTGCGCATTTTCCATCGCGGGCAACCACGGGCAAAAAAAAAAAAACGCAAAATTTTAGCCGTGATTCAGCCGCAAACGGCTGTGTGACCGGCCCCTAAGGTCCCATGCAAAAGCATAGCTCCACAAAGAACGTTTTGACATATTGCCATATTTCAGATCATTCCAGAAATGCTCCACAGGATAGAAGTCTGGACTTGGCTTGGCCGTTTTAACACATTCGTATTGTTAGTATTAGATCACATCATTGTATATTTTACTTTATGTTTAGGAGTGTTGTTGTTGGCCCCATTCTCAGGTCTCTTGCAGTCTCCAAACAATTTTCTGCCAGAATCACCTCATGTTTGGCTCCATCTATCTTTCATCAACTTTAATAATCTGCCCAGTCTCTGCTTAAGAAAAGCAACTCCAGAGTACTTTGCTACCACCACCATGTTTGACATTTGGTGGGGATGGTGTTTTCAGGGTGATGTGCAGTGTTACTGTTACACCGGACATAATACTTTACATGCAGCCCGGAAAGTGACAATTTGGTCTCATCTGACCAGAGCACCTTATTCCATATGTTATTTGTGTCTCTCCAATATGGCTTCTTGCAAGCGCTAATTGGACCTTTTTATGGTATTCTTTCAGAAAGTGCTATTTTCTTGACACAAGATTGTTCCACCTCTACTGTGTATACCTGATGGTCATCCAATGTGAACAAGGGAAGTTGTGGTTGCTTCTCTCATTCGTGGATTCCTTGTTTGGGTCGGAAGTTTAGAGGGACAGCAAGGTCTTGGTAGGTTTGAATTTGTTTTACTCCTCCTCGATTTTGTTATTATTAAACGTTGCAAAATCCTCTTGTATTCTATTCCTGCGTTTCCATTTTCCACAACATTATCCCAGAACTACCTGGTGTGTTATTTGGTCTTTATAATGCTTTCTTTTCTCCAGTGACTCATTTCACAGACTTCCGAGCCGATCATAAAGTTGTATTTTTTATTTTTTGGGGGGGATACTTTCGCTAGGCACTGTATGCAGAAGGAGCTCAGTAGGGGCATATATCAATCATAAAATTACATTTGCCTCCAGCATTTTAAATTCTTTGAATGCATTTGCAATGTGTTGGAATCCCAGCCAGACACAAACGGGAAGAGCCAGTAAAGTTCTTCACCGAGCCAAGACTCTCCCTGCAATGTTTGACCACTGCCAAACTTTTACCTTTTTTTCTAGACCATAAATACATTTGAAGAACTATTGTCTTGCTGAACTTATCCAAACACAGACTTCCTCACATGTAATATTCCTAGTGCGGTGAATTCACCATCTTGAAATACATTAGAAACAAATCAATTAGCCATAATAATCCGAAAAAATATACATTTTCCATTGAAAAAATATTTTTTCTTAGTTCAAAGAAATAGTTTGTATTTTACATCGCCTTTTATTGATAAACAAAACATTGTTTCTTGAAAACAAATACTTGTAAGTCGAGAAATTTCCATTTATTTTACTTATCTCGGGCCGCACTGTTAAGTTCATTCAGAATAGAAAATTAAACAGAAGAGATTGCATAGGATGCCAGTTTATGTATTTTGTTGAGCGTTATAGTCTGTTTTTTTTGTCTTGTTTCAATATGAACTTTTGACATCAATATCCTTTTTGGCCAATCGTCTTTCAGTTATTTGATAAACACACTTTGTAGGGTGGATCTGTTTTTGCAACCAAGACACATTTATTAAAATGAAGGGATCAGGGGAGGGCTTTTTTAAACAGGTTGGATTGTTTTATTATTATTATTTTTATCTGAAATTTGTCATTGCTCTCTTTTTCTCCTTGCAAGTTAGAGATCCATTCATCTCCTTTTTTGATTGTCTACTAAACTTTAAACTTATCACTCACTTAGATGAAGCTACCATAATTGTCACCCTTGTTTTTGCTACGGGCACCCCCAAGAAAGAAGAGCCTTGGGAATGGCTGTGCAAAAAAATGGGAATGAAATGCACAATTTGGTAACTTTGGGTTTGATTAGTTTGTAATCTTCCTTGGGATTTTAGCACTCTCAGTTGCACTACATAATAAGACATCGAGTTGCCAAATGATACAATCTGTCTGTTTAAGGAGGTGCCATACTCCAGGGAAAAAAAAGCAATCTACTCAGAAGTTGTTGATGGTTGTGGTGATGAGTTTGTTCATTAAACAATCAGTTCCCAATAACATTTTTTGAGTTGTACATTTTATCTTAGTTATTTTAGATTTTTGTTGGTGCTAAATGTCATCACAGTACTTTTTCATTGCACTATTCTTCTTATGCACTTGCAACTTAGGCCAGTCTCCAAGCACGGCATTGGAAATACTATTCATGCTGACATTACTTGTTCTTCTTATTTTCTCTCTCTTAAACCGTTATAACGTGTTTAGGCTAGAGTGCCATGTAGACTCTCGCAAACAAAGTCCACTACGTTGGTAATAATAATGCCAATTTTAATTCTTATAACTGTAATTGTAATGTAAAAAAAATCAATTTTGACCAAGAACATTTCAGGAGGAAAATATTTTTGCCTGATATTTGCAGTTATTTGACAACAATAAACATGTAGTAAGGGAACTTACGGAGATCTACACTACTGTGTATTTTCATGACACTATATTTTATATTGATATTGAAGGGTGGAAACATCCATCCATTATCTGCACTGCTTATCATCAGTAGGGTTGCAGGGGTGCTGGAGCCCATCCCAGCCGTCTTCTGGCAGTGGACAGGGGACAACCTGAACTGGTTGCACAGGGACAGAAAACTCACTCGCTCATTCAAACCTAGGGACAATTTATACCAATCAGCATGACATGCATGCTTTTGGAATGTGGGATGTGTCCGGAGGAAACCCATCCAAGCACGCGGGGAACATGCAAACACTCGGCCGCCGTGCTGCCACATTTTATCATATTAATAGCAATAAGTAATGCATTAGTTGTATGTTTTATTTCAAATTATTGTTATATGTTGTATATATACCGCAATTTCGTACAAGGCGCACCAAAAACCCCAAATTCGACCGAAAATTGAAAGTAACCCTCGTATATGACGGATAAGATTTAAACAGCAATGCAGTATTTATATGTGTGCATTACTACATGAGGTTTTATGGTCTCATCTCTCATCACATTAGCTGTACCGCTTATCCTCAGTAGGGTCGCGGGGTGGTTTTATGGTATATTGACTTATTTGTGCAATAATCGATCAATCGAAAAACATCACTGACCTTAATTACTCTGTGTTGTATGCAACATGAATAAAAACAGGGTCACTACAGTGAGGGGGGGTTAAGGGTTATTGATCTATCTTCGTTATTCATTATCCATTATCCGTTATCGGTCAGTTCATAATACGCTACAAAGCCTAGGAGCCGGGACACTTACTCTCAGCCAAAAGGCCAAGCTAAGGTCCTAGCCCTAAAGCCTTGCTGCGATCATTGCGAATGCACCGTTCCCGGAGGTACTGCAATACCGGGCCGATGCGTGGAGTGGACAGAGCAAGCTCATATTCCATCTCCGAAATGCAAAAATCAAAGAGGCCAAGCTAAGGACCTAGCATCAAAAGGCCAAGCAAGGCCAAGAAGGCCAAGCTAAGGACCTAGCATCAAGGCCAAGCTAAGGACTTGGCATTATACCAGCACATGTTGACACTTTTAAAAGTGTGCCTACATTTATACACTAGACCACCAGTGATTCAGAGGACATACAAAAGGGCATCAAATCTTATCTCATTGTCACACTATTTCTACTCACGGTGCAGAGATATACAACTCACTCGCTCATTCCATCTAGGGACAATTTGGACCGGCCAATTAACCTGACATGCATGTTCCTAGAATGTGGGAGGAGAGATCAGGTGTGTCATTATTATTTGTGTATTTTCCCCAAAATTGAATTATTTGGATGTTCAAGATTTGGCGACATCATTACTGGCTTATTATAGGTTAGCTGACTAAATTTTAAAAAGATAAAATAAAAATATAAAAAAGTGAAGCAATCTTTGCCATCATAGCCCCTGTTAGTATTGTATAGCTATTATTTGTTTGACTCAATTACTTTTTACAAGTCCCACGGACCTGGAAAAGGGATAAACCCCTATGCACTGTATTAGCACATGAACTCAATCATCTCTGTTAACTCTTGCCACACTTTTTATTAACTTAATTTGGATATCTTGAGGCTGCACCAAGCCAAGTTTCAACCTTTGCACAAATATCTATTCCCAGAAGCACCTCATGGCGCTGACACATTGAATTTTTTATCCTTAACTGGAAAAGTAAGATCGGCATCAAGGAGTAAAAAAATGAGCAGTGGGACTAGAAAGGACTGACGCATAAAACATGTTTCTGACAAATATTATCATGGGGAAATATTTGCTTTCTTTCATATTGAGCCACGGACGAAGTAAAGAAAAATACAACCAGGACAAAACAAACAATATAGTCCCTGTGGTGAGTTTTAACTCTTGTTTGAAAGTAATTTAATGTTTTCATGAGTTACTCTAAAAAATAAACATAATCGTCATAATACAATTTAAAACAAAGCTTTTTCATGTGCTGCCAACTGGATAGTATTAAGAGGCAATAGACATAGGGTGTTATTGAAGCTTTCGTCAATTACAAATAACCCTTTTTCTTAAACCATCCATCCATTATCTGAACTGCTTATCCTCAGTAGGGTCGCGGGGGCGCTGGAGCGCATCCCAGCTATCTTCGGGCAGTGGGCAGGGGACACCCTGCAGTGGTTACCAGCAAGTCGCACATTTGGTTTTGATTTTGTTTTAATCAATTGATGGTTTTGCCGACTCATAAATATGGAAACACACTCGACTTGGTTCTGACTTGAGGAGTTTCGACCTCAAACATGATGGTGTTACCGTGTACTACCGTTATTTCTGCGCATTATTTAATTACATTTGAGGTGCTGGCTAAATGTTGTATTAAAAAAACTAAAGGATGTAGCTGCCGCAATATTTGCAATGGCATAATTTCTGAGCTCTCTGATCTTCTTTCAGGAGTAGTTTCATCGTTTCCTTGGTATAAACACTCTAGTGACTCACTCATAAATGAGTTTAATGCTACCCTGGCTAGTGTCCTCGATTCTGTGGCGCCCCTACAGCCTAAATCACGACCTAAAAGACGCACACCTTGGTTTATTGATGAAAATAGATCGGTTAAACAAGACTGAAGGAAATCTGAAAGAAAATGGCGTGCTACCAAGCTTGAGGTTTTCTGTCAAATCTGGTATGACAGCTTGTTAAACTATAAAGCAGCCCTTGCCTCTGCAAAATCAACCTATTTTTCAAAGGTGATTGCAGCACAAAAGAATAACCTCAAAATCCTTTTCGACACTGTAGCATCGCTAACAAGGCAACAGATTATTCCAGGTAGTTCTACCCATTCATCCCATGACTCTATGGTCTTCTTTAATAAGAAGATTCAACGCATACGTGAAAAGATTTTTAAAGACACTGTAAATATGCCGCATGTTAAAGGTCTGAACATTCTACACACGCGACATGGCGGCTGTTCAGGGATTTGTTTTACCGATTTAGTGATCTGTCGCTTGATAATCTTAAACAGGTGATGAATACAGCCAAACCGACTACTTGCCTGTTTGACGCGCTTCCGGGTTCGCTGATTAAAGGTCTTTTTGGGCTCCCTGGACCTTCAGTTCTAAATATTATAAACATATCACTCTCCTCAGGTGCAGTTCCAGTGGCTTTTAAGTCAGCTGTTAGGGCCCGGTCACACAGCCTTTCACGGGCGTATCAAGGCTGAATCACGGCCAGAAATTTCTGCCCGTGAAGCAGACGCTGTTGGACGCGTTGAGATCGCAATACAGACGAGATACACCCGTGCTTTACACGCGGCAAGAAATTCACACGCGGTTGGCCGCGCGAAAAAGTTTTGCGCTGCTCAAAACATTAGACCACGGGTAACCGCGGGCGGCACACGTGGTACACACGAGGTAATGACGCGGTACAGACGCGGAACGACGTGCTACGGCCGCGGCCAGGGCGTGGTTACATGCGGGTAGGACGTGAAATTTTAGCGGGTAATCGCGGGTGGAGCACGGTCATAGCATGTTTGTTCTGCGCCTGTATCGCGGTGTTATCACGTGAATTAGCTTGTGTAACGCGTATGACGGTCAAACGCCTTTCTCCGCGTATATACAGCGCGATTTGCCGAGCACACGTCAGTTGTGCTCGAGACGTCAAGGGGTGAACATGGATCCCCGTCACCGTAGTGACCTCGTCTTAATCCATTTTTATTTCTTGACATTTCTTTTCATTTCATAACAAGATAATGAAATAAAAATGAAAAACTATAACGTTAATAACATATTGGCTTCTTCTTCGGTGCCATAGCTTGAAATCTTGATCTTCACGGGACTGTGTCTTGAGCGGTTATGATTTCTACAGCCCGGCTCGGCAGCTTTTATACCCGTGGTCCACACGCGGAAAGACGTGGAACTGACGCGATGAGGAAGCGGAACAGTCGCCGGCGTCTGTTTTGCGGGCATACCACGGATAAACAGCGGGTTAGCCAATTCTGCGCATTTTCTACCGCGGGCAACCACGGGCAAAAAAAATCGCAAAATTTAATAAAGCTACACTGAAACGACCCAACCTTGATCCAGAAAGCTTATGTACATATAGACGTGTGTCAAACCCACCGTTTCTTTCTAAAGTACTTGACAAAGTTGTGGCACAGCAGCTGAATAATTTTATATACGAGAACAATCTTTTTGAATTGATGCAATCATGATTCAGGGCTAACCACTCATGAGACAGCCCTGATTAAGGTAACCAATGATCTTCTACTGGCAATGGACTCCGGCGCTTCATCACTTTTTCTGCTGCTGGACCTTTGTGCTGCCTTTGAAACTGTGGACCATAATACCTTACTAGAACGGTTGGAACCGTCCTCTTATGGTTCAGATCATACCTCTCAAAAAAGATGTGTCAAATACGGCAAAATAACATGTGAGCTCTTAGTCTATTCGGTGGTGTTCTGCAGGGTTCAGTACTTGGCCCCCATCTTTTCAGCATCTACATGCTTCCATTAGGGGATATTATTCGCAAGTATATCAGTTTCCATTGCTGCGCGGATGACAATAAATTATATCTTCCGATGGGGGAATCTGCCACACTAAACTGTGGAAATTTTGAGTAAAGCCTGTCTCACTGAGATAAAAGAATGGATGTCACTCAACTTCTTGAGTTTTTCCTCGCCCTTTTGAACGTTTTAGAGCAGGGGATGGTGTAATAATAGTCTGTGGTTTGCAATAATCTGTGATCTGTGAAGCCCTTTGATATTCTTTGTGGTAAGGGCTATACAAATAAATATGACTTTAATTCACAACACTGAAATTCGACTGAGCTTGGCCAATTATAATAAATAATTAATTATTTTATAGTTTAGTTCGGTTCGTTGTTCACTGATCTCTTATTGGCATGGGTCTTTAGGGCACCAATGAGGAAGCAACTCTGGATAGACTTCTCCACAATCCCTGGCATATTCTTGGGTCATGACAAAGTTGGCACCAGTCCATTCCTTAATGTAGTTGGCTAAGTTCTTAGGGTTTAGTTCACACACAAAATGAGAAGATACGATAGCAATGTATCTTACAAAAAGTACAGGAAGGACTGTACAAAAAAAAAATCCAGATTGCTTGCTTTTGACTTTTTTTTCTGCTACTTGTTCATATTTGTCTATTGCGGACACAGATAGAGACAAACTATGGCCCATGGACTACTCTGTCGAAATGTTTAATCCAGCCTGCTTAATGTTAAAAATATTATTATAATGTGTGTACAATGGTTTAAAAAAGTACTACTCATATAATTGAGTTGATTTGTTTCCACTCTTCCCAGCATTCATATAGCTGGCTACCTTTTTCTTAACGTGATTTTCTTTATCATGATTTTATTTTATCAAGTTATTTATCAAATGTGTTGAGGGAAAAAAATACATTCTGACATAACCGTTTAGCATTTTGAGTTGTCACTATTTAAACACATTGTCTCATAGATTCTGTGCTAACTTTAACTTCAACTTTAGTGTCAAGTATACTCTATGCACTATATGCAGGACAGATTAGGTCAAGGCACAATATGAATAAGCAATATCAGCATGAACAAATAATAGCAACTTTTTTTGGGCTTTTCATTTGTCAAAACATATACCTGTACTATTACATAGGTGTTAAATACAAAATGTGCAAAGTATAGCCGTAATCTAGAAAGAACAGTTTTGCATTGATTTGGTAGAAGGCCCAGGGGTTGGAGGGGGTAGGGCAGGGATGGCGTTCAGAGTCCTGACAGCCTGATGATAGAAGTTTTTCTTTGGCCTGCTAGTTCCCTGCTCTGAGAGACTGCTGTTCTCGCGCTGCAGGGTCTTTTAGAAGGACACGGTGGAGGTGCCATACCACACGGTGATGCAGCTGGTCAGGAGGTTCTAGATGGGGCCTTTGTAGCATGAGAGCATGATGGAAGTCGAGGCACTTACTCTCCTGAGTTTGGAGAGAAAGTAAAGGCTATTTTTTCAATCTAGTCGATCATTTTTTTATAACCCAATGCGGCCAACCAATCAAAAGGTTTACCCATACCCCATGGTACACACTGTAATTGGCAAACGCACCTTCCGTGGGATACATACTCTTAAAAGGTCATTATTTTTTGAGGATTGGTATCAGAGGAACATATGGTCATTCTCTCATATGATGTATGTTGATGGTAAAATATTAAGTTATGAACATTTTTGAATCAAAGGAGATTTCAATCCACCGAATTTTAGGGCCCGGTCACACAGCCGTTTGCGTCTGTATCGAGGCTGAATCACGGCCAGAAATTTCTGCCTGTGAAGCAGACGCTGTTGGACGCTTTAAGATCGCCATACAGACGAGATACAGCAGTGCTTTACACGCGGTCGGAAATTCACACGCGGTTGGCAGAGCGAAAAAGTTTTGCGCTGCTCAAAACTTTAAGGGCCGGTCACACAGCCTTTCACGGGCGTATCGAGGCTGAATCACGGCCAGAAATTTCTGCCCGTGAAGCAGACGCTGTTGGACGCTTTGAGATCGCCATACAGACGAGATACAGCAGTGCTTTACACGAAGTCGGAAATTCACACGCGGTTGGCCGCGCGAAAAAGTTTTGCGCTGCTCAAAACTTTAGACCACGTGTTAACCGCGGGCGGCACACGTGGTACACACGAGGTAACGACGCGAAAATTACGCGGAACGACGTGCTATGGCCACAGCCAGGGCGTGGTTACACGTGGGTAGGACGCGACATTTTAGCGGGTAATGGTGGGTGGAGCACGGTCATAGCATGTTCTGCGCCTGTATTGCGGTGTTATTAAGTGAAATTAGCGTGTTACGCGTGTGACGGTCAAACGCCTTTCTCTGCGTATATACAGCGCGATCCCCGTCACCGTAGTGACCTCGTCTTAATCCATTTTTATTTCTTGACATTTCTTTTCATTTCATAACAATATAATAAAATAAAAATGAAAAACTATTACAATAATAACCTATTGGCTTCTTCGGTGCCATAGCTTGAAATCTTGATCTTCACGGGACTGTGTCTTGAGCGGTTATGATTTCTACAGCCCGGTGTTATGCCGAGAAATGCATCCCTGCCGAGATTTGCATCCCCTCGCTACTACAACCACTTTTACCTCGTTTTATCTCACTTTTAGGGAATTTAATGGCGAACATATAACCAAAACCACTTCGTCTTGCATTTGTTGGAAATGTAATACAACTTAAACTATTCCGTCTTTGTTTTTGTTGTGAACCTAATCAAACGGTAATGCACACCGTATATAAATCACTTTTGAGAACTGTTATGCACTCTACCGTAAAGCTTATTATGCAGAAATAAGCTTTATGGTAGAGTGCATAAGAGTTTCAATACGAGCGATTTGAATAGAAAAGGGCAAAATAAACATGTTACCTGCTCAAGAGTGATTTGTATACGACGTGCATTACCGTTCGATTACATTCACAACAAATACAAAGACGGAATGGTTTAAGTTGTATTACATTCCCAACAAATGCAAGACGAAGTGGTTTTGGTTATATGTTCACCATTAAATTCCCACAAAATGATATAAAAGTGAGATAAAACGAGGTAAAAGTGGTTGTAGTAGCAAAGGGGAGGCAAATCTCGGCATAACACCGGCTCGGCGTCTGTTTTGCGGGCATACCACCGATGAACAGCGGGTTGGCCAATTTTGCGCATTTTCCATCGCGGGCAAAAAAAAATCGAAACATTTTACCCGCGATACAGACGCAAACGGCTGTGTCACCGGGCCCTTAAGTTTAATGATTGGTGAATGTCATTCAAAGCAATGCATATATATAAGAGCTCAAATTTTGAAATATCAAAAAATAAACCCCCAAATACCTCCACCTCTTATACAGAGGATGTCAATTTTTGACAGTAAATATAATAATAACCATGTAGGACAATGCTTGACTAAATTAATAGTTCATGGGAAAACAAAGAGACATTTATTACAATTGTATAAAATTGAGAACTAGATACAGTTTTTAAGATACTTATAGTTTCCAAAGTTAAGAAAACACACTTTGAAATTATGATTAAAATTTATCCATCAAAAGATTGGTCATATCATGGTTTAATAGTGAAGATAATGTCTGCTCATTTTGCAAAATTGATATAGAAACCCCTGACTGTAAGAACCCGAACAGACGGTAGACCCAAACGCGTAACGTTTTAAGACCAAACCTTGTTTACGGAAGCGGGGCAGTCTTGCGCGGGAATACAGACGCCAGCGATTCAGCGATTGCTGGGCAGAAGAAGCGGGGCAGAGAAGTCAGGCGCGGGAAAACAGGAGGCCAGGGGAAGAGAAATCAGGCGTGCGAAAACAGGAAGCCAGGGGCAGTCGAACAGGATACCGGACAGGACGGGACAGACGGGATCGATACCGGATACAGGATACACGAGCAGGATACCGGACAGGACGGGACAGGCAGAATCGATACCGGATACACAATATACAAGCAAGATACTGAACAGGATGGGATCGATACTGGATACAGGATACACAAGCAGGATACTGGAAAGGACGGGGTCGATACCGGATACAGGATACACGAGCAGGATACCGGACAGGACGGGACAGGCGGGATCGATACCAGATACAGGATGCATGAGCAGGATACCGGACAGGACGGAACACAGTCAAAAAGCTTGCCTTGCAATTGCAGAAGTTCGTTGACGAACTGACCAGGGGTGAATGAGAGCACTTAGTTTAAATAGGAGTGGAACCAATCAGGCAAAGAGCAGCAGCTGGCCCAAACAAGCGAGCAGAGTTGAGGGCAATGGCCAATCATGACACTGACCATATGTTCTCATGTCCAATTACACAAATGTTCAGGCAGCATATTTAGCTTACTCCTGTCATATCCACTTTTCCTACCGACATGACGAGAGATCATATAACTTTTAGACTCATTTTGTAGAAAAAGACCAACGGAAATGCAATGAATCTTACATCATATAAAGGAAAACAAAAAATCATCCACAAAAGAAAAACAAATATCAAAAGTGTAAACCTGTTTTTCAGAATGTTGTTCATGAATTTGTTTTTTTGATTGAATCTTTGAGTTTGATGTACATTCCCAGTCTCCAAGGGATATATAATATACTTAATTGAAACCCTTGTATTTATTCAAACAAGTTATTTTTACTTTTATTTTATTTATGTATTTATGTTACTTTGTGTTTCTACAGCACCTTATGTTTTCTTGAAAATGTTCACAATGTATTGTTTTTGGACTTTTCTGTGACAAATGTGTTTTCATGTGCAATGTTTCAATATAATTTGTTCCAAAAAATATTAAATAGTCAAAATAAAGATAAAAAAATAACAATTCATAGTCTTTACCTGCCATCCTGTTATATGAAAAGTGAAATATCTCATGATGGTGCTTGCCATGTGAAATGGACAATACTATTCAGCACTCTTTAATATACACAAACGCACGCTATTGTTGTCCCAGAATGACCTCTTGCATACACCTTTTTTGTGCCTCTTTTCACTATTTTGACGAATGAGCGAAATGCTTGGAGGCTGAAGATTAGGGAGAAAAGAGAAATTGGTAGGAGGGTTGGAGAGAGAGAGAGAAGGAGGCGCAGAACAAGAATGTTTTTTTTTTTTCAGCAGTAACACTCTTTTATGGATGAAATGTTTAAAGTGTTCTTGCTTTTGTTTGTCTGAAGTTTTTATTATTTTATTTATTTAGTCCACACCCATCAAAATGGGTGAAATAAAATGACCAAACATTTTTTGCATTTGTGTACGTGAGTGCGTGGACGTCTGAAGTTCCAAAATCTATTAGTCCCGTCTATGGTCACGTCTACTGTTTGTTTTAAGCCTGCCTGGAGGGCTTATGCATTCTGCATGAGAGAACTGTGCTTTATGTGTCAAACTTGTTTGTTGGCCAGTGTGTAGCGAATGCACAAACGCTCACGCGTGCAGAGACAAAAGTGCATAAACACAAAGTGCATTGTAAAGTTACTCGGCCCTACTTGATTGTTACAGTGTCATTCTAAACCAGGGGTCTCCAACGTGGTGGCTGCTGGCGCCAGGGTTCCACTTAAGGACAGCTGAGGTGTTCTGAAAAAACCTCACCACTGCTGGGTCATTATGATTTTTTTTCCTAGTAAAATGATTTTTTATTTGTTCTTTTTTATTTATTAACATGATAATAACAGGGAGATGAAAATAAATTCCAGTTCATGGGCTTCATGGACCAAAAAATTATGTTCAAGTATTGATAATTATTGATTGTTTTAATTTATTTAATTATTGATAATTATTAAAATAACTGAATGAGAAGTTGTTCATGTATTAAACACACTTATTCATTCATGTGTTTATTCATCTTTTTAATTTTTATTTTTGACAGAACATACGAATAACTACATTCAATTTTATGTTTTTTTAAAGCAAAAGAGCAAAACATGTGCAGTTGTTTTAGCTTGCTATCTGGCTATCTTTTTTCAGTTTTTTTTTGCTAGCTAGCTTCCTACATTTCTAGCTATTTAGCAAGCTATGCATTTGTATTTATTTTTACATATGCATGTGATCTTGCTCACATTTTGTTGTGTTCCATCTTAATGTTAACCTCCTTTCTAGTTAGCTATCTAGCTTTTTTTCTAGCTTTCAATCTATCTACTCGGTTGGCCTTTTTACTATTTTAGATATCGATTTAGCTCTATTTTAGTTGTTTTACCTGTTTACTGTTCTAGCTAACAATCAAGCTACTTTTCAACTGTTTAGCAAGCTATTTAGCGAAGTTGCCCTTTTAGAAATTAATATCAAACTGTCTTTCTTTGGTCTTAATTAGTAACAACATTTAGCTCTCTGCTTGAAAAGGGTTGGAGACCGCTAATTTCCTTTTTTTGGTTATTTCTAGCAACTCCTTAGCCATGCAGGTTTGACAGAGGTCGAACAGATAAGGGGTTCATGTGCTTATGTAAAGTAAGCAATGTTCCAGTCATTTTTGCTACTACAGGGATAAAACGACTTTTAGAACTAAACCCTTAGAACTTAGCCAACTACATTAAGGAATGCTTAAAACCATTTGAATGATTTCTTTGAAATTCATTCTGTAAAGGTGAATATTGTAAGATGTTCTGTTTATTTGAACACACTGAATGGGGTTTAACTTCCTGAAGCACCATCAAGAGGAATGTGATGCCCACATTTTTAAAACAAACAAAGAGTGTCTTGCTTTGCTGATGGAGAGCTTTCGATGGTCAACAAAAAACAACTCAGTGAGGTGTCCACTTCAGTCTTCTTGAGTCGACTAATTGGATCAACCCACAGGCTGTAGCGGATACTGAAAACACAGGTCATAAGTCTTGACTACTAACAATGAGGCAGTGCAAGCTGTTCGGAACTGTTTATACTTAACAATAACAAAAACCAAAAAGTCAATTTGACAGGCGGCAAGGTAGAATGGGCTCCCCCTTCACGAAACACTCCTAAAATCTTTATGTTGGGTAGCAGTACTATAAGAAAATGATCTTTGCAAGCTTCCGAGATGAAGCCTAGGGTAATATTAGGGTAAAAGTGCCAAATGGCTAGCTCAAGGCTATCAAAACCAATAGTGTTTTTTTTTTTTTTTTGTCTGACAGTGTTTGCTTACTGGGCAATAAAATTGATTTACTTTGCCTGAGGTTTGGTGGTTCCTCAAGGATGAGAAAATGGCTCATGTACTGTTGGATGAAAATGTGGCTAAACCACAAATCGCCAGACTCAGCCTTTGAGATCAATAAATAATAGCTGTTCAACCCAACCGTGATGCCTGGTTGGCAAAGAAAAGTAGGGATTATGCCCATCCATTGACTGAGGTACCAACTGCTAACAGATAATGTCAAAACTCTTTGAAAAACTGCCAACTTTGCAGGATCTCATTGTCAAGTAGATATAAAGTGATTTTGAGGAGCTAAATATGGCCCGGATCATAAACTCCATCCATAACAGTGTAAATCAGGGGTCGCAAACCTGCGGCCAGCGTGAAGGCATTTTGAGGCTTACACTTAATATGAAGATTCTACGTTAGTATAGCCTGGCCAAGTTTGATATCAATGCTATCTCAGTGCTAATTAGTTACAAAAAAAAACAATACATTAGCTGGCAAAACGTTCTGTATAAAGTGCTTTTAAACAAAGTATTTGAAAGTTGATATTTTTGGCTAGCCATTCTTGAAAAAGCATTGAACAGAGCAGAATTGGCAGAGAAAAACAAATACGGACAGAGTAGGAGTGACAGAGTGAGAGAGATAGAGAGATAGAGAGACAGAACAGGGGGGAGTAAGATAAAGACATTGATGAGAGAGAGATAGAGAGAAGCAGACACAGGGGAAAGGGAACAAGAGAGAGACCACATGCACATGAACCTCTGGATAATCAGACTTTTCTACTCACGAACAATATCTGTTTTTTATGTTCCCTGTCATTAATATTTTCTTGATATTTCATATTACAGTTATTTTCTTATTTTTAGATTTCATCCTGTGTAGAAAAACAATTTTGTAAATATTGAATGTTTGATGCACTACGGCCCCACTACAACTGGAACCAAACACCGGCGGCCCCCAGGTAATTTAGATTTGAGACCCCTAATGTTGATAGTTGAGTAAATGGGCACATAAAGAAACAGTTCACTGAATATATCATCACTAGGCCACAGAGCTATCGATCGTTCTGCTTGGATTTTTCGGTCACATTAACAACAAATATCCTTGTGAACCAAGAGTACAAGTTAACCAATCTGGGGCAGGGTTCAATGCTCAGGATTTAAACCAACAGACCAGGCACCTTGAATCCCTAAATCCATCATTTATCATCATTTATTTATCATCATTTATGTATTGCCTCCAAAAATACTTTATACTATATATCCTATATATATATATATATATATATATATATATATATATATATATATATATATATATATATATATATATATATATATATATATATCCTTCGTAGTTTTCAAACTAACTAATCTTGTGTGGAATTGAAATTCTTGAGCTGTCATTTTGTGAATTTTAACGGTAGCGGAGCATTGTATGTCATGAACAACGAGTGTGAGTAACGGGTGGAGGTCACACATGTGGAAGACTGATGGACAAAAAAAAACATTTGCAGTGAATAAAATGGTGGCTTCTACTAACCCACTCGCACATTTGTGAGGCAGCAGTGGAAGTCTCCAGCTGCAAGTACCTTTCAACTGTGACATCAAGCTTGTGTCTGCAGGAGATTTATAGATCTGTGATGGAGAGCATCAGGATATGACACAGCAGCTTCACAGCTGCAGTAAGAAACAAAGCTTTTCAAAGTCTGGCGAGAAGACTGTGAGCAATGACCACAAGAACTACTGACATCTTTGTTGTCAAATTTAGAATAAAAAAAAAAAACGCTACTACTTAAAGCAGCCCACACTAACGCCCCAGCATCACTCTTACTCAGACAAGGGGCCTGGAAAGAATCTTAAGCAGTCCCACAAAAATGAGGTACATGTCCCTTTCTTAAGCTGTTGGACTGTTAATTCAAATAGTGCTCTTTGACCTAAAGACAATCCATGTGTGTCTAGCCAGTATGACTTTGAAAATTATATGTGCAGATAAATTTGATGATTTAAAAATAATATTTTTAAGACTATTTTTATCTTTACACATTTTGCAAATGACGGGGCTTACTTGATTTGTTTTTTCTTTTCTGTTTACCACTATGAGGCGCAAAAAAAAATAGCACACACACACACAAACTCGTAGATGTCATATTTAGATAACAGTTCTAATCATGATCACGGTCCACAAACCACTTAACCCGCTGGGTTGTAGGGGCACATGTGATGTGTCTTGGGCAAGTACAGCCTGATACAAAAATTAAACAACTATCCATCACACTCATATTTTTTGTTTGCGTAGTTTTTCCCCTTTCTTTTTAAAATTCTATCCTTGATGCACCCAACAATTGTGTGCACTTGCATCTAAATTCAAACTTTACCAAGCAACTTTGAAACTACTGCAGGAAATTGTAATGGCTTTCCTCATCAAATATGTATACTTTCAACCTAAGAAAATACATTTTTTTACATCAGTTTCTTGAATATGATGTTGTTTAGCTGGGTATACAGAAGCTTCCTGTGGAGCCATTTCTTGTTGCCCCAGGTTCTGTTTCACAATGCAGGTACTGAGCAGTAACACTCGGGACTCCCAACCCAACCATCTGTCAGTCGCCTACAAGCATCGTGTGTGGGTCAGGATATCTTAAGGGTCTTTTGGCATTGTCCCCACAGTCACTCATCTGTTCGACATTTCAAGCCTCAGAACTGTGTTTGTGCACCCCTGCTATCGGCCACATGCGCATTTGCATCATGTTTCTCTGCAAAGAGCTTCAGGCACCCGTTGGAAAACCTCAGAGAATTGATTTAGGAAGGCTTTGGGGAATGTGTTTGCAAAGCTGTCAGATGGATTTTTTGTCCATCATGCCAGTATGGCCCAAGGGACTCAACAGAAGATCAGAACAGAGAGATACTATAAAGGAGCAGCAGACACAGTGCCTGCTGCCCAGACATGGCCAGACTAACCCACTTGCAAAGTAGAACAGTGTTGTGTCAAGGGTTTGTGGGCTGGGGGGAAAAAATGATCTTTGGTTCAGATATGTTTATTCTGCTTTTTTTATTTCTTATTTTGGAGATTGCAAATGAGATTGCTTACAATGTCAGTTAATTATTTTAACTATTATAACTCCCTGTTGTTTGTTGTTTTTACTTTTATGCAAGGTTCACGTAAGAGGTTACCAACATTTTTTAAGCTGAGAGCTACTTTTTTGTTACTGAACAACACAGACAGATACCAGTTTGATACACAACTTGAAAATCATGTTATCAATATGTTATTATTAGTTTGTAATTATCATAACTTAATACAGGCTCAGTCAACACCTAAACATGCCAGTTAGATATCAAATTTGCTAGTAAACCATAACGACCCGTGCTAAATTTTTAGCCCGCGGACTATTCAGGTGATCTTAGGGGGCTAAACTATTGGCCAATAATTTTGTTGGACTTAAAATTCCATAGCATTTAGGGCTGATCTGCTTTTTGTGATTTTAAGATATAAATGTGGGAAAAACTTATAGGTTATAGATTATTTCATGGTTTATTTGTTTTTACACTGGAAAGTAAATATTTTAAATGTAGATCCTGTGATGCTGTGTGTTTTTGAAGTATTTTATGTTGCTTGACTTTAAAGTTGCTTTGAATAAAAAAAAGTTAAACATAAACTGAGTTAAAGGCTTATTGTAAAGTGAAAGAATAAATGCTATTATAATTTAGTAATGGAATGGATTTTTAAAATTGATTATTATGTCATGTTGTGCTTAATGTTGCATAATAATTTGTAATACATCAATTCAGGTAACAAAAAAAAAAAAATATGAGCCGAGAAAGCCGGTTTTCTTAAGAGCCCAAATTCCCATCACTATGACTAAACTATAAATTATGTTTAAACTCTTTTTTTTTTTTTTTTCCCCCAATAAGAACGACATGACAGAAATAGTAAAGGCATTTGCTTGTATTTATGCAGGATTAACGCTCCTTTTGTAAAGGCCACTATTTCCATAAAGCACAAGTAGAAAAATCCATGGTTTACTGTCACTTGGCTTAAGCCTTTAATAATGCAGGTAGGATATACAGCAAATGAAAAACACTAAACCTCTATGACAAGGCCTCTGCCTTCAGTTGATATTTATTTTAACCCGTGTTTGTTTACAATTCTGCACGAGATGACTGGAAACTGTTCCAGCAATATACAGAGGCAATTCATATACACGGTAAATGTCAACACTACTATAAACTGACCAACTATTTGAATAATAACGTCTTTACCCCAGAGATTAATGTTGCATTAGAACTTAGAGGTTTCTTCGGCATTCAACTTTATTTTTTCTACCTACATTATTTTGACGTTCTCCACTATATTTGCACTGATATTACGATAAAACTACACAAGTTTATGATTAAATTAACATACTATGAAAACAATCGGAAGAAAATCTGATGTGTCCCGTCATATAGGCACGGAGTAATGCTTGATACAACGTTTTATTTGAATGTTTATAGTTTATAGGTCTTAACATCGTATTTAACTTTTTAAAGGTGTGCCATGACAATTCCTAGCTTATTAGCATCTGTATTTAAAGATTTCTAAATTGTAACATCTGCTTACCATTTTCCATGTTGATTTAAATGGACAATGTACATGATTTAGTCCCTCCTAGAGGTCTAATAAATAAAAAGTAAATCATCCATTAACAACCCCTTAAAATTCCTGTACAATTCTTCTAAAATCTCAAACCAAGATGGACCCAAAGTAAATTGAATGCTGAGCTTGAACCATTCTCCAAATGGTGCAAGCACATTAAACATTATAACGTTTAATAGACCATCAATGAAAAAAAACATCGCTTTGACACAATTAAAATAAGTATGTAAGCAAAGGCCATGACAATATATCCTCTGGTTTGATGTGACAACGATATTTTATTTGACTCAGATGGTGTGAAGCATGTGTGGCGGCAACCAGGTGAGGGATACAATTATGTTTTAAGTCAGATTCAGATTCAGATTCAGATCTACTTTATTGTCATTCTAGTACACGTGTATACAGAACGAAATGTCGATGCATCTGACCCCCACAGTTTCCTTGAATGTACAGATATAAATAATGTTGTATTGTATTTTGGCTACGTATAGTATTTTACCATAGTGCCGATAGTGCAAGAAGAGTAGCTAACCAGATGTGCAAAATGGGCAGTCAGGTTAACAAGTCAGGTACACAGTAAAATTACAATAGTGCAGAGAGCAATGTGCAAGGAGTGGCAAGCTATAAAAAAAACTGCCAGTAGTGCAAAAAGTCAGATTAGCAGCCGTTTAGATTTAAGTTAACTATATGTTAGATTGACCATTTAACAGTCTAATGGCCAGGGGGACTAGACTATTGCGGAGCCTGGTGGTCCTGCACCGCACACTGCAGTACCTCTTCCCAGAGGCTAGCAGAGTGAACAGTCCATGATGGGGGTGAGAGGGGTCCCCGGTAATGTTTTTAGCATGGGATAGGCAGTGCTTCTGGCCAATGTCCTGAATGGAGGGAAGTGTAGTCCCGATTATTTTCTCTGCTGTCCTCGTTATCCTCCTCACACTACCCCAGTCGGTAGCGCTGCAGCCTCCACACCACACAGAGATACAGCTGGTCAGGATACTCTCTATGGTGCCCCTGTAGAATGTAATGAGGGAGGGTGGGGGCAGGTGGGCTCTCCTCATCCTCTGCAGGAAGTACAGGCGCTGCTGTGCCCTCTTAACCAGTGATGCAGTGTTCACGGACCAGGTGAGTTTGTTTGTAATGTGCACCCCTAGGAACTTGATACTGCTGACAACCTCCACAGCCTTGTTGTTGATGCAAAGTGGGGCATGGTTGGGCTGGTTTTTCCTAAAGTCGACAATGATCTCTTTAGTTTTGTCGACATTCAGGACCAGGCTGTTGTCCCTGCACCAGCCCACCAACTGCTCCACCTCCTCTCTGTAGGCCAGGTCGTTGTCATCCCTGATGAGGCCCACCACTGTTGTGTCGTCAGCATACTTCACGATGTGGTTTGTGGCGGACCTAGGGACGCAGTCGTGTGTCATCAAGGTGAACAGCAAGGGGCTTAGGACGCAGCCTTGGGGGGAGCCCGTGCTGAGGTAGATGACATCTGAACTGTTCAAGTCAAACATGGTGCTGGGAATGTCATGGTTTGGGGATGGATGAGTGCAATTTTAGTTGGGGAGTTGCATTTCATTGAGAAAATCATGAACTCAAGCATGTTCTGTGAAATACTGGAGCAAGTAATGACCCCCTCCCTCCAGAAACAGGATCACAGGGCAATGTCCCAGCCCAACAACGACCCCAAATACAAATCTAAGATGACCAACGCTTTTCTACAAGATCTAAGGATAAAGGTGATAAACTGGCCAAGCATGTCAAAATCCAATAGAACATCTTCTGGGCATCTTGAAGCAGAAGGTAGAGAATTACAAGATCTCAAATATTACCTGGCTTTGTCATGTTTTTATTTAGGTGGTTCTGCAAGATCATAGTGGTTTGCGCGTGTGCGGCATAGTTCTAAGGTCTTGGGAGCCTCCAGTGTGGGTTCAAATCCAGCTATCGGACTTACTGTGCGGAGTTTGTATGTTCTCCCCGTGCTTGCGTGGGTTTCCTCCGGGCACTCCGGTTTCCTCCCACATTCCAAAGACATGCATTTCAGGTGGATTGGCCGGTCCAAATTGTCCCTAGGTGTGAATGAGCGAGCGAGTTGTCTGTCCCTGTGTGCCCTGCGATTGGCTGGCAACCAGTTCAGGGTGTCCCCTGACCACTGCCCGATGATTGCTGGGATGGGCTCCAGCACCCCCGCGACCCTACTGAGGATAAGCGGTGCAGCTAATATATATATATATATATATATATATATATATATATATATATATATATATATATATATATATACATATACATCTTGACTTTTAAATTAAGTCTACATGCTGTTCCTTTGAATAAAAGAATCACTAAATACAGTAGGTAATCCTTCATTGCCTGCTTTTAGTCGGCTAATCATATCACAAAATCCACTGTTAATGGATGAAGTGTGCGCCAGATCAATACTTGGTCTAAGTATCACTCTCTAGCATGTGTCAAGAGAATAGCATGCCTCACTCTATATCTGCAGACACGCTGCATAGATGTTACCTACTAAAAATGATTCACCACTGCAACACTCTCCAGAGGGTACCAGATGAATAGGTAACTCATAAGTGAACCTGCATATAATGACAGTACGGACCAACCTCTAGCATTGGATCATTGAGGTTACTGCCGTTCCATGCCACAGCTTTAAACCCTCGACACTCGCTTTGTGCCAAGTAATACTTTGGATTCATCCAGACTTGAGTTGTTTGGACTGTGTTTGTGTTGACCATTAGCTTACCGCATCCCTCTGTGTTGGAACCTCTGTTAATAACCTTGACCCCCTAAAATTAAATTAAACGTGTGTGTCCACATTTGGATCTTTATCACTCATTAATACTAATTGTATTATTAAGATAATGTGAAAATTCACACAGCCCCCTCCTGACTACACGTAACTGCGGCCAACATACACATACAGTATCTTTCCCATTTATCAACACATTTTCAAGTGGCCCAGTGTTAGTAGCGAAACTAGAACACAAAAAAGTGAGAAAAAATAGTGTAAAAAAATTAGGATCAATCCCACATCACAACAGTGCCAACATCAAATCCAAGCTCATCTGCATCCTTCTGACAAAGACTGGTGCATGTGAATGACAAACCACATCAATGTCAACTTCAAACCATGCCGCGGATTCCGTTTGACATAAAAGAGTGGAAAAATGGATTAAAATGGAAAGGCCCCTTCAATGTCAGGCCCTGCCTATTACATGCGTACATGCTCATGACATTCAGGAAAACAGCCTTATGATGAAAGAACCTGACATGGCATGAAAGAAAACTGAATCTTTACTTGAATCGTGTCAAGACAAAATGAGTGGCGACTGACACAACAATTGCATCATGCCTGTAACATGTGAGACATTTATATTTTATTCATGAACATTATTTGTTAGTGTGTGTCGAATTATCTTGGTACATGAAGAGATGGCAGTGGGTTGTACATCCAGTGCTAATGTTTCTGTCCTGTATATTTAGCACACATAATACTTTCAGATACTATAGAATATTGAACCGGCTCTGCATGACTGACACACGTTAACACAGCATAAGTAAACTAATTGTAGTCCTGCAATAATTCTAGCTAATAAGGAGAATTTTGCATTATTAAAGCATCTTGAATTGTAAAATGCAGTTTTGGGACCAACTCCTTATAAAGGAAAGCGTTCCTGGAACCCAATTAAATTTCTTGGTAACGATTACTGTAATGCATCATTAAAATTGTGTAAATCCATTGTTGCTATACATGGAGCATTGGAGCATTACTTATTAAATGCAGATAATAGATTACAGGGTTCTCCATCTGGATGAACAATCTTTCATCACCCTCACTGTCACATACGATCCTCAATTCACCAATACTAGGATATGGAGGGTGGGTATGTTTATATTTTCCTAAAAAGTAAAACTGAAAACAGTTACGGTGGTACCGTCTCAAGCAAAGAGTATGAGGGGTCTTAATTTGTTCTCATGGAGATATTTTCCCTACCACTGCCTCTAAGCCAAATTTACAACTATACAATACTGAAATCAGGAGGTCAGCTTTTATGTGCATATTAAGTTGTGTGCCGTCAGTAGCAAATGGTAGGCAGTGCATGGGGAGTGTTATCTGACTCTTACAGGAACAAATTACTAATGTGAAATCAATAGAGCAAATGGTAAAAGTGTGCTGTATTTTGTTGTTTTAATATTAAAAACTATTTTTGTAATACAACATGTCTGGTGAAAAGGAAACATCTTGGACAGTACCCAGTGATGGAGAGGGAGATCTTTAAGTGCTTACAAACTTAATAATGAGTGTAAGCTAAGTGTTCATTTGCAAGCTCTCAAAAAAAATTGCTCAAGCCAAGGAATTTGACGGGTTCACTACTTCTTCTTTAATTTTGTTTATTACGTGGCTATTTTAAAGCAATTTTAGGAGGTCGGCTTCTGTACAAGTATATGCAGTAATTTCTAACTAGATAGCTACTTTTGGAGTAGCACTCTACTTTTTGGTCTCCTTGCCAGGCGGGTGAGGGCAGGGGGTGGTGTGCGATTGGCGGGGATAACAAAATCCATCCATTCATTATCTGGACAGCCTATCCTCAGTTGGGTCACGGAGCCCATCCCAGCTATCTTCGGGCAGTAGGCAGGGGACACCCTGAACTGGTTGGCAGCCAGTCGCAGGGCACAGTGGGGCATACAACGCAGTATTTTGAATGTTTTTGGAATGTGGGAAAACCCAAGCAAGCACAGGGCAAACATGCAAACTCCACACAGTTAGGTCGGTAGCTAAATTTGTACTCATGACCACAGAACTGTGCCTGGACGTGCTAACCACTTGGCTGCCGTGTCGCAAAATATAACAAAATATTTCTTTTAAAAGGAGTAACCAGTAGCTCAAAGTAATCACAGCTTTTCAGTAAGTGTCCCAACACTTGTAATGTGCAAAATAACAAACTAGCATTAAGCCATCCATTGAAAGACGTTTGTTAAGCACAGATAGAGTTTTGCAGGATGTCAATATTAAAAATAGCGTCACAAAAACAGGGTTTTTAAAAACAAAATAGCGTTTTTCCTAGTACCTTGCTTTCTGTCTTGTTTTTCCTCCCTCATTAAGATACGCCTAAATTGGAACCAACCCTCACGTTATCCAGGGCTTGCATTAAATACAGTTTCGGAAATGTCATTCCTGCAGCACTGACTTGCAATTTGTGGAAGATGCAGTGGCTGCATTTATAAACATGCCACACAGAGTTTGGGAAAAATTGCAGACCCCTTCTTTTGTTTTTGGTTTAGCATGCTAGTATGCGAATACTTATGTCAAAAATCCTATTTCCAAATAAATAATGATTGTTCGTTTGTTAGATTTCTTTTCACAAAATGAATTTATCCTCTGAAGTATTTGAATAGTTACTCTTAAATACTAATTATGGCATATTAAACTTCATGCTCTTTTTTAACACAACAAAGCAAATACTACACTACAAAAAAGAAAACAATCTAAGATTTGTTTTCCATCGTTTTGTAAAATGGAAAATTAAATGAGCATGGTTATTGCATATTTACCATATTTTGCAGACTCTAAGTCTCTCCTGAGTATAAGTCGCACCAGCCAAAGTATAAATAATTAAGAAGGAAATATTGAGCATAAGTCACACTTGGAGTCACATTTTTCGAGGGAATTCATTTGTAAAAATCCAACACCCAAAATAAATTTTACTAACGTTACACGGCCGTGCATATCCTCGACATGCCCGTCAGTATTGACATAACATATTAAGAGTTATTCAGATAACTCCAGCATAAAGAACATCAGCTGGGGCGGCAGTAGCTCAGGAGGTAGAGCGCTCGTCTTGCAATCAAGGGATCCCAGTTCGAATCCCGGCTCATCCGTGTTACATGTCGAAGTGTCCTTGGGTAAGACACTGAACCCCTAATACCCCCAATAAGCAGGTTAGCGCCTTACATGGCTGCAAGGCCGCTATTGGGAAATGTGAAGCACATTGTAAAGCGCTTTGGGAAGTCATTGACTTGAAAAGCGCTATATAAATGCAGATCATTTCACATTTCATTTCATTTCATTTCATTTCATTTCATTTCATTTCAGCTGCACTCCAAATCACTACATTAAATGAAATAGTCATCCTCACTTTAGCTTTTACCTGTAAACAACTCTTCCAAGCCGCTTAGCTCCTCTTTCCACTGTGTCCCCTGCACAAGAGGGCTAGGTTGAATTTATTATTATTTTTTCAACACAGGCCTAAAGCGCTCTCCTCCAATTTAGTGTGAAAATGACATGTGCATAGGCATATATAGAAGGGGTACAAATGTTTAAAACTCTATGATATAAAAATGTGTTAATAACTTCACATATAAGTCACACCCACAGCTAAACTATGAAAAAACCTGCGACTTATAGTCCGGAAAATACTTTGTACTGCCAGCGAAAAATTTATACTACAGTAGAAGAAAACTACAGTTGTGTTGGCAGATATGGTATCCTATTTTTTCTCGTACTTTTACGCATTTTCATATTTTAAAATTCATCTATCCTAATTTAAAGTTATTAGCAGCACAATTTAACAAATACTGTATTATAAAGCAATGACATAATTATTTACCATTTGTAAAATTAGTGAAAAGAAAAAACAAAAAAGAGACATTTGAAAACAAATACTTGAAATGAGCAAAATCCTCTGTAACAGCCAATTAATTGCTTTATGTATTTAGTAATTGAAATTATTGGTATTAAGATTACCCCAAAAAACAATAACCTTGTTAAAGGCTGGACAAAAAAAATAGAAGAAAAATCTTGTGGTCTGGTCATTTTGAATCTTTACAGTTTGTAATCTTCCTTGTCCTTTTCAGTTGCACTACACAATACAATGAAATCTAGTGGTCAGATTTTACACATGGGCCCTTTAATTTCCCCCAGTAAGTAAACCAGTTGGTGAATTGTGTATTAAAAATTATTATTATGATTTATTTGAATAAAGCTTAATCATCATTCCTGAACCATTATTTTTTAAATTGTGCAACTTGGTTTTATCCCATTTGAGCTGTCAGAATCAGCACTTGAATTATGAAATAATAATTGTAAATTATAGTTTATACTTGAGACTACTGTCACATTAAGTCATTGGAAATTTGAGCATCTTTAAAAAAACATATAAAGGTAAAAAAGCATAAAATCAATAACACCATGTTTATAACTGAAACCGTAAAGCTTCTTGATTAAATTCCAAATCACTCTTGCCACATCTCTTATGACCAAAAAACGGCACACTCCATCCTCCACAAACACGCTGTGTGCAAACTGAGGGCATGAAATTAGAACTCACCACCAGTTTGGAAAATATAGGTCAGAGGCTTGCAAGAGTACCCATTGTGAAAAGATGAGATTTTCTCAGCTAATTAGATGATCCTTGAGTCATAAAAAGGAAAAATAATAAAAGGGTAACTGTATGGATACAGTATTTTGGGCCAATTTGTTATGTAGGGCAGTTTTAAATTTAGCATGTAAAATCACTCTACCAGTGAACCGAAAGATAAACTAAAATTAAACCTTCATGGATCACTAAGCGAGAGTAACACATTGGTGAAATGCGGGATGGATGGGCATTGGGTGATGTTAGATCTGCAGTTACAAATCGTTTAAGGATCTCTGATCTATGGTAACTACACAGAATAATTGGTGCCATCCATTTGTGTTTATAAATGCATGCCTGCTGGCATCCAATTAGTTTTGCCAAGATCCAGTTTAAGTGTGTGAGCATATTTTTCTGTAAGTGTGTGTGAATTAGTTGTGCTTTGAGGACAGCACAGTCAGAGTTCTTGTTGAGCCTCTGGCCATCCGGCGTTTGCTCAGAAAAAAGTACTCTTTCATGAATAATGTTGAATACAGACTGTGACAAAACCTTGAGCTACCCAAACGAACATCATGCCCCCAGGGGGGAAAACTGAAGATCAAACAGGGTGCTGGTAGCACACTTTGTTTGGGCGCATCTATGTGTGTGGTTGTGCTTTTACAATAAATCAACGCTACAGAATGCTCAAGAGAGAAAATGGTCAACTTCGTCGATGGACTAGTTGCCCTATGCTGTTCTGGTCTCGACTAATAAAACTTGAAAAAAATTGTGGTTTTGCATGTGCTGTGTTGCCATTGACATGTTTCAAAGGGTCACGCACCTTGGATCACTATTACTTTTCTCTGTAACGAGTATTGTATCGCGTTGCTAATGGCATTTTGCAACCCTGTTGTCTTTACTACTGTCACATTTTCAGAGGTGGTTGGGCAATTGCCGTTATCACACTGGTTGCCATATCCATGTAATGTCAGCTGTCTTCCACTATGTCAGGTTTGGTTTTGTTTGGACAGTCCGTTGTTTTGTCACCACTTGTTTGTGTGTTAATTTTTACCTCCTTTTGCTATTAAATACCAACCCTCATTTTGAGAAAAAGTGCCTCTGTTCTGGCTTTGCTGTGTTTTGGACCACCCTCAAAACATGACGACTACATGGAGGATTTCTGCGGTACTCCAAAAATTATTAAATGCAGAGCATGAATTACAGCAAGAGGTACCAACTGTTTTCAGGACTAGAACTATGTTTTGTCATTGATTGGAAGGATGGCTATGATTTGGATATACATTTCTTACAAAGAAAAACGTTTGTTATTACTATGTTGTAATGATATGAGGTTAAGCCAACAGAAAAGTCACCATGTCGGTTAGAAATCAAATTTACAAGAAAACTATAATGACCTATTACTGGTGAGCTATTTTCCGAACCTGCCGGCAGGCAACTCAGGTGTTCTTAGGTGGCTGACCTGTGCCCGTGGGTACCACGTTAGAAACTCCTGAATTAAAACGTCCTCAAATTGATGAACATTAAATCATCACTCACGTTGGTACATCAAACCCTCGATCAATCAGTACAAGTAAAAAGAGTGAGGGCATGTAAATACAATATGTACGTTCAAAGTACAACTGAATACAGTTATGGCGTCACTGTCTCAAGCACAGAGTAAACTGAATTTCTCCTCATGGAGATATTTTCCCTAATGGTTCTAATGATTGTGTTTGAAAACTTTCAAGATTGCACAAGCCAATAAAGTTTCACTGCTTCCACGGTTTGGTTAACACATTTGCGTCTATTTATTTTATTATTTGGCTCTTTTAAAGCAGTTTTAAGGGGTCATCTTATATGCAAGTATAGACAGTAATTTGTAATTAGATAGTAACGTTCAAATCATTGCAATTGTTTTTGGTGACAATAATCTGGGGGGTTTCTGAATTACTTTTTAAATGAAATAACCTAGTAACTGTAACTAATTACTGCTTCTCAGTTACGCGCCGAACACTGTGCATGTAGGTGTTGAATAATTCACCATCACAAACGTCAAAGGGAGATAAAAACCAGGACACTGATATCTTTGAAATGATGATATAGAATAGAATAGAATAGAATAGAATAGAATATACCTTTATTGTCATTGTTACAAATGGGCTAACATATTGTGACAACGAAATTGGGCATGACACTCCAGTTTTACACATAGTGAGGGTATGAGCAAGAAGATAAAGGAACAGAGAAGATAATGTTATAAAACAAGGGGAATAAGGCTATAGTTATAATTTACATGGTATTTACACAACAATGTCAGCATGTGGGATGTTACATACAGGGTTGTCGTGATAACGTTGTATCGTAACGGTTGTGCAATATTGCATTTGGTGCAAAGTCATCATGCTCTCCAAGGCCTGCCATATTTTAAACAATAAACTAGCCAAGCATCAATAATGCATTAAAGTTTTTCATTCGAGCCATTATGTTTGCCAATATACAAACGGGTCAGCTTGAGTGCAACACCATGCTATTAAAATAAAGAAAACATCTTTGCAGGGCCAAACTTGTTATTGACAGCGCTTACTCATGTTATATATTTTTCGATTGAACATTATCTTAATTTAAAATGAATCACTGACCAGGTATATAATAGTAAAATATATGTAATGCAGGATATACAATGGTTTTCATGTAGCATCATAGGAAAAGTAATCATTATAGCAGATATCTCATATCTGAAGTTTAGAAAGTTACATTATTTGCATTGTTTATTTTGTTTTGGAAAGGTCAGTCACTGTATTTACAAAAATAGTGATCTTCAGGCAATAACGTTTCAAGAAAACTCTGTTCGGACCTTTTTTCCTTTGTATTTTTGCAAAAAGCCCGAGAATGCATTATAATATGTGTCAGCTCAATTTATGCTGAGTACTGGAATATTCTCATGGTGCCCTTTTTAAGCAGCAGCGAGTCGAAGTTAGACTGTACCCACTGGCGAGTCCTACAAGGGAGCCTGGAACCAACGTTGCCCTTTTCAATTTAATTTTCCGCTTAAACAAAAGAATGACGATGCACTATGTATTTTGTCTTTATGGGAATTAATCTAGTGCAGTCTTCACCGGTGATATTTCCATGTCCTCCCACACTACCATTGTTGTTGTCTTCTTGCTGTTGTGTCATCTCACATTTACCTGCAAGCAGTGTTCCCTCTAAACTGCGCGTGTGCGCAATTGCGCACTGCTCGCACATTCTCAGCGCACAAGAAAATCTAGCCAGCGCACAAAAATGAGGGCTCAAAATTACTTATTAAGAAGCGACTTGAGTCAAAGTTACAGTGCATGAAGGTCAAAATACACGAGTTCCTCTGACATTGTGTCCTAAATGCGGTATTTTGAAGTCGAGTAAAGTTGAGTAAAGTTAGTACAGTTTGTCGAGAACCGGCTTCTTCGGCTCACTAAAAGGAACCGGCTCCTTCAGGTCCTAAAAGGCTCTTCAGGTTGTTTTTGCTTCTTTAATCCCAACATGACCAAATATTATGTAACAACATGACTTAAAGGAAGGGGGGAATAGAACAAAAAAGAAAAAAATACCAAACTGAAAAAGTAGTGAAAAGCTGAGAAAAAAAGAAACAAAAGGAAGAGAAAAAAAGAAGGAAGAATTTAGAAAAAAGCCAGAAAAAAGAGAAAGAAATGTAGGAAAAAGTAAATGGAGAACAAAAAGAAAAAAGCAACAGCTCGGAAAAATAAACACAATGATATTTTTTAAAAGGAATTAAAAAAAGGAGAAAAAAACACAGAAAAAAGAAGAAAAAGTTTGTGTTGCATTCAAATAATTTCCAATTATATCAAGTGAATCTTGTTGCCAACATTGTACTTCCACTAAAAAATGTGATTAAGTACAGTTCTGTATCTTACAACTGACTAAATTACCCCCCAAAATGTTAATATTATGCTACAAAATATATCAGGAAATAAAAAGAAATGGATATTTTGTGAAAGAATTGTAATAACAAACGACATTTGTAGGCCGCACAACCTTTGCAATAATACATGAGTCAATTCATTCAAAAGAGAAAAATAATTTTGCATTGCCGGAAACTCAGCAAATTGTAACTTGATGTCAAGTTTTGGACATGTTTGATGATTAATTATCTTGCCACACTTGGGATTGGTTGCTCACTGTTGTTTCAAGCGTTGCTCACCGACTTTGTGTGAACGCTGAGGCCCGATGGAAAATTAGAGGGAACATTGCCTGCAAGTTCTCATTTCTGTGCATTCAAGTTGCACTCTTACTATTTTTGACATGTGCTGATCTTGGAGGGTTCTCAGAAAAATTACTCAGATATATAATGTAACTAAAATTGAAATTGAAACCCATACAACAATGACATAACGATGGTTTAACTTTGGCAGATGTATGCCAAATTTTAGGCCATTAAATGCTGTGAAAATATATTACATTTCAGTTTTTTTGGGGTGGAACCAAGTGAGTAGAGTGTTCATGCCGTTATGGAGATGTTGGTGAAAATGTACAGGAACTTTATGGCAGTGACTTTTTTGAAACGTGGGGTGCGTCGTCTGAGGTGCCCTTAAGAAAGTTAAAAGTTCAATATTTTATCTATCAAGTATGTATTAACAATGTCCTACTGAGTATAAGAGACTCTTATGCTATATTTTCATTGCACCTATCCTATTGTATCTTACTTTTAGCAAAGCGTTTTGGAAGGAATGGGGCCTGGGGAGAGTGCTGGAGACAGACGTCATGGTCATCCACGCATTTCCTTTTTTATTTTTCTTGGTGTAGCAAGAAAATGGTGAAAGTAAGAAAAGGCCAGCTTCAAGTGGAGCCCAAACGCCAACTCAAACCCAAAGAAAGATGAAAAAATATTCCTGTTTTTAAAAAATGATCGTACTGCAGATGCATCATGAATGAGCGGACTGAGGCTGCAATGAAGACACAAGCCAGGAGTTGGTGCAGCGAGCAAGAACATTTCAAATGATGTACATTTCCTTAAAGTCTCAAAATATGCAAATTATTTTGACAACACATTAGGGCCAGTGTGAAATGCAATGTATGACTATTAACAAGCCAACTATATTGATTAAGCCAGAGCAACTAATTTGAGTTGATCAGAGCTGGATTAAGCTGCAGACAATTGGCAAACCCAAGTGGAAAAAAAGGAGTAGCACTATTTACCTGTAGAAATTAGCAACAGCGGATATCAGCAAGCCACAGAGCCCAGTATAGTAGCTAAGATGAGTAGCTAGCACAGACTGGTGCCAGAGTTTGGTCTGCTGGCACTGATTCAAAATTGTTTCCCGACTGCTCTTTGTCACCGATTCTGTTCATTAATTTATGGACAAAATTTCTAGATGCGGCTTTGGCATTGAAGGGGTCCGGTATGGGGGCCTCTGCATTGCATCTCTGCTTTTTGCAGATGATGTTTTGCTGTTGGCATCCTCAGGCTGTGATCTTTAGTTCTCACTGGAGCGGTTTGCAGCCGGGTGAAACCATTTTATATGCCTAATATGTTTGTTTTTGTTTTTTTTTTATTAAATAACCACCGTGCAAATTTATAACAGTGTAAAAACATGTTTTTACTACAACTGTTTCAAAACAAGAGTTAAGAGAGTCCAACACAATAAAATCAGAAATCTAACAAAAATACAAAGTTACCAATGTCAACCTGACATCTTTACTTGTCATTGCACAATGTTTTCAAAATACAGTCAGAATGTGCAAATGGTGAACACAATACAACTATGCGCAGAGAAGTGGCGCAGTGAGGAAACTGGTGGGGAAGAGAATTATTAAGAGCCTGATTGGTATCAACAATATCGATATTGGAATCAGTCTGCCCACCCCTACTGTACTGACTAGCGTTGCCCACTCGTTGGCAGTGACACCTCTCTTTCTGAGAAAATCAACTTGAGCCAAAAATAGCAGTATAATGCAAAGAGAAGATCAATATTTTGACAGTTTCAAATCAATCCAAAGGAAGTAAACTCCAATGATTACCAACAGATAACGTTTGAAAATAAGTTTTCTGGGGTACATTGACCAGTGTATTCACAAATCAATGACTACTAGGATGTTGCAAAATTTTGGCAAACGAGTGGCTGCTGCATGTAAGTGTCACGGATGTTTGGAAGGTTATACTTATGAACTGCAAATATTTAAATATGCATATAACAAATACAGTGAAGAAACTAAGTATTTGAACACCCTGCTATTTTGCTATTCCTCCCACTTAGAAATCATGGAGGGGTCTGAAATTCTCATCATATGTGCATGTCCACTGTGAGAGAGATACACTAAAAAGAAAAGTCCAGGAATCAGAATGCATGATTTTTTTTTTTTAACAATTTCTTTGCATGGTATAGCTGCAAATAAGTATTTGAACACCTGAGAAAATGAATGTTAATATTTGGTACAGTAGACTTTGTTTGCTGTTACAGAGGTCAATTGTTTCGTGTAGTCTTTTACCAGGTTTGCACACACTGCAGGAGGGATAGTGGCCCACTCCTTCATACAGATCTTCTCTAGTCAGGAATCTGGGCTGTCGCTGAGAAACACAAATTTTGAACTCCCAACTATTTTTGATTGGGTTCAGGTCTGGGAACTGGCTGGGCAATGGTACAACCTTGATATACTTCTTACAGTGCCACTCCTTGGTTTTCCTAGCTGTGTGCTTCGGGTCGTTGTAATGTTGGAAGACCCAGCTGCGACCCATCTTCAATGCTCTGACTGACGGAATACACGGCCCCAGTCATCCTCTCTTTAATGCAGTGCACAAGTCATGTCCCATGTGCAGAAAAACACCCAAAAAACACAATGCTACCACCCCTATGATTCACAGTAGGGATTGTGTTCTTTGAATTGAACTCTTCATTCTTCTTCCTCCAATCACGCTTAGTGGAATTATGAATTAAAAGTTACATTTTAGTCTCATCCGACCACAAAGCCTTTCCCCAAACTCATGTTTTGTATTATATATATATATATATATATATATATATATATATATATATATATATATATATATATATATATATATATATATATATATGGAGAGAGAAAAAGTGAGGGTGAGAGTAAGAGTGAGAGAGTGAGAGAGTGGAAGAGAGAGGGATTAATATTTTGCAAGACTAAAGGACCATTGATGTAACTCTTTGCATCTCTGCCCCATTCCATAGATGCACATCTTTCTGTTATTTGTTGTTGTTCCACATACGTGTTCAAATTTGTTCTTCAAAGGAATACTGGTTACATTTTTTGCAGATTTTCACCCTCAGCCCAACAGTGAACGCGATCCCTGAAAATAGAAGTTATTTTTTTCCTCCCCACGCCCACGCTCTAAAATTGGAAACAGGCATTCCCGTCTTCTAATTATTTTCAAAGCGCTTAAGCTTTTTATACAAGAATGCCCGCTCCTTCTGAATGTTTTTCCCATACACTCTCATAACAATTCAAACTGCTATGCTCCATTCCCTCCCTCCCGGTTCATCTGAGAGGCATATGAGAAATGACAGTCCTTGCTGCTGTATTAATCCTTTTAGACCCTTTAAGCTTCTGAGGAAGGCACAAATGCAACTTCTCCAATTCAAATCAATGGAAGTATCTCTCAAATGTCATATCGGTGGACTGCTTGAATGTGTTTTGTTTTCACACTCGGAAAACCGAAAGGGCAAAAACATTCTCTCCTCCTCCCCCTCTCTCTCTCTTTCCCTCTCCCGGGGCACAAAATAAATTGAATTGGCTGCCAATGGTGGAGCTAACCAGCCTGCTGCAAGAGGAATTCATGGGCTGTTTGGTCAAACGGAACCCTGAGCCACAGGCCCGTGGAGCACCCCAGCCATAAATCTCTTTGTCACTCACACACATTCTCCCTTTCCGTGTCTTCTCTCTGTGAGCATAAAATCATTTCGACAGATGAAGGTAGAGATCAGTGTTATGTGCTGTTTTGCCCAACACATATTTCCATTACAAAGTCTTGATGACAGCATGATAGAGCAAAGGTTTAAAGAATTCTCCGGAACACTGCTCTTCACAGCCCATCAACGTTACTTTGTCTAGAGTGAATAACTTGTCAGTGGTGTGCCATATACTTTATGCGAGAGGTATGTATATGGAGTGCACTGATGGAAAACATGTCATGCTGTATACACACAACTATAAACCCATAAACAACAACTTCTCCTAGAGAGGGAAACTTGATTCGGGTCGTACATTTTGCACAGACTGTCAATCAGTTCCTGCATCAAGATCATGAGGCACAAAAGGGTAAAGGCATCACCTCAGTACACCAAACAACTGGTTTGCAGTTAGGAACGTAATATTGATTTATAATAGCAGCACACATTCCAATTTGTTTGCAAACAATAAATTAAATTAGTTAAATTATTCCACAACGTAGCACAGATTCTCATCGGCTTGTTATCCAGAAATTACAGACTGGATAACATTACACTGGATTACAGAGTGTTGATCTTTTAAAGGCTAACACAAATTATTTTTTTGTTTGAATTCAGTCGTTTTTTTCAATAATTATTTTTGATTTTATCTTGTATAGTTCAATACAGGGGTCTCTAAAATATTTCCCACGCAGGGAGCAGGTAGCCCCATTAATTCATTTAGTGCCATAACGTTCACCGGAGCATGTCCCTGATTGTCACAACGTAAAAAAATATATAAAATGTTTGAATTTATTAAAAAAAAAAAAAGTGACAAAGGTGTTGGCGCTGCTCATGCGGCATGGCAACTGAGTGATTAGTGCGCAGCCACACTGTGCGGAGGTCCAGGGTTTTATTCCAGCTACTGTGGCCTCCCTGCGCGAGTTTCCATGTTCTCCCTGTGGATGGGTGGGTTTCCTCTGGCCTCTCCGGTTTCCTCTGTCATTCCATGCATGTCAGGTTATTTGGGCGGTTCAAATTGTCCCTAAGTGTGAGTCGTATTCATCTGTGTGCCCTGGGACCAGCTAGCAACCAGTTCAGGGTGTCTCCTGCCCACTGCACGAAGATGGCTGGAATGGGCTCCAGCACCCCCCGGCCTTAGTGAAGATAAGCGGCACAGGTTATGGATAGATGGATAAGTGGATGGATTGATAGTGCTGCTCATCAGCAAGTATCAAGCCTCTGGGATTGATTTCAGTTTAATAAATCACCACTACATGGCATGAGTAGCTTTTAAAGAAACATCAACTCCTTAGTGAATTTGAAAATAAATCTAAAAGCGATGTTTCCAAATCCAGGCAAACATTCTCATAAAAAAAAATCATAATGAAAATAAAAAAACAAGCGAAATATGTCTTTCAAATCATTAAACCAAGTATTTAAATCCTAAAAGAGACAGCATGCAAAATGTTGTGCCGCCCAATGGAACAAAAAACTTTCATTCAGTAAAAAACAAAAACAAAATATTGATTTGATTACTCGGAAAAACACATGAAATATCCTAAAAGAAATTAAAAAAATATAGGTTGAGAAACCTGTATTTCTAATTCACCGCCATGTTGTTCCGGCATCCTGCTGCCACACACTGGCTCTCTCTGGCACTAGACAACACAGTTTCATCTATTGGTCAAATGTTACACATTAGGGCTTTCATTTAGTCTATGTGTGATATCTTATTACTTTTCAGTTTGCATGAGTTTTCCTGGGTTTAATAAATTATTGTGAAAACAAATTCAATTGTTGTTTTGCACAGTTGATACACCGTACAAGAGATCAAATCTTAATATCATAAAGGACTCTTCATACCCCAGCTAAACCTCTTTGACCTAATTCCTTCTGGTAGGTGCGACTGGGCCCTTAAAACAGAACTAACAGCCTCAGAGACAATTATTTTCCCGAGGCCATCACCTTACTAATCAAGTGCGTAAGGATGTGAAAAATGTTAAAGTATATCTCGCCAGTGGTATTCAGTTAAGGGAAATGTTATACTTTTCATTGCACAATTGTTACGATGCAGTATTTTCCAAAGCACAATTATTACGATTGGGAATTGCATTTAAAACTGAGACCAGTCTCCAAGCACTACCTTGTGGGGATCTCATTTTTCTCTTTTCAGTCTTTATTGCGTGTTTATCTTGATTCCCATGTCTTATCTTGTTTCAAAAAAATATGTCCTGCGTTGTTATCAATGACAATAAAGACTATTCTATTGTGTTCCACTTACACATAATAACATATAGTGTAACTCGACACTTAAAGCAGGGTTGTAGCTTGAGATGCACTCCCATTCATTTTTTCCCCATGTTTTGCTCGTTCATGCTTCATTGGTGTTACTCAACCAGCTAGTTCACATACATAGTGTCTCTGGATCAACTCAGCCGTCTTCAAATCGCTACCGCCAGAGCCATGCTACACGGACATAATTGGATACAATTACACACACACATCCAGATGAGCATGCCATCCACATACACATGCACACATGTGCAATTATTTGGCTCCTCATAGCACTTGGATTCACTCTATCATATGCAACAACAGCCTGATCAATGAGCCATTCATAGAGTATGCCTGGATAAAATGACACGGCGGCCTGTGTGACGCCGTAAATTGCCTTATTCAAACACGCTCTCTAATTCTTGCGGGAGCCGGCACTCTCGTCCGCTCTTTAAGAGTATGTGATGTGAGAAAATAAAGACGGAGGGAAGTAAAAAGGGGGAAGTTTAACTGGTGTTTGTTTTTCATCCCCCGTGAGGGTTTTCAAGGTTTTGGGGTGAATTAGTACACTTGTGTTCACGTCGCGACACATGTGGAGGTCATTATGACGTTTGGATACCCGGGGTTGCCAGTTTTATTGAATAAGGACACTGTTCTTTTAAATTACTTGATTTTGTCAACCGAGCTTTCCCACCATTTTCCATTAACAGAAAATAAACGGTGGATTAAAGTGCTCTTTGTATGGTCACTGGCCATGAATTTGGCTAAGTCTAAAATCCTTTAAGATTTATTACTTTAAGGGATAAATGCTAAGTGCATATCTAAGTGTTGCTGAGGCAAGATGCAGAAAGCTTAATGGAAATCACGACAAAAACATTCTTTATGAATATGAATAAAAATATTATAAATTTGATTGATGCAACCTAGGTT